>NW_028146740.1:6172380-6679880 GCF_055883805.1 Amblyomma maculatum | reverse complement strand
GCGGGCTTGTAACCAAGTTTTAGTGCCGAAAAAAAAAAAGCACAACGCATTCTTGTTCTGTGAATGGAACGATTACCGTAGAAATGGCTGAGAAAGCTAAGAAGGTGTGTAAGATTTTTTAGGACAAGTGTGATAGATTGGGCAGTGTTATGTGGTACAGGAAGAAAAGTACAGACACAATCTGAAATGAAATGCCATCTTATGTGTTATTCAGTTTCCCCATTGGAGCAGTATAAGGTTAGAAGGATGGAAGTTTTCTGCACATTGTGCAGGACAGCCCTCATGATATTCCCATAAAAAAAAAAATCGCACTGTGAGCCATAATAATAAAGATTAGGAGTACCTGCAAGCAAGATCTCAGTAGAAAACCACCTGCACGAAAATGTATAAGGCTCCATGGATTCAGCTTTATCATGCGACTCACAGAACATAGTGTGAACCTTGGGGTGCAAATACATGGCACAAGGCAAATGTTTACATCTGGCATGCCTTAAGCTGCATGCAGTAACTGCATGCAGCAGAAATTAATGAGTAGAAGGTATGTAACACGGTCACACAAACACTTTCGATCCTCATTGACCTCGATCTGCATTCAACTCGTGCAATCGTGCCCGAGCCTGCTTGGATCGAAGCTGTTTCTGAGCGCTCTTGAGTTTTGAAGCACATCCAAGAGCGGGCGTCGCCACCCTCGATGTCACCTAACGCATAGAAGGAAGCTTTTCAGTGGTCATTCAAAATGGCCGTGCAGCACCGGATGCTTCAATGCTTCCTGAAAGCCTCAATGAGGATCACAAGTGTTCGCGTCGCAGAGGTATAAGAAGGAGCAGGTAATTTCAGACTGAGTTTGCTAAGAAATGGGCTGCTACCACAGTTCTTTCAAGTGCATTACAATGAAAAACCAAAGGTATATGCAGAAAATAGCATCTCATAAGCTTTTGTACTCTCAAGACAGGCAGTTTGCACATGTAAGCACTTCAGACCTCACGTGAAATCCTGTGAACAGCTGACCAGCGGCATTGTTTTGCAATATACATTTCCCTCATTGTCTTATGAACAGCCAAAAAAAAAAGTGCTTTTCATAATGGCAATAACATGCACCTATTATTTACTGCAGATTTCCTGCTCTCATTGATTTTTTTTTTAATTTTTACTTTCTAATTATTTTGTGGTTGAAATTGCCTGCAAGTATTTGATTCGTTTGAAGAGCTCACTACACATATCTTGCATTCTGAATGCTGAAATAAAGTTTGATCTGTGCAGGTAGTCGCGTTTGTTCTTCCCCCTGTAG
Organism: Amblyomma maculatum; assembly: GCF_055883805.1. NCBI lineage: Eukaryota > Metazoa > Arthropoda > Arachnida > Ixodida > Ixodidae > Amblyomma > Amblyomma maculatum. The sequence goes on along the minus strand of NW_028146740.1, from coordinate 6,678,592 downwards.
TGACCATGCATGCACGGCTTTTTCCCTGCAACGTGTCCATCATAAATATTGATTGTTGCTCGTGAGTACCGTGCCTGAAAACAGCCTTGGGTGCGATGTGACCTTTCTGGAAACTTTTTTGTATTAATGAAATGATCTCCACTGTCTGCTTTCTGATGTGACTACAGAAGCATCGGCACCACTCAGTGGCTTGATTCTTCATGAAGTATAATTCTTGCAATTATAGCTAGATTATAGCAAGCCTGTCTTGTCTGTGCCACGTCTTGTTCTGATTAATCGTTATGTTGGGGGTGCTGGGTATCATGATGGTGTGCCGACAAAACTGTTAATTTTCTTGCCTCTCTGAAAAGGGTACATATCTATGATGGGTACCGAGGGTTTGGTGCTGAGCCAAAAACAGGAGGAGAGATTCATGTCCCAATAGAGCACATGCCGTTTAATCAACTTCTGTCGTTCTGTCCTTAGCTCAACAGATCAAGATGCCACCAAATGAATGGCTAAGAAAGATGTTAAGGCCCACTATAAGACTGTAATGAATTGGGCAATATTATGGTTCAGAATGAAAAAAAAAATGTACAATCTGAAAGGAATTATCAACTTGGCTAAACATTCTTCCAGTTGCAATGATACAACAATATACAGGTACTTGCACACCTTTACTAGGGCAAGGCCCTTGATCACACTGAGGGGAAGACGAATTCAAATAACGAGTTGCAACTGAGCAAGATGAATTTTCAAACAAGTTTCCTTGAGACTAAACCGTGAAGGTTCGATAGTGTCAACCCTCTACAGCATGATAATTCGGGTAAAATCCCGTCGCACAACTACATTACCTTGAATTGCCTTGAGCTGCATAAAGTGATGCTTCTTGAGAATGTTAAATGCTGCTGCTTAGTGTAGCAAGAAAATGGAAATTACCTGGCAAGAACCAAATGTTGAGCAGAACCAGAATGGGGAGGATAAACATTTACTTTCTGGCTTCAAAGACCACTATACTGGTAACAGATGCGTGATGCTACAACTGGGGATATGCATATAACAGCTTAAGTTTGCTGCTACAGACAGGCAACATTAATTTTTTGTTCATGGTACAGCATGCAGAAATCTGGATAAAATATCCTTTGCTTTGTTGAATTTCCTGGCTTCAACCAGACCAGTGCAGCATTACTATCAGGCAACACAAACAGCTTGAAATCTCAAAAAAGCCATGTTGCACACACCTAAAATCACTGGAGTGCTTCTAAGTACTCCACAGATATGGTTGTCAAGTGAACATTCATGCAGTTGCGTCAGCATGTACCTAGTTAGCAATCTCGGACTGACCGAAGGCTTAGTGCGCTTCACGACTCTGGAACACGGCACCTTACAGCATGTTATGTGTCCTCTCAGAGCAACGTACTTCTATTTCCCTGTTGAGCTCAGTGGCTATTTTTATAATGTCCCCCTAAATGAAGCTGTCACTGTATACACCCATTGCAAGGACCCCTTTGTATGGAAAATTCCACAGAGCCTGTCTCCACATGCAACACTGCACAAGTGTGAAGAAGTGAGACTACAGTACAAGGCTGCATGCTTGAAGAAAACACAATTGTAATGAATCAGCAAGAGTAGTGTTTTACCAACTTATCTATTTATTCAATTTGTCGGGGTGGCGCAGTGGTTACGGCGCTCGACTACTGTTCCAAAAGACGCGGGATCGAATCCCGGCCTCGACGGCAGCTTTTCGATGGAGGCGAAAAGCAAGGCGCCTGTATGCTGTGCGATGTCAGTGCACGTTAAAGAACCCCAGGTGGTCAAAATTTTCGGAGTCCTCCACTACGGCGTCTCTCATAGCCTGAGTTGCTTTGAGACGTTAAACCCCACAAACCAACCAACCAACCAATTTGTGATAGAAAGGAACCCAGCAATATAGTCATCCACACTGCTCAAAGGCAAAACAGCATTGTCTGCTAGTCTACAAGGGGCGATCATCAGTATTATATGTTGTGCATACCACTGTGTATCACTGCTGCATTACAACCGCACCCCCCCCCCCCTCTCGTCTACTTGGGGACTACGCATTTCCCAAGTGTGAAACTGCATGAACTAGTTTCTATCCAGCTTTAAGGGGAACAAAGTGGAGACGACAAGCACAAAAACAAGGCGCACAAGAAGCAGTAGTGCTGGCCAATGTTATTCGACGCAGCCCAAAGGCCTGGAGAGTGAATGAAGGGAAATGACAATGGCAGAGAAGGAAATGAACACACTACAGCGCAGGTAGGAACGCATCCACAAAGCTTCACAGGAATTTGTGCATGATCCTGGAAACATCTAAAAAGTAACATTGAAACACAGACAAAAAAAAATAAAATCGGGAATGCATATAGAAACCTACACGCATCTAACACGGGACAGGATGACGTATCATGCAGCATGAGCTCTTCAGGCGAGCAGAATCTGGTGGGGCGATCTAAACTAAGGGCTATTGAACCAGGCACAAACTGGAATCTTCCAGTGGCAGTGAAGCGAGGGCGCCGTTACGCATTCAAGAAATAGTAACCCAGCATAACATGATCAATAAAACGGCACAAGAACACGATCACAGGAAAAGAAGAGGGATTGAAAGGCGCTCTTTCTTTCCATCTTCTTTTCCTGTGATCATGTCCTTGCGCCGCTCAAATGGTCAGTGTGAACCAACTAGCATTACAGCAAGTACTACAAGCATAAAATGGTCAGCACATGTAGCATCCTAGTGGCATGTTTCCATTGCAAGGCAGATGCTGTTTGAGTTACTAAATGGCACATATGGATGAGTTGTGAACTATTACATATGCATGCATCCTCTGGTAGGTATGTAAAGCCTCACTGGTCCATACATTTACATTCAATGCTTTTGTAGAGATAGACTCCCTGACGAAGGATCCTGCAGCAGTTGACCAAAGCATGAAATGTGTTTTTTACGGTACACCTGCTGCTTGGTGATATCGTAAAATGACCCAGAAGCCTCCATATGTGCCTGTAAATACACAAAATTCACTGAGATGAGCAATCCAAAACACAAAGCTACATTAGATGGGTTTTTAAGCATAGGTAGCATTGAGGAAAAAAAAAAACACTGCCAGTTTCAGTTGATTAAGGAAATAAGTAAGTATACAAAATGCAACCATAATTTCAAACTGTTCGATGGTGGGCATAGCCAGCATTTTTTTAATCGGTCTCAAACAGGCCAGGTGATTGTAAACAGTCAATAAAAGCATTTTGCTTGGATTGACAAGATTATCCAGCAGCTTTCTCACTATATGCAATTATAATATTGATCTAGTAAATATCTTGCAGTTCAGTGCTGCTTTCCTTGCCTCTCTGTCTTAGCATTCGTTACTTGTTACATGAGCCACCGAGTATAAAACATCTGGGTTTGCAAGGCATTTAGCCTCCCGTGGCAAGGACTCCTAACATCCACACACACTCGCTTTCTTCCATTTTTCTTTTATTTGACAGTTCAGAGTTCCAAGCACAGTTTTCTTTCTCAGAAGGGATATTTTATTTGATATCACAAGGTGCAGTTTTGTCGTGACTCTTTTGGAGAACTGCACTGTGTTTACATGCCACTACAATTGGTTTCTGTTCTTTGAATTGTATTGAGGATCTGTGTGTTCACTCCACGATGAACTTGATGTATGGGCTTGCAGGATAGTTATGTAAACAAAGCAAAGGACTCGGGTAGGTAAGTACACTAGTCATAGAAGTATAGTATTTCATGTTCACAGACAAATCAAAAATCCATCAAGTCTGCATGCTGTCCTGGCAACTAAGTGACATGCCATTACACTTGGTCACTGTTTTACAATTAGCCCCTAGACAGTTTTTCTCTACAAGTGGGGACCCTTAGCTGATGCAAGGCAATGGGCGCTAAGTATTTCTTGATCCCAACTGACCGCTCCGGCCATGCAGTATTACTGTGTCATGCATTGACGCAACTTTTCAGTGCTTACTTTTAGCTGTATTGTTTTTAAGTATGAGAAACAGTGAAATAAAACTACAACAGAAGAATAAAACACTCATTCCACACAAAACATCCAATATATACATATTTGTACTTAGAATAGTCATTTCATATCATGCAATGTTTCGAAAACTTTATGGACTCAGCACTCAGGACTCAGCAGCAGCACAATTGTGCCATAATTCTTGTTTATTTGTGCTCAGCATTAACTGTACAAATATTTCACTTAAAATTTGACTGGTAGAGGCTGTCTCAATTGGTAACAATTCTTTTCAGTACACGCCGCAGCTGAGTAGCTTGAGCTGTGTTGCATGTTAAAACTCAATCGCCAGATTTCATTTGCTACTTTCTGTGTCTGAAATGACAAAAGCAGTGCACACACATGAAACCTAGGAAGACCAAATGGCCTAGGTTAAGAAAAGGAAGTGTATGCTGCACTTGATATGAAAGCACTTATTAATATAGGCAGCACTGAGCACAGAGATGAAGAAACTAGTATTACGTACTGGGGGGCATGCGAATTGTAGTTTTGCCAACCAAACTGATTATGAATAGCATAGTCTTGCTGCTGAATCAAATATGAATAGTGCTGAAAACCAAACTGAATACAAATAAACTAGTTGAGCAGCTATTTTAAATGTCTTTGAAGAAGTAAACACATTGAATTTTAGAGATAATTTGAACATGCACTGTTTGAATCATTTGCTATGGCATGGATACCATAACAAATGATTCCATGCACTTTTAAAGATTTGTTACTGTCATGAACCTCGACACATTTTCTGCGTGCAAATGCTTCTCATATGCAACACCACAGCTGTACGTTGCAGCCAGAAATGAGGATTACGTGGCGAAATGTACGCCACTAAGAGATTGCTACCACCGGGGAGAACCGCACGGAAAACAGTGCTTCTGTACATGTTACAAATGATGTGCACGTTTGTTTATGCTTTGCAGTCTATTTTCTCACAGTAAAACAGGCGTGTTGTAAAATGTGTTTAGGCTGTAATTTCGGATGAAAACATTAATTGACCAGCTCCTGCATCTTTGCCACGAGTGCTATACCGAAGTGATCGCGCGAACACAGGCAGGAGAGATATGAATATATACACTTTACCTTTCGATGTATACGTCCGGGAGTACTTAAAAAATTCGTGCCGCTGGGGCATGCGTGCGTCTACGCTGTTGCTGGATGATTGCATCGCCGGCGACTTAATCGCTCTACTAATGGTCAGTTTATACTGTTTGTGTTGTATATTCGGGGGCTCAATAACTCTACAGCTAGGGTGTAAATTAATTTGATAGCCGACGATCGAGAGCCACCGTGAAGAGGAAAAGTGTCCCCAAACCAGCGCCGCAGCCGTCATATGCAGCGTTTCGACGTTCGAAGCAGCGCGCGCCGGGCGCGCCAATCAGAGCGCTGGAGAAGTCCGCCACCCAAAAGATGCCCCAAAGTGACCGTATAGCACCCTATGCGCCACCCGTGCCGAACGCGTCCGCCAGCTGGCGGAAGGCGGACGAGCGCAGCGCCTCTAAAAACGACCGTACGGGGGCCTTAAGCGCGTTTTGTCCTTTTTGAAAGATCGCGCTCTTTGCGTTCTACCTGACGACAAGGAGGGGGGCTTCGCTGTGCTGACGCACGGGTTTTTTAATGTCAAAGCCTTAGAAGCTGTTTCGAATTCTTTTACTCCTCGCAAGAACATAAGCATGTCAAGGGTAAAAACTCAAGCAAAGAAGCTCTGTACCAGGCTGAAGCTAGAAAACGTTGTTAAGAGCATAGAAGCTTGTCACCGAGATTATCTAGATGTCTTTTTTAGCGTCAAAACGCACAAGGTTGACACTCCCTTCAGGACAATTGTCTCAGAAGACGGCACTTGGCAAAAATCCATTGCCCTTTTTCTTCAGAAAAAGCTCAACCTTTTGCGCATTTACGACCCTTTCCTAGTTAAGAATTCTGACGCCGTTATTGAATTACCTAGAGTGTTTTCCGCATAAAAATCTCAGAGCGTTCTCAGTAGACATTAAGGATCTGTTCTACTCGTTGCCTCAGTCAAGTTTGCTCTCTTGTGTCCAGGACTGCATCGACACATTTGGAAATGTAGCTTTTATGAATGAGACCGGGATGTCCAGCAGTGGCTTCTTGGAACTCCTTAGTTTTTATCTCCGGTCAACTTTTATCCAATGGGAGGGGCAACCTTATCTGCAGAAGGAAGGAATTTGCATAGGTTCCTGTATAGCCCCAGTTCTTAGTGATTTATTTTTAGCTGATCCTGACAGAGCCCTTTGTAGCCGTCTACCAAATTTTAACATAACCAAGATTCTTAGGTATGTTGACGATTTCTTAATTTTCCTTGACTGCAGTTCGGACTCATTTGAAAAACTAGCTGCTAACACATTAATCTTTTTACGCGCAGGTTTTTCGCCTCTAGAATTAACACATGAGATGCCTTCTGACGACAGCATTAGATTTCTGGATATCAGGCTTTTATTTCGTAACGAACAGATTTACTGGAAGTATGAACCTCGCTCCAATAAGCCACTGCTCCCATTTGGGTCGGCACATTCCAAACTTATAAAGAGGGCTATTGCGGGACTGTGCTTAAGAAATTCCCTGTGTAAATCTTGTCCTGGCTGCCAGCTTCAATGAACAGATCCTTCGTCTCCGAGCTGCGGGATATCCCACACATGTCATTATCAGTGTCGCCGAAACCCTACTTAAGAGCTTGTGCTCAAAAGAAACTAGTAAATCACTGCCGCCTACTAACAAGCGGATTGCTGTGATCCCGTACATTCATGGCCTGTCTCATCGCCTGAAAAAGATCGGTGAACGGGGGAATGTGAAAGTTGTCTTTTCTGCCCCCGATAAGCTGCAGAAGTTGTGCAGATTGACAAGGCCCGGTGGTTCAAGAAACCCTAATTGCAAGAAGAACCACCGTACAAAGTTTGTAGAATGTTCGTGTTCAGTGGTCTACAGCATCCCTTTGAAATGTGGGAAAAGCTATGTAGGGCAAAGCGGTAGGTGCTTGAACGACCGCCTCCGGGAACATTGCAACAATGTGTCTGAAAAGCGAGGAGGGTTTTTGGATGTACACTGCAGGAAATGTAAACTAAACTGTAATGACGAAAATGTAAACCAACACGATCCAGATGAAATGTCCGTGTGCCATCCTGACCACCAACAATGCCATGTTATCGCAAAAAACCGATGTCAACTGACTCGTGAGATTATAGAAGCTGAAATGATAGATCGGTTGGGTGGGTCTTGCGTAGCCAAGCCTTCTATCGCTCTTACTAGTAAGGAGTTGATATACTTAAGACAAGATATGAATGCATCGCCTACTGCGCATGTACGATGTTTGGTGTTTTCATCTGTATAAAAAAGGCTCTGAGGCTCGAAATAAACTGTTGCAAGTCAGCGCTCGTGTGTCCTATGTGTCTTCATTTTGTCCTCGTCCTTCTCTGCGCTGTATTTTTCCATCATGAATAACCAACACGCCCAGACTGCTACGGTATTGGAATTCCGCAAAATATGTCGAATGGTGTGAGTCCCCAGTAAGCATAGTCGGGGATCGCTGTTGTTCGGTGTGCAGCCGTCCGTGAATGTTCGCGTGGGGTCGGTAATCTTTTACAGTTGGAAAACGGCGGCGGCAGTATCTAGCGATATGCCCCGCAATGCCACACTTGTAGCAAACAGGTTGAGGGCGCCAGCGATCAGCATAGTCCTCACTAACAAAGTCGCGACGTTGGTTGTAGCGAGGCTCTCGCTGCTGACGAACCACATTTTCAGAGTACGCAGGCCTCTTTTCCGTCGGCTGGCGGTCATAAAGTTGAGTACAGCGGGGCTGATCGTCCATATGCGAAGCGCCGCTAGGTTGAACCCACGGAGTGGACAGGGCGGCAACATTTGCCCGCGGTGCACAACTCTGGCGCACATATTCTTCACTACAGATGGCGTTCCTAGATCTTGACAATTCATCGCGTACAATCTCTCGTATCATATCAGCCATGGAAACTGAAGGACAGGCTTCAACACTGGCTACAGAGGTGACATTGGCCAGTCTTCCGAATTTAGGCGTAATTCGTCGCAGCTTGAGAGCCTCAAATGTTCTACAATGCTTTATAACATCAGCGGTGGTGCTCAGGTTCTCTTTGCTAATAAGAAAATTATAAACGTCTTCCGCTATTCCTTTCAGGAGGTGACCGACTTTATCTTCTTCAAGCATAGTGGGGTTGACGAGCTTGCATAGCTTTAAGATGGCTTCGATATACGCAGTACAGGTTTCTCCGGGTACTTGCGCCCGCTGAAGCAAAGTTTGTTCAGTGCGCTTCTTCTTTGCAGGTTCATCCCAAAACTTTTTCTTAATTTCGCTTGTAAAAATAGCCCATGTACTTAATGGATCCTCGTGATTATCGAACCAGTCAAAGGCAGTGGCGGCAAGGAAGAACACCACGTTAGCCAGCTTAGTAGCGGCGTTTCAGTGATTGTACTTACTCTTTCGTAATGTTTCAGCCACTCATCAACGTCCTCCTCAGGTTTTCCAGAAAACGTACGCGGCTCTCGATAATGGGGCCAGTTGTTCGCCGTTGATGATCCTGACTGTTCGGTACTGCCGTCTTCAGTCATGTCTGATGGCATTGGTGGTAGGCCAGCAAGTGTACGGCTTCTTCGGTAGATGAAACGCTCCCTGGTCCCCAAGCACCTCTCACCAAGATGTTACGTGCTTTGCACGCACGGGGGGTTTATTTACAGGGATCGGTCCAAACAGGACTGCGGCGAAGCGTACAGACGTCCCTCTGCCCTTGTTCTTCTTTCTTCTTCACCGATCTACCCGATCGTTCTTCTTCATCTTCCGTCGACGTTCTACGAAGGCGCGTGACAATATTCTCATTTGGAACTTCGCAAGTGAAGACCAGTCCCTTTTCGTGCTGCTTAAAATCGTCTAAATTCATGTCAATAGCACAGCAGTGCAAAGGGTGCATGGAAAAAGATTGAACTTTATTTATTTATTTTATTTTTACATACTGCTAGCCTCCGCCGAGGCTGTTGCAGGCTAATACCACGTCACATGTTATACAAAGACTATAGAATAATGTCAAAAATTGAGTAAGCATCATGCGCGGCAATGTACAGGTGAAGTAATGTTTCCTAACGATTGTAGTACCCAAATGTTAGATTATCATGTTCGGGGAAAATGATTACGGCAGGTTAGAAAGAAAGATTTGTAGAGATTCAGAGCCAACAACCATCCTAGGGTAACATGTTCCATTCCCTAATTGCTTGCGAAAAAAACGAATAACGAAAGCTGTCAGTATGAAACTTATATCTACTAAATGCTGTGAATGTTTAGTTCTAGTATTTCTTTTAGATGAAGGAACTAGGTAAAGCTCAGAATCTATTTTTAAAGCGCCATTTATCAGAAGGAAGAGGAACTTAAGGCGTGAAGTTCGGGCGCGGTTACTAATACTGGCAAGGTTCACGCTGTTCAAAAGTTCAGTTGGGGAGTCGTTAAGTCGATACTTGTTAAAAATAAACAATGCTGCTTTCCGCTCGACACTCTCTAATTTATTTATACATTGTTGTGTGTGCGGAAACCAGCAAAGAATATTGTATTCGAGCACAGGCCGGACAAGGAGACAGTATGCTAGCAAATTGGTGTTGGGGGAGGCCGACGGGATTGATCTCTTAAGAGAAAAAAGCGCGGAAAATTCTTTTGATGTTATATATTGCACATGGTTTTTCAATTTCAAATCTGAAGAGATAAGGACACCGATATATTTGTATTCTTGGACTGCTTTTAATGGTTTATTTCCAATTTCATGCGGGAAAATTAGCGAGTTCTTTTTTCTTGACACAGTCATGAAAACGGATTTCTCCAGATTCAGAGTCATATGTCATTCCCGACACCATGTTGCTATTTCAAAAAGTGTCTTGTTTAAATTTACCTGATCATCATGTGATTTAATTTCTTTATAAATAACGCCGTCATCTGCGAACATTCGGACTGTGTCGTTAATATTTGAAGTTAGATCCTTGATGTAAAGAAGAAATAAAATAGGTGCTAATACCGGACATTACTTTACCACGCTGTGATGCGCAACCATCATAATGCACATACTGGTAGCGTTCTTGAAGATAATCTTGTATCCAGTTCGTTCAGCCAAGGAAATTGTGAAGCTTAAACATCAGTTTCGGGTGCGAGACGCGATCGAACGCTTTTGATAAATCCTGAAATAAGATGTTGAGAGCGGATGCGAGATCGTGGATTGTTTCTAATTGCTGAGTTGTGGTTGACAGTACTTTCCTAAAGCCGCGTTTGTTCGGACTGAGCAGATTATTTATTTCAAGGAAAGTTACGACATGCTTCAGAATGATATGTTCGAGGATCTTCGAGGCAGCACAGGAGAGTGAAATAGGGCGACAGTTAGATTTAGACCCGCCTGAAAAAAGTCAAGAGCGCTACGACCACGAAAAACAGGAAAGTTGAGCGCACTTTGCGTCCGGAAGTTGCCTCTACCTGCACACAGTCTCGCATAACTTGAAGAATGTTGCAACAGGATTGAGGTGCCGCTCGTTTTTTCGTCTCCGGAAAAGCTCGGCCAACTATAGCTGCGTATCTCCGGTAAGGTGTCCGCTAAAGCTAGATGCGGGAACAAGCATACCAAGCCCCATCAACAGTCCGGAGTGGTATATAAAATTCCATGTCGGCCAATTTGGCAGATGTGAACTTGGCTAAACATTGCAGGTCTTGGCATTAATGTTCAGCGCAATTTGAAGGTGCAAGAATTCTAGGCAAAAGAAAAAATGAAATTGTCAGTGAACTACTGGAAGCTTACCATTATAAAGAAAACAGGTGATTATTGCGTAAGCGACACTTGAATTCACTTAATTGTACAAAGCAGAATATGCTGTGGCGTTTCTTAATCAAATCTTTCGTCTCCTTAGACAGCTTACCGGTATCCTCTCTAACTGTCCTACCGCCTACTTCTACCGCGCACTCAGTAATGATATCTCTGAAATTATTGTTCCTTGCTTCTAGGGTAATGTCGCCATCCTCGGCTAGAGCTGAATACCTATTCTGTAGTGAGATCCTGAACTCTTCTGCCCTCCCCCTCACCGCTAATTCGTTGATGAGTTTCTTTCTTACTAATCTGTTGCGTTCCTTCTTCAGATTTAGGCTAATTCGGGACCACACCATCCTGTGGTCACTGCATCGCACTTTCCCGATTATCTTGCATAATGGCGGGGGTTGAACACATTATGAAGTCGATTTCATTTTTAGTCTCCCCGTTCGGACTTTTCCATGTCCACTTCCGGTTCTTCCGTTTGCTGAAGAAGGTATTAATGATTCGTAAGTTATTGCGCTCTGCAAACTCAACTAGTAACTCTCCCCTGCTATTCATAGAACCAATGCCATAGTCACCTACTGCCTTGTCTCCTGCCTGCTTTTTCCCTACCTTGGCATTGAAGTCCCCCATTAGTACAGTATACTGCGTCTTTACTTTTCGCATTGCTGATTCTACATCTTCGTAGAAGCTTTCAACTGCCTGGTCATTATAACTACATGTAGGTGCATAGGCCTGTACAACCTTCAGTTTATACCGCTTATTAAGCCTATATTACGATGCCTGCCACCCTCTCATTAAAACTATAGAATTCATCGATATTACCCGCTATATACTTATTGACAACGAAACCTACTCCTAGTTCTCGCCTCTCCGGTAAACCTCGATAACACAGTACATGCCCATCCTTCAGTACAGTATATGCCTCATTCGGCCTCCTAACCTCACTAAGCTCTATGACATCCCATTTCATACCTTCTAGTTCCTGTAAGAGCACTGTTAAACTAGCTTCACTAGCTAGGGTTCTAGCATTAAACGTTGCCAGGGTCAGTTTCCAATGGCGGCCTGTCCAGCGGAGCCAGGCTTTCTTAGCACCCCCTGCTGCGTCACAGGTCTGACCGCCGCCGTGGTCAGTTGTTCCGCAGCCGCTGGTGACTGAGGGCCGGGGTTTTGTGGAGCTTATCATGAGAGGTTGCGACCAATTACTGCACCAGGGTGGCCAACTCCTGTTCTGGTGAGGGAGTGCGTTGCCGGTGTTCTTCACCGGCATCAAGTCGCACCCCAAACCTGTTTATGCAATTCCATCGACACGCGGATATTTTTTTCTTTAATCCGGTGGAGAATTGCGCGGCACCGGGATTTGAACCCCGGTCCTCTTGCATGCGAGGCGGATGTTCTACCGCTACGCCACCGCTGCAGACTAGGGAAAATTAAATCAGTGTTCATCTTTCTATCGTCCTTAAAATCCGAGCTGAGCAATATGCAGTCGGCAACAAATGAGTGCGTGGCCCAGGTATCTGCCCGCGTTATAGATGCTGAAAATAGGTCCCGCCGCAACAGTCTAGTTCTTAAAGGTTTGACAGATAGCCCAAATGAATCTTGCTCAGAAAGCGAGAAGCTAATCATTGACCACTGTCCTCAGCTACTTGACTGTGACTTGCACTCACGTGATATTGAACATGTTTACAGATTGGTTATTTACTCAGATGGCAAACAGAGGCCCATCAGCGTCAAGTTTGACCACTAAAAGGACAAAGACCCCATATTTTCTTCGTGCAAAAATTTTAAGAGAAAGAATTACTGTGTCAGTGAAGACTTCTGACGTGAAACACACCTTGCACAGAAAAATTTGTATCAGTTTGCAAAAGAACACGACATTAATATTAAGCTACATGAGAAACTGATCGCGGACAGCAATACTTTCAATTATGATCTAGTGGCACAAAAGGTGGTTGAAAAATCGTAGCGCGAAGTGCAAGTGCAATGCAAATTTCCCAACGTTAGTCATTCACGGATAGAAGTTTTGTACACTAATATCAGTAGTACTATACCAAACCTTGATGTAATTTGCAGCCTAGTATCTTCTTCCAGTATTTTGCTGCTTCTTACAGAGGCATGGATTAAATTATCAATAACCGATCTCGACAGTTTGCCTTTATTCCCTCATTTCAATATTTTTCGCAAAGGTAGACCTGGAAATGCACGTGGTGGCGGTGTTCTTATCACTGCTAATCGAGCATTGCTCTTCACACCAGTGAGTATTCCTACCCCGCAAGAAATGGTTTGGATTTGTAATGCTACCTCTTCGCGCTTGCTAATTGATGTTGGTTATGGACCTCCATCTAATGACGATTCCTTCATATCTTTATTTCATGACTCACTGCATGTCCTAACGACTATGCACCGTAATACCCCCGTCGTTCTTTTTGGGGATTTGAATTATCCTTCGATAAACTGGGTCAATCCCGCTTCTACAAGTGCAACACTGAAAGGGATTTCGTCATTACATGAATTACTTTCAGTCTATCGCAACTGGTCACTGAACCCACTCGAATTACGCAGCACGACCTAACTTTAACAACAAATGCCGATATCTATTCTTCGCTCATTTTTCTTCCTTATCCTAGCGACCATGCTGTAATCTGTGGCTCGCTCTACAGCAGTTCGGCTATAAACAATTAAAAACCAAGCAAATCTTAACACAGTATGATAAAGGTGACTACAAAGATATGAATGCTGAGCTAGAATCGTTTTGTGACACTTTCGCAGTCAATTATCAGGAGATCCTGTTGAAGTTAACTGGCAACTTTTTAAAACAAAAAAACTCCGTCTAATCGCAAAGTACATCTCCACTATCACAATAACAGAGAGTGCGAAGTCCCCCCCCCCCCCCCCCCCCATATGGTTCAACTCGACACTAAAACGTTTAAACAATCAGAAAAAAGGCTTTTCTGATCTGCTAAGCGCTCAGACAATAAAAGATTAATACGCACCTCTACACACAAAATTTCAATAACACTCTGTCATCTATGCTGTGTCTGACTCCAGAAAGTTTGAAAAGCAACCAATCTTTCCCTCTCGACCAATATTTTTTTATTCGTAGCGGCAGCGTCAATGCACATGATCACGAAGTTGCTGATATGCTGAATAGAGCATTTTGTGCTGCCCTCATTACGAGATTGTTAGTAACCTACCTTTGCCACCGGAATATTCTTATCCCCAATTGTATCCTATAGCAATCGACTTGAACGGTATTTCTAATATATTTGATAAACTAAAGAATTAATCCTCGGCGATAACCGACGGCATTAGTGCAAAGGTGCTTAAAACACTAAACATGCCAGTAGCTTTGTTTTATCGCTCAAATGCCAGCATTCGCAAAGAACCGGTACCATCCTGAAGGACTGGAGGATCGGCAAGGTCGTTCCTAGCTTCAAGAAAGGTAATCTCTCGTCACTCAGCAACTACAGACCGATATCTCTCACTACTGTTCGTTCAAAAATTATGGAGCATGTTTTTTGTTCCCCGGCTGCAACTTTTCTAACATCCGCTGGCTATTTCCATCCCGATCAACACAGCTTCCGGCTAGGCTATACTCTTGTAAATCCCAGCTTGCTGTTTTCCTTGACGATATTCACACCAACCTCGACATAGATACACCTACAGGCGCATTTTAGTACATTTCAAAAACGGTTTTAATAAAGTGCCGGATCTCACTTGCTGCTTAAGTTGTCTAACCTTAACTTAGACCCCTGTGTACGTAATTGGATCGACAATTTTCTAACAAATGATCTCCAGTTTTTCATCGCGAACTTCTATTCATCCACCCTTCCGCATGTTCGGTAACGTGTATCCCGAGGTAGTGTGCTTGGCCTCTTACTTTACCTAATTTATATTAATGACCTACAAAATTCCATAACATCTTTCATATGGCTGTCTTCCGACGACTGTGTAGTATACCACCCCATAAATCAGCAATCTGACATTAATATCGTACAGAACGATCTACTTAAAGTGCAAGTATGGTGCGACACCTGAGCCATGAAATTAAATGTTTATAAAATGTTTCACTTCTCTTTTCCCCGTCGAAATAACAACTTACCTCCTACCTCCCATCTTTACGCTTCTCTTATAACTAAAACCGACACTATCAATATCTAGGTATTCATATCTCCAGTGACTAATCTGGCCCAGGTAGAACGAAAGGAATCAGATGGCTACACGGTATGAAAGAGCACTGACCAAGGGTAGAAGGGGGAAGGATCTTAAAAGACTTGCGAACTGAGGCATCCCACCACCCCTCTACTCTTGTTCAGTGCTCTTTCATATTGTTAAGGGAAACTTACACAGCGGTAAACGCCAGATAGCTCTCAGAAGCACACCCTACCAGCACGAATCCAGCTTAGCCTGAGCTTCGTCTTCTTCACAACACCAGTGCGTCGTCGTCATCTAGATATTGCACACCGTAACAGTATTCCCCGCGCGGGAGAAGCACCGTCCTACACAGGAGAACTTGAATGGTATGGTTACAGACGGGCGACGTGCATGATTTCTGGATGAGGGGTTGTGGAACGATACTTGGGCTGTAGAGAGGCGATCTCATAGGTCACATCGGTGACTTGTCGCCGGACGCAGTAAGGACCCACGTAACGAGGCAGAAGTTTCTCGCACATCCCCACACGACGGGCCGGAAGCCAAAGAAGCACGAGGGAACAAGAAGGGTAATGGACGTCTCGGGTCATAACGACGCTTTTGTGAGCACTGAGACGCGCCAAGCCGGTCTCGAGCAATGTGGCGGGCGGTATCAGCGCGGGCGATGGCGTCCGAAGCGTAACTACAGGAAGAGTTGTCAAGAGCCGGCAAGGTGTCGAAGGAGAGTAAAGGGTTGCGGCCGAAAAGTAGATAAAACGGAGAGTATCCGGCGGTATCATGGCGTGAGGAGTTATAGGCGAACGTGACGAAAGGTAAGGAGATGTCCCAGTCACGATGGTGATCGGACACATACATAGATAGCATGTCCGTCAGTGTGCGATTAAGGCGCTTAGTAAGACCATTTGTTTGCGGATGGTAGGCCGTGGTGAATTGGTGACAAGTAGAGCATGAGCGGAGAAGGTCATGAACCACTTTAGAAAGGAAACAGCGGCCACGATCTGTTAGCAGTTGACGCGGAGCGCCATGAATCAAGATTACGTCACGCAAAAGAAAGTCAGCAACGTCGGAGGCGCAGCTGGTGGGGATGGCTCTGGTTACAGCATATCGGGTGGTATAATCAGTCGCCACAGCAATCCATTTGTTTCCAGACGTCGACGTCGGAAAAGGCCCAAGAAGATCGAGGCCCACACGAGAAAACGGTTCAGTCGGCACTGAGATTGGTTGCAGGGGCCCACTAGCTTGAAGCGACGGTGTCTTACGGCGCTGACATAGCTCACAAGCGGCGACGTAGCGACGGACAGAGCGGTAGAGACCAGGCCAGAAAAATTGTCATCGCACGCGGTCGTACGTGCGTGATACTCCCAAGTGTCCTGCTGTAGGGGCGTCGTGAAGTTCGGCGAGGACAGTAGAGCGCAGATGAGCCGGAACAACCAGTAAAAGGTCCGCGCCATCTGGACGCATATTGCGTCTGTATAATGTCTCGTTATGGAGCACAAACATGCTGGCGGAAGAATCGGGGTGGTTGCGCAGCTGGTCTATAATTGATTGCAGGGCAGGATCCCGACGCTGTTCAGAGGCGATGGACAAAATGTTGTCGTCAGCAGTATGGTCGGACAAATCGGGAGGATCTACGGGATGGCGGGACAAGCAGTCAGCGTCTTGGTGTAAGTGGCCGGACTTGTGTACCACAGTAATTATTCGTACTCTTGTATGCGCAAGGGCCAGCGACCTAAACGGCCAGTGGGGTCCTTAAGTGAGGACAGCCAACACAAAGCATGATGGTCTGTCACTACACAGAAGGACCGCCCAAACAAATGAGGGCGAAATTTGGTCACCACCCAAACAAGTGCAAGGCATTCCCGCTCTGTGATTGAATAATTGCCTCAAAGGACGAAAGCAGGCGGCTGGCATAAGCAATGACGCGGGAGGACCCATGCTGGGATTGGGCAAGGATAGCACCAATACCATGGCCGCTAGCGTCGGTGCGCAGTTCGGTAGGTGCAGAAGGATCGAAGTGCGCCAGAACAGGTGGTGTAGTGAGGGCGGAAATAAGCGTCGTGAAGGCATAAGCTTGATCACAACCCCATGTGAAAGGTACGTTTTTCTTCAGAAGAGAGGTAAGCAGACGAGTGATGTCGGCGATGCTCCGAATGAAGCGGCGGAAGTAGGAGCAAAGGCCAAGTAAGCTTCGCACGTCACTTGAGCTACGCGGTGTAGGGAACTCGTGCACGGCTCGAACCTTGTCAGGGTCGGGCTGCACATCACTTGCATCAACCAAATGACCCAGGACTTTGATTTGGCGCCTACCGAAGCTGCATTTTTTGGCGTTCGGTTGAAGACCGGCGCGGCGAAAAACGGCCAGGACTGTAGAAAGTCGATCAAGGTGGGTTGCGAACGTGGAAGAGAAAACTACGCCGTCATCTAAGTAGCATAAACATGGTGTCCACTTGAAGCCATGGACGAGCCATTCCATCATGCGCTCGAATGTCGCAGGAGCGTTACAGAGTCCAAATGGCATCACCTTGAATTGATAGAATTCGTCGGGGGCGACAAATGCGGTTTTCTCGCGATCCCGTTCGTCGACAGTAATTTGCCAGTAGCCTGAACGCATGTTGATGGCATCACCAACAGACCAGATCGAATTGGCCGAGATATCAAAGCTAGTAAATAAGCGCAAGGTGGCCGATATAAGGAAGTATAACATGGAGAAAACTGAGCATGCTGTAAAAAACGGGGGAAGCCTTAAAGCGGTAAAGAAGAAATTGGGCATAGGCAAAAACCAGA
The DNA here is from genome assembly GCF_055883805.1 of Amblyomma maculatum. NCBI lineage: Eukaryota > Metazoa > Arthropoda > Arachnida > Ixodida > Ixodidae > Amblyomma > Amblyomma maculatum. The sequence goes on along the minus strand of NW_028146740.1, from coordinate 6,660,831 downwards.
TGTATGCAATAAGGGACAAGGCGGGCAACGTCATCATTAATATGGAAAAGATAGTCAATGTAGCCGAGGAGTTCTATACAGATCTCTACAGTAGCCAAAGTAGTCAGGACCGCAATGAGATTGGCGGTAGGGAAAAACAGTCAGACGTTCCACCAGTGACGAAGGACGAGGTCAAGAAAAGCACTAGAAACTATGAAGAGGGGGAAATTAGCTGGAGAAGATCAGATAACTACAGATTTGCTGAAGGACGGGGAGGGGGATATCGTGCTAGAAAAACTAGCCACCCTGTATACGCAGTGCCTGGTATCATCGACTGTACCCGAACCATGGAAGAATGCAAACATTATTCTCATTCACAAGAAAGGGGACTCTAAGGACCTTAAAAATTACAGACCAATCAGCTTACTGTCTGTTACGTATAAGGTATTTACTAAGGTAATCGCTAATAGAATCAGGACAACCTTAGATTGCAATCAAGCAAAGGGAAACGGTACTCTACTATCGATCATATCCATACCATCAATCAGGTGATAGAAAAATGCTCGGAATATAACCAGCCCTTATACATAGCATTCATTGATTACGAAAAAGCATTTGACTCAGTTGAAACCTCGGCGGTGATGCAGGCATTGCGAAATCAGGGGGTAGATGAGCCGTACGTGAAAGTGCTGGAAGATATATTGTGAAAGATATATTGTGGAAGATATATATTTCGAGGGATTCACGGGAAGTGTTCGTGGCAGCTACTATTGCTGAGCTACTGCGGAATCGTACAAGACTTGATGGGAAGGCGATTCCACGTGCAAGATGACGATGAGATGGTGCGATGAGTACATCCCCGTCACTGATGTGTTCGGAAACAACGGTAATAAGTGTTTCGCACTGTGGAGGCAATACAGTATCAGCTGCGGCAATGAGGAAATGATGCCGTGCAGATATGTCACATGAAAAATCACTGTCTGTCACGGATGACACGGTCGCCACAAGAAATTAACGCTGAAGTGGTTGACAAAAAATCCCATCCTAAAATCATCAAATGCGCACACGGTGAAAGCACAGCAAACTGCACATGGTGGCGGACGCCGTCTATAGCAACTCGAACTGTACATTTTGCTGAAGGGTGCAGAGGGACGCCATTTGCTCCACGAAGTTCAGGTCCATCATATGGTGTCGTTACTTTCCGCAAACGGTGGCACAAATCAGCATGAATAACAGAAAGTGCAGCTCCTGTGTCAATCAAAGCTTCGACCGGGAATCCTTCAGCTAAAACGGAAATCATATTGTACGGGCGATGAAGAGGACTTTTTGTAAGTTCGCAAAGTGCAGTTTCTCCTCCGGAAACTGCATCGCTTAGTTTTCCGAATTACGGACAGGAACAGTTGTTGCTGGTCGAAGTGGTGAAATAGAGCGGCGGTATGGGGAAGGGGACCGGCGTCGGGATACATGAGCTCCACTTGGTTCAGACGAGGATACCGGCGGTGGAGAGAATCGACGAGGTTGGTTGGGAATTGGTCGTCGCTGATAATATGCAGGTATGTCACTTTCGAAGGCGTCATAACCACGTCGCTCGTTCTGAATGCGTCGGCGACAAAAGCGAGATATATGTCCTCGAATTCCACAATAATAGCACACTGGGCGAGAGGGGCGCCAAGGTGCGTAATAGGGTGGCGGCGGTTGAGCCATCGTCATGGCGTTGACGTGGTTGTAGGGTGGTGCTTGGGGTGGGGGAACAAAAGGAGGAGGGGATGCAGCGACGTGAGCGTAAGTCGGTACTGGGCGAGGTGCAGGAGGATCAGGTGTGACAGGGTGGTTGATAGTGGCCAACTCTTCTTTAATGATGTGGCGGATGCCGGCGTCGTTAGAAGGAGGAGACGAATGATCGCACCCGTGCCGGCAGAAAGGGCTGAGGGCTTGGAGCTCCTCGCGGATTATCGCTCGAATCATGGTTCGTAGATCGAGGTCAGTAGAGGTCGAGGCAGTAGTGAAGCCGGCCTGCAATCGGGAGGACTGTAGCTTGTCGAGGCGTTGGCAGGTCGTTATAATGGAATCAACACTTGATGGATTTTGGGGAACTAGGGTGGTATAAGCCATTGAATTGATTCCCTTCAAGACATGGTGTACACGTTCAGATTCCGGCATGGTGGGACTGATACGCCGACAGAGTGCCAGCACGGCCTCTATGTATGACGCATAGGACTCATCGGGACCTTGACGGCGGGTAGCGAGCTTGTTCCTTGCGATCTCCGTCTGAACAGCCGGGTCGGCGAAGTACTGTCGGAACTGCTGCTTGAAAGTGGGCCAGTTTGTGGTGTGGGGCTCGCGGTTAATAAACCAATTTCTGGCGACCGCAATAAGGTAGAAAGATACGTTCAAAAATTTCAAAGCATCATCCCACCGCTTGTAGGCACTGCAGCGTTCATAAGTGTCAAGCCAGTCATCGACGTCTTCGTCGCGACGACCAGCGAACAGCGGCGGGTCGCGTTGTCGTGTGGGCACCATCGGAGACGGCGGTGTAGCCGAGGTAGAGGGTCCGGCCGGGTCGGGACTGCTCTCGGTTGACATGACGATGATAGTTGTTAAACGGCGACCGGAACGTAGCTCCAGCGAGAGGCAGGACACAAGGCAGCAAGGGGATCAAATTTCACCTCCACCACTTATGAAAGAAGGCCAGGTCCAGACGGCAAGGTCGTGAAGGCAAGGCAAGGTATGCCATGTCAGCGTTTCATCTGATGGAGAAAACCCAAGCGCGCCAGAGCCGGCGCCGCGGGACGATAAGGATGGTATGTACAAGAGGAAGAAGAAGATCATGGTATGTACAAATGAAAGAAGATCCGTGGAGAGCTCACAATATATATAGTGGCTGCACAGCAACCATAGTTCTGCATAAAGAAAGTAACAAAACTCCCATAAAGAAAGGTGTTAGGCAAGCTGTTAGCTGCTTCCACTTGACCCCTGCGAATTTCTTAACCTCATCCGCCCACCTAACTTTCTTCCGCTCCCTGCTACGCTTTCCTTCCCTTGGAATCCAGTTTACGGGAGAGACTGCTTTGAATACTTCACTACTTTCGGTTCTTGTGGATGACTCGACACCTGAATTTGGAGCATTTGCTGTGGAAGAAGACACAATTGTGCCAGCGTTATCTGCAGCATTCGTGCGGGTTTTCTCTATTCGGAACCAGTGCGAATCTTTTGAGGCTATAGTAGAACCTACGAGATTCACCTGCTCTAAGAAGAGTATCCTTGTGCCTCGTTGCGTCATTCCCGTGACTAGAGGCTGCACTGAGCTGTGGACAGTGAACCGCTCCGAAGAGCCAACTGTGTTGCCTCGGGGCCTAAAACTCGCCCGTTTCGAGGAAGGCATATCCGGTTCCGTCGCGGCGTTAAACAGCTCTGTCACTGAGCAGCAGGTGCGACCAGGCATGGAGACCCAAGTTACGGCTATGATTAGTAAGTCTCTTTCTACAACTGAGCGTCGTATTCTAGTGGAACTACTACTGAAACAGTGACAGTGTTCGACTTTGCCAAGGATGACTCAACGCCACTGCCTACCAGTCGTATTCATCACACGATCAACACTGGGTCCGCACCTCCAATACGTCAGAAGCCCTATCGAGTCTCAGCAACTGAGCGTAAGGTAATAGATGAGCAAGTTCAAGACATGCTAAAGCGCTGCATTATTAGAGAGTCCTGTAGTCCTTGGGCAGCTCCAGTTATCCTTTGTTAAAAAGAAAGACGGCACATGTAGGTTTTGTGTTGACTACCGCTGTTTAAATTCAGTCACGAAGAAAGATGTCTACACGCTTTCACGTATAGATGACACAATTGACTGCCTGCACTCAGCTTCATACTTTTCTTCCATTGACTTGAGATCCGGTTACTGGCAAATCCCCATGCACATTGCAGATAAAGAAAAAACGGCATTCGTAACACCAGACGGACTTTATGAATTTAACGTTATGCCTTTTGGATTATGTAATGCACCTGCCACATTCGAGCGGTTCATGGATACAATTCTACGTGGACTAAAGTGGCAAATTTGTTTATGTTATTTGAACAACGTTGTAATTTTTGGTAAAACATTTAACGAGCACAACAGCCGTCTAGATATCGTACTTAATTGCATGGAACGAGCTGGTCTTGTACTGAATGCAAAGATATGTCACTTTGGCGATCGTGAAACAATTGTCGTCGGTCACTTAGTTTATTTTTTTATTATTATTTACAAAATACTGCGGACACTGAGTCCAAGCAGGGTGGGTGAACAAGTCAATCAAGGTACAAAAGAAAACGCAACACTTCAAAAAAAAAAAGACAACACAGTATAGCAGCAATTGGTTAAAACTCAAGGGACAGTGGATTAACTAGCTGATTCCAATCTGTTATTGTGCGTGGAAAGAACGAAAATTTGTAAGTGTCTGTTCTAGCGAATATAGGGGTTAGGGGTCTGGGATGGTGTTGACGAGTTTGTCTGGTTGTCGCCGGCGTTAAGTATGATGATGGATCCAAACCGAGTTTGTTATGTAATAACTCATAAATAAACTTTAATCTAAGCTTTCTTCTTCGATGTTCAAGTAGTTCAATTTTATTTGTCTCCATTAAAGTGGTTGGGGAGTCAGACCTTGCATATTTATTAAAAATAAACCTGACAGCTCTTCTCTGTATTCTTTCCAGATTTTTTACGTTAGATTTAGTATACGGGTCCCATACTATGCATGCATATTCGAGTTTAGGTCTAATTAATGAAAAATAACAAAGTAGCCTAATGTTAGAAGGAGCATTTTTTAGTTTATGTCTTAAGCAGCACAATTTTCTAAATGCAGCAGAGCAGATATTGTTTATGTGCAAGTTCCACGATAGATTGCTACTTATGGTTACTCCTAGGTATTTGTAGTTGGATACTTGTTGAAGAGGGAGAGAGCCTAATTTATATGTGTAGCTATGACGTATGGTTTTTCGAGTTATCGGCATATAAACACTTTTATCAGCATTCAGAATCATGTCCCATCGGTCGCACCATTCGGAAACGTTGTTCAAGGCACTGTCCAGGTCACATTGATCTTCCCTATTTGTAACTTCTCTGTATAGAATACAATCGTCAGCAAACAATCGAATTTGCACTGGTGGGTTAACAACTTCAGCAATATCATTGACATACAAAAGGAAAAGCAGAGGGCCCAGAACGCTTCCTTGGGGAACACCGGATGAAACTGGGAGAGAGCCCGAACGTTGTCCCCCCACTTCAACAAACTGTTTGCGGTCTTTTAAGTATGCATTAATCCATGTTACTAAAATATCAGGAATGCCAATTTCTTTCAGTTTAAAAATTAGTTTATCATGAGGAACTTTGTCAAATGCCTTGCTAAAATCCAAAAATATTGCATCGATTTGGCCTTTATTATCTATAGAGGAAGCAAATGAATTAATTACTGTAATTAGCTGTGTTACCGTCGAGAGCCCTTTTCTGAACCCGTGCTGGAAGCTAGATAGCACGCGATTTTTTTCTAAAAATTCGTTCATACAATGTGCAACTATATGTTCTAATAGTTTACAGCATGGGGACGTCAATGATATTGGACGGTAGTTCTGCAAGAGAAGACGGTCTCCTTTTTTATAAACGGGAACAATTCGGGCTGTCTTCCAGTCATCGGGTATTTTACCCAATGACATTGAAGCGCGCAAAATTATTACGAGGAATTGAGCCAGAGTTTCGGCATAGCGTCGCAGAAATGCGTTTGGAATGTTGTCAGGGCCACATGACGTTTTGGTTTTCAAGTTCAGCAACATTGAAAGGACACCAGGATAAGTAATAAAATTCACTTCGGCGGGGTAATACACTCGGCTATTGTCGGTACCTGTGCTCGGGGCAGAAAATACGCTTTGAAAATAACTATTAAAATGTTCAGTAATAGCTTTTGGATCACATACCGTAGTGTTGTCCACCAATATTTGTGTGACTGCTTTCTTTTTTTCACTAATGTAATTCCAAAACTTACTTGGCTCGGTTTTTATAAAGTTTTGAAGGGATGTGTTGAAGAAATAATCTTTTGAATCACGTAAGGCACGTGCTAGATTGTCCAGTAATTCCTTTAGCACATCAGGATCTGCGCGTTTTTTCTTGTACCGTTTTACCCTTCGCCTCATTTGAACTATACTGCGTGTCATCCATGGCGTTTCCTTTCTTTCTTTTTTGTGCCTGTTAGGTACAAAAGTATTGATACAATGCGAACAGATTTTTTTGAAACTGTCCCAGAGTGCGCAGACATCGGCGTCATCGAAATCAACAAGGGAAGTTTCGAGATGTTCAATGATAGACGCGTCATTGGCATGCGAATAATCTTTAAAGTAACGTGAAGATAAGTGTTTCTTTTTTGTTTGCCGTACTAGGGGAAAGGAAGCACTAACCAACTGGTGGTCAGACAGGCCTTGTTCCACAGAAACCGTAAAATTCACGATGTCGCGAGGGACGAACAGCAAATCTAACAATGAATTCGTGGGACCGACAATACGGGTTGGTTCATGAACTATTTGCGTCAGGTTGTGGGTAAGCATTATTTTAAACAATATGCTGGCTTGCTTTGTGCAAGCACCGATACACTCAAGGAGTTCCCAATCCACACCTGGCAAGTTGAAGTCACCCATCAATAAAATTTTACTGTTTTGGTACTGTAAGAGATGATTTTCTAGTTTAGTTAGGTAGTCAGTTCCAGAACTACGGGGTCTATAAACAGCATACAAAGAAGGTGTTCTACCAGATCCCAAGAAAATTGAAACAGACAAAAGTTTCACCGTGCCCAAATCAGTAAAAGAGCTGCAGAGCTTTTTGGGGCTATGCTCGTATTTTCGATGCTTTATACCAAGGTTTACAGACATCGCTTACTCACTTACGTGTCTACTGCATAAAAATGCACCATTCAATTGGACCAGCGAATGTGACTCAATTTTCCGTCATCTGAAGTTTCTTTTGACCTCGGTCCCAATTCTCCGCCACTTCTGCCCATCAGCTCCAATTGAAGTACACACTGACGCAAGTGGTATCGGTATCGGCGCTGTACTTATACAACGCCATGGACGCGATCAGCACGTGATAGCATATGCCAGCCGCTCGTTGAGTAAATGTGAAAGAAATTACACGGTTACGGAGCAAGAATGTCTAGCCGTTGCTTTCGCTGTACAGCGCTCTCGATCCTATCTGTACGGGAATGCTTTCACGATTGTGACCGACCACCATTCCCTTTGCTGGCTCGTGAGTCTTTGTGACCCCTGTGGGCGGCTCGCCAGATGGGCTTTACGCCTACAAGAGTTTAATTTTACTGTGGTGCATAAAAGCGGCCATAAACACTCAGATGCTGACTGTCTTTCGCGTTTGCCGCTTCAAACGACTGATAACGACTCAGAAAATTTCGATGAATATTTGGCTCCAATTTCACAAACCTTCCCCGATCTCCGAGTTTTCCGAACCGAGCAACGCAAAGACAAAACATCACTGTTTGATGAAGAACACATTTAGCATTCGCGAAGGCGTGCTTTATAAGAAAACTTTCGCCTCTGGGGCCTTCTTGTCGTTCCGGAAAGCCTACGTATCACATTTCTAGAAATGAGGCATGATGACGCCACGTCTGGTCACCTGGGAGTGGTCCGAACACTTCGCCGCACACAGCAGCGATTTTACTGGCCGAAGATGCGCTCAACGATCACGCGATATGTAGCCAGCTGTGTGCAATGCCAGCGCTTTAAGCTGTCGACTTCAAGCCCACATGGAAAACTGCAGCCAGTCACACCTCCAACAGCCCCGTTTGAGCAAGTTGGCATTGACCTTCTTGGACCTTTCCCACGGTCCTCTAAAGGAAACCGATGGATTCTTGTGTGCGTTGATTATTTAACCCGCTACTGTGAGACAGCCGCGATACCATCCGCTACTGCGTCTGAAGTATGAAATTTCTTACTTCGACTCATCATTCTTCGGCACGGTTCTCCTGCAGTCATCATTAGTGACCGTGGACGCCAATTCACAGCGGACATCGTCGAAGAACTTCATCGCCTCAGCGCCTGCAGTTTTCGCCACTCCACGCCATATCATCCCCAAACGAACGGTGTGGTAGAACAAACTAATAGGACGCTCACCATCATGTTGGCTATGTGCATCGCTGCAGACCATAAGGACTGGGATGGCGTTTTACCGTTCATTACGCATGCATATAACACAGCGCAACATGAGACGACAGGCTACAGTCCCTTCTACCTTCGCTATGCTCGCACGTCTCTCTGTGCCCTCGACACCATACTGCCATTTTTCATTCATGACGAACCTTCTCTTGCTACCACACTCTGCAGAGCTGAAGAAGCCCGCCAGCTGTCCAGAGTTCGAATTTTATCTTCACAAAAACGTTCAAAGAACCGCTACGACGCCCGACACCAACAAATATCTTATGCTCCTGGTGACTATGTGTGGTTGTGGACACCTCTCCGCAAGCGTGGTATTTGTCAAAAACTGCTTTCACACTACACCGGACCGTTTGTTGTGTTAGAACGCATCAGTGACCTGAATTACGTCATAGCACGCATAACGGCGAATGGTCGACGGTCACGGCAGTCTCAGGTGGTGCATGTAGCCCGCCTCAAGCGATTTCATTCCAGAGGTTCTCTGTAACTCGCCCGACGGGCTTCGTCTGCGAGTTGGGAAATGTCACGCGCCTTCGTAGAACGTCGACGGAAGATGAAGAAGGACGGTCGGGTAGATCGGTGAAGAAAGAAGAGCAATGGCAGAGGGGCGTTTCTACGCTTCGCCGCAGTCCTGTTTGGACCGATCCCTGTAAATAAACCCCCCGTGCGTACAAATCACGTAAAATACACACACACACACACACACACACACACACGCACACACACACAAACACACACACACACACACACACACACACACACACACACACACACACACACACACACACACACACACACACACACACACACACACACACACACACACACACACACACACACACACACACACACACACACACACACACACACACACACACACACACACACACACACACACACACACACACACACACACACACACACACACACACACACACACACACACACACACACACACACACACACACACACACACACACACACACACACACACACACACACACACACACACGCACGCACACACACACACACACACACATATATATATATATGTATATATATATATATATATATATATATATATGTGGCCGATGTAGCTCCGGCCGATGTAGCTCAGTTGGAAGAGCACCGGACGCGATATTCGGAGGTCGTGGGTTCGGATCCCACCATCGGCACGTTGTTTTGTCTTCTACTTTGTGTTTAATTATCTTTCCCCTAAACAGATTACATTACTAATTTCTGTGATTATCTAAAGCAAACATTAAAAAAAAATTATAAAAAAAATGACATAAAAGTACCATCCCCAACGCTTTCCTTGGCCTCGCCGACTGTTGGCTTCTTTCCTTCATGTATTATAACGAGTACCCTCATTTCCCCTTAATTGATCTGCTTGTAGCTTACGGGGGTCTCGGTTCTGGCAGTCTTGAAGCCATAGGTAGCGTAAGAGGGTTCTAGCACAGCTTTCGCCCTCGCTCTTGATCACGTTCTACGTGACGCTGGCGGTAACAAAGGACGTTCTACGTCCGCCGCTATGGCTGAGGGTGGCGCTGGTGAACACTCTCAAGGTTAGTATACAGACAACATAAATACCCAAGCAAGTAGCAGGGGGAACACCGGCCGATGTAGCTCAGTTGGAAGAGCACCGCACGCGATATTCGGAGGTCGTGGGTTCGGATCCCACCATTGGCACGTTGTTTTTTCTTCTACTTTTTTCTTCTACTTTTTTTTTCTTCTACTTTGTGTTTAATTATCTTTCCCCTAAACAGATTACATTACTAATTTCTGTGATTATCTAAAGCAAACATTAAAAAATATATATATATATAAAAAAAATGACATAAAAGTACCATCCCCAACGCTTTCCTTGGCCTCGCCGACTGTTGGCTTCTTTCCTTCATATATATATATATATATATATATATATATATATACATGTATGTATTTTTTTCCCGCCACTGACTGCAACAAATTTCTTCGTGCAGTGTTTGATCTGGTAATATGACTGATAGCAGTGCGAAGTGTGGTTTGTGCAATGCGGGTTTTGAAGAAGACGACTGTAGCATTACTTGCGCAGAATGCAGTTTGTCTTATCATTTTGGGCAGCACTGTCCTGGTATTGCTAAGACGATAAACAAGTCAATGGGTTCTGCGAAATTACAGAAATGGCGTTGTGAATATCGCGGAGACTCTAGAGCTACTGTCACTTCTGAGAAGCTGTCGCAGGACAACTCTTCAGGCATATTAGCAAGGTGATCCTCACTCGAAGACAAGCTGACAGCTATCCTGGATCTAAAAGACGTTTATTTACAGTCTTTCACTGGTACCAATGCACATTGATAAGCTGACGCTCACTAGTTAGACCCTGCAGACCACGACTGTTGAATTAAAAGCATCAGTCATGATCACATGTCATCACAATACGACAAGCTTCTGGAACAGTGTAATAGCAACTCGGAAGCAACGGTGAAACGATCAGAAAGTGATCTGCCTAGAGGAAACTGTATCAGAGCAAGAAAAACAGGTCAGTCGCTTACAATCGCAACTAACCTGGAAATAAGCAAATTACCAATCACGGCAAATGAGGACTTGCCGGCAGTCTTGTAGAACCTGACTGTGAGGCTTAATTTGCATGACCACACGGCGGAACAGGAGGCCAGGGAAAGATACCGGTGGTATTGGCTAGATTCATGTCACCAGACTTGCGAGACAAATGGCTGCAGCAAGGACTAGAGTTAGGGCGTTGGCTGAAAATAAATAAATTCTTGATATTTTCTTAAGTGAAATCCTTACTCGAGCGAACAGTGAACTTTTTTGGAGGACTAGGGTTCAAGGCAAAGTGAAGCGATAAAAATTTGTCTGGGTGCGAAACGAGAAAATATTTGCGGGGAAGAAGTCACTGCTCTAAAAATCGCTCCAGTAAGTGACTTTGATAAGATGGTTTAAGATTTGTACTTCCTTGCAAAAGCGTATGTCGTTTCCAGATTTTGACTCTTGTTAAGACCTTTCAGCCAGTGTTGGGTTGCTCTTGCCCCATTGTTCACATTAATATTCGGAGCACCACAAAATACTGGGATCAATTTGTGATTACGGCCTGTGCTCTTTAGTGACTTCGTGGGCGTGTTTGCATTAACGGAAATGAACACTACCGACACTCTTAACTGATGTGTTTAGGCTGCCCGGTTACCATGCCTACTTCCTCACACGCAACAACAGCAGGGGTGGTGACGTTTGGGTATACTTCAAAGAATCACTGATGGCCTCCGGGGTTTCCTTCAGCACAGCAGAGGTCATGGCCTTTGAAATATCCTGCCGTCATACTTCATTTTACCTTCTTGATATGTATCGACCTCCTAGTATAAATGCATCGTGATTTATTGAAGAACTATACAAACAATATTGAAAACCTATTTTGTTGCTAAAAACTTGTGCATGATTGGGGACGTTAATATCGATTTGATGAAGGGTGATCGCTATGGCATTGAAAATTATTGAACCATGCTGCAGAATTTGGCTTTGAACCACAGGTCGCCGATCCTACTAGAGAAGAATTTCTAACAATCGCATCACAACCACTTGTATTGACCATGTTAACATCTGTGCGTCGGACATTTTCTCAGGGTCCCGGGCTGTAATCAGGCAGAAACTGGCAGATCACTATTACATTGTGTTTCGCCTTATAAAAACAGACCCTATGCTGCACGCTGACTCTACCAGGTGTATTGTGACCATTTTAGACCAAAAAGTTTCGATAATCATGTTACTGAATATGATTGGGATACATTTATTCATCATAACGCAAGCGACACTGCGTAAAATAGCTTTGTCAAGGTACAAGCAGCCTGCAGTGAAGTTTCCTGTGTCGTTCGTTGCGCCGTAACACATATCCCAGCGAGAACAGCAAATATATTAGGGCGCTTTCGTAGGGTGTATTCACGCCACCTGCGTGAGTTTACAGGGATCAGATTTCACGATCTGTAGAAGGTTTACATGGCATGTCAGATAACTGGGCTACATCGAGAGCGCCTAGGCAAGGACGCTATCTGTCACATGCGTATCTATAACAGTGATGAATATGCTCGGTCGTTTGTCGCCGACCAAGCGGCTAACAGCAACATGTTGTAGGCGCGCTGCGGAACAAATGCAGCGCCGCCTAGCCAGTGCAGGTTCCCTATTAGGAGTAATAAAGAAAGTGTGCAAGAAAACTTTGGCTTTGAAGAAACGTAAAAGTGGCTGTCAGTGGCTGCTGAAATCCTGGCAGCTATCAAAGGAGCTATTTGTCCTCGATGCCGCAGGACGCCAAAAAATGACAAACTTCGAGCAGAATGTCGTTGCATCAGAAACAAGGTGACTGCGCTTATTCGCTTATCAAAGGGGAAGTTCTTTACACAGCAGTTTCACAGCACTCGTCGTGACGTCAGGAACACGATAAACCAGTTACGCGGTAACATACGCTTGTTCATCCAGAAATCAGTGGAGCATAACTTCGGTGTTGTTTCGCATATTTTGGCGAGTGAGTTCAGTAACGTCGCAGTCCAAACTTTGAGCTCAGCGAAAATTTCCATAAGCGTATCGCCATCGGCTTTCCTTCCTCTTGTGACAGAATCGGATCTTTTCAGCATTTCGTCAAGTCTGAAACGTAATAAATCTGGCGGACATGACAACATTTTCATAGGTGATCTGATAAAAAACATTACAGTTCTGAAACGTGCTCCGCTGCTTATTTTAAGTGGCGTAATTAAAGTAGTACATTGCGAGAATCACTGAAGAGTGCTCGCGTTGTTTCCCAGTACAAAGGTAAAAAGAAGAATGATATTGCCAATTACCCCCCTATATCTATTCTTTCCTGCGTATCCCGGATATTAGAAAAGCACGTACGTTCTGTGATGAATGTACTTGTTGCTAAACATCGTGAATCAGTGCGGATTTGTCAGTTGGTCAGGAACACAGGTGCTGTTGGAAAATCTCTCCTATTTACTGCATCAGAGCCTGGAGAAGAATGAGGTTGTATGTGGGCTTTTATTTTTTGGACGTAAAAAAAGCTTTCAACACTGTAAATCATCAAATCTTAGTCTCTAAACTGTATCCATACGGATTTAGGGGTCCTTTTTGACATTAATTATACACTGTCTTCACAATCACTCACAAATAGTCATGTTTGGACCCATCTGCGGTGTCCTGCAAGGTTCTATTTTATCTCCTTTTTTGTTTAAGTTATATGTGAATGATTTATGTGACCGCGTGAGAGCATATACCATATTCCTACAAGCCGATGACATTTACTAGCATCAAGCAACCCTGAATTTTCATGTGCCCTGGCCAACCTTCAGGAGGACACTATTAAAGTTAGTGATGAGTTTGCCTCAAACTTAATACAAATAAATAGCACCAAATCCAGACTTGTCTGTTTTCGTAACCAGCACAAAGATGTACCAAGTGCAGGTTCTATATATTTACACCCCTTATATTGCTCTATAGCTAGCGTCCCGTCGGTTAAGTATCTTGGTGTACACATAGATGGTGATCTGACATGGAATACTCAGTTGACCGACATTTGTAAGAACTCAGAAGTCTTGCATGTTTGTAGTTCTACTTGAAAACTATGATGCCTTTTTATATAAGAAAACAAATCGCCCAGGCTCTGGGGTATAGTATTTTAAGATACAGCATGTATTGTTTTTTTAACTGCTATTTCACGTGGAAATGTCGAGTTAATAGGATTTCGAAAAACATCGCTAAAAGTGTTCTCTACATACTGCAGGAACATTTGCCCATCACTGTGTTTAGAACATCCGGTTTGCCTTCTTTTGACAATCTTATTAAACAAACTGTAGTACTAAACTATTTTTTAAGCAGTGCATACAGGCACATAAATACGAAACCGGTACCGCTGAGACATATTCCTCGTTATCTTAAACAGAGAGTGCGCATTCACTACGGTAAAGCAACAGGACACTATGTTCCAGCTATCTTCAACGAACTACCGGACGATGTATTGTCTTTGACCACCCGCAAAACACTGACAGTTGCTGTTCAAGCGTTAGAGAACCTCTAATATGTACTGACATTATCAGTACATTTTTCATAGTGTGTTGTGCGAAATGTTTCTTTTTTCTTCCTGTTTTTTTTCTTTCTTTTCTGCCTCTGATGGAGCGCGAAGATTGACGCGGCTGCCGGTTATCGCCGCACAGCCCACCTCTGGCTACAGCACTTCCATTTCTGTATGTTGTTTTGAATATACTGAATAAGAATTATTATTATTGTGAAGAGGAAGAAGTGCACAAGGAACATGCCAGTCAGTGGCATCGTGATCGCTGCGCGTGCTGGATCTGACTGTGTTCGCTGCCGCTGTGTTCGCCGCTGATCTGCTAAGTCCTGCTGATCAAGTCCTGTTGATCTGCTGAATAAACCCCCCATTCTTACATTTGGTGGAGGTGCCGGTCAAGATCTATCCTCTCGCCCTGGAACTCCGCAGCCGTACATTACCACCTCCTGCGATGCCTGAGGACATCAACCACCAAGCCGTACAAGTTGGCTCGGCCATCATCTGTCCCGGCTCCCTCCGCCAGCGAGACCCCGCCATCTTCAGCGGCACTGACGACCACGATGTCGAGGACTGGCTCACATCCTATGAACGAGTGAGCGTTTACAACAAATGGGACGCGGAAACAAAGTTAAGCAACGTCATTTTCTATCTCACCGGCGTAGCAAACCTATGGTTTCGAAACCATGAAGCGGACATTCCATCATGGTCCGCGTTTAAAGCCAGCTTCTCTGAAGTTTTCGGCCGACCAGCTGTGAGGAAACTCCGCGCTGAACAGCGCTTGCGTACGCGGTCTCAGCAAGTTGGCGAAATTTCACGAGCTATATCGAGGACGTCGTCGACTTGTGCAAGCGCGTTAACCCACACATGTTAGAGGCCGAGAAGATCAAGCACATTCTGCAAGGCATCGATGACGATGCCTTTCAGATGCTGTCGGCTCGAGATATTCGCACCGTCGCGGAAGTGGTCACACTGTGTCAAAGTTATGATGAACTGCGGAAACAAAGGGCCATAACTCGCGCGAACACCATGCACTCTGAGTCCCTTGCTGGCCTGACAGATGCAGGCGAACATTCTGCGCTCCTGCCACAAATTAAGAGCTTCATTCGGGAAGAAGTTGCTCGACAGCTCTCTCTTATGTCCTGCCATCAAGAACCTTCCTCACGCCTAGCTCCCAGTTGGCGCCACATTATTCAAGAACAGGTAGCTGAATCTCTTCCTCCAGCCCCTCAACCCATGCCTGTTACAGCGCCGTTAACATATGCGGCTGTTGCGGCCCGACCGCCACCTACATATGCTCCACCGCCACCTGCCTACGTTCAGCCGCCTCCTGCGCCTGCGCGAGAACCTGCGCAGTTTATGCGACCGGCTCCAAGACTACGTGATCACTGGCGCACGACGGGTAACCGGCCAATTTGTTACACTTGCGGGCTTGCTGGACACATTTCTCGTTATTGCCGCAACCGTCTCCCGGTGTCGGCACTACCTACTCATGGTTCTGCATACTGGTCTCCGACGCCTCAGTATTCCGCGCCTACTGAGCCTCCAGCCCGCCCTCAGTTCTCCCCAGACCGCTCAGCCATGTCCGACCGCCGTTCACCGTCGCCGCGACGCCGCTCTATTTCTCCGATGCGACGTCGACAGAACGCTTCACATGAGGAAAACTAGAGGCCGCGGTTCCTGAGGCGAGAACTGCGACCCAGTCGAACTTCCCAAGTCCTCATCTGTCGCCGACAAACCTAATTGAAGTTTTCGTCGAGGGTGTTGCTGTCATGGCTCTAATTGACACTGGTGCTGCGATTTCGGTAATGGACGCAAAACTATGTCGCACTTTAAAGAAAGTGAAGACGCCAATTGCGGGACTTTCGTTGCGAACGGCCAGCGCTCGGCATATCAAGCCTTTAGCAGCGTGCACCGCTCGAGTAGTTATCCAGAATTCCCTTTATACGATTGAGTTCGTCGTGCTGCCAAGTTGCTCGCACGCTGTAATTTTAGGCTGGGATTTCCTGTCGCGTCATGCTGCTATTATCGATTGTGCTCGAGCTGAAGTGGGGTTCTCGACTGTGCCCGATGCCTTACCAGACGCTGCTCAATCAAATTCCGGTGCTAAAGCCCTCGTCGCCGAAGATATCGACCTTCCTCCCTGCTCTTCTGTGCTTGTTCGTGTCGCTTGTGCATCTATTAGCGATGACACCGTTCTCTTCACACCAGCCCATACTTTCCCGCGCCGCAAGTGCCTTCCATTGCCCTACGCAGTGCTCGCTATATCCGCTGGCCTTTCCATGTTATGGGTCTCTAACCCATTTAACTCCCCTATTGCTTTGCGCCATGGCGAATGCCTCGGAAGTATCCAGCCAATCGCATCTCTTCTGATCTCTGAGGAACCTGACGACGCGCCACACTGTGCCGTGACTGCGCTCAGCCCCCCTTCACCTGCGCCCGCTCCCCCCTCTGCAGACTTGTTCCTCCGTTCCATCGATGCCGATCTTCCTCCAGAGCAGCGAACTCAGCTTTTGAATCTACTACATCACTTTCGCTCCTCCTTCGACTCTCATCAAAGTTCTTTGGGTCAAACTTCTACAGTCACTCATAGCATCGACACCGGCACCCACGCACCACTACGACAGCGCCCTATCGGGTGTCTGCAACCGAACGCCAGGCTATTGAAGAGCAAGTCGACCTAATGATCCAGAATGGCGTGATTCAGCCCTCAAGCAGCCCTTGGGCATCACCTGTTGTCCTTGTAAAAAAGAAAGATGGTTCTATCCGCTTCTGTGTCGATTATCGCCGCCTTAATAAGATTACGCGAAAGGACGTCTATCCTCTCCCAAGCATCGACGACGCTCTCGATTGTTTGCAAGGCGCCGAACTCTTTTATTCCCTAGATTTACGTTCCGGGTACTGGCAAGTACTGGCAAGTCCCCTTGGAAGCGGCTGATCGCCCCAAAACTGCCTTTGTAACTCCCGACGGCTTGTACGAATTCACAGTTATGCCGTTTGGCCTTTGTAATGCTCCGGCAACATTTGAGTGGATGATAGACACCATTTTGCGTGGCCTAAAGTGGAAGACATGCCTCTGCTACCTCGATGACATTGTCGTCTTTTCTCGTGACTTTGACACACACCTCTACCGTCTGAAGCACGTTTTGACCTGCCTCTCTGATGCCGGACTGCAGCTGAATTTGAAAAAAATGTCGTTTTGCCGCCCGCCAGCTCACCATTCTCGGCCACGTTGTTTCCAAAGAAGGTGTATCTCCACACCCTGCCAAACTTCGTGCCGTAACAGCCTTTTCCAAACCGACTTGAATCTAAGATCTACGTATCTTCCTCGGGCTGTGCTCTTACTTTCGCCGCTTTATTAGGAATTTTGCTTCCATTGCTGCTCCCTTGACAGAACTTCTGTCCGGCAGTTCCGACCTTTATTATTATTATTATTACTACTGCACCAGGGTTGCCAGTTCCTGTTCTGGTGAGGGAGTGCGTTGCCAGGGGGGTTCACCGGCATCAAGTCGCACGTACCTCAAACCTCGTCCCATTTCACGCACTTGCACATGTTGTATATTAGCAGAGCATATTTTATCTAATTATATAACCAAATTTCTTGATGACAATGATGTACTCTCTTCTGTTCAACATGGTTTTAGGAAATGTTTATCCATTGTGACACAATCAGACTCGGTTCCCTGCTCAAGGCTCTTTCATGCTCCCGTAAGCGCTGATTTAACAACGCCCAGATTGGCCCACTCTTCCGCAAAAGAGAGGAATTTCATAAATTATTCCTACCCTGAAACAAACGTGGCTGTCCAGTGTAAGCCTTATGACATGCGCGCCGTTGCTAAAGCAGACACGAGTTATCGGAAGAGGCAATGATGAGCTATCGCGGCTATTGACTGAGGCGTCAGAAAGAAGGGGTCTGATTGCGTTAGTAGCCCTTCGGCGAAACTGTACTCTAACGAGTACAAGTTTTCAGACTGACTATCTGAAGAGGATGTTTGATCAACTGCCTATTTGACATGTGTGCATGTACAATTTCTTGTATTGCACACAGGTTTCTGCACATAGGATCAGTGTATAAAAACTGTTTCTTCTGCTAATAAAATCAGTTGAGAGTAGCGCTCTTTCATCTATTGTGTTCTGTCCTCGTCCGTTTGCTACTTGTTTCTCGCTAAAAGTATCCTCTTTTCATAATTAACAATCTACGTTGGAACAGTCATATTGCCAATAGATGCTCATTCTCATACAGAAAACTTGGCCTTCTTCGCCACAAACTTGAAAATTTTCCTTCCAATGTGAAGCAGTTAGCATACTACAGCCTCATTAGACCCAAACTAGAGTATGCTCGCGCAGTCTGGGACTTTTACACCAACAAGAATATTGTGGCATTGGCAGCGGAAAGCCGTAAGCTTCATGTTTTCAAAGTACCGCACATCTGACTCTCCCTCCATTTAATTGAATGAAAACTCCATCCCACAATTGCAAAATACGAAGAAAATTTCAAAGACTAAAATAACAATTTTCGCTAAAATACAAAAAACTTGCTATGAGCCCTGAACCTTACCTTGTGGCCCTTACAACGCGTCCAACAAGACATCATCATGCACAATCTGTAACTCCGTATCAAGCCAAAATTAATGCATTTAAGTATTCTTTTTTTCCTCGTACTGTTGAAGAATGGAACAAGCTGCCTTCTGATGTAATAATGTCCCTTGAGTCTATTGATAAATCGTTGATAAATCAATATGATTAATCAATAAATGGAAGAAAATAGTCCGGTTGCTCGAATGCTCTTCAATATTTACAGCTGAATGCTATGCAGTTTCATTGGCAGTAAAAAAAAAAAAAAAACATTTTACAGGAAAGAATTGAAAACATCATAATTTATACTGATTCTTTTACTGTAATTAGTGCACTACATCACAGAAATGCTACACAACCTCTAATTGGAAACATCATACATGACGTGATAGCTGCACGATCACATGGACAATCAATTAAGTTATGTTGGGTACCAAGCCATGTTGGGATCATCGGCAATGAGAGAGCTGATGCATGCCAAAATACAACAAGTTCGCATACCACATAGACATATCCTAAAATTCATTAAGAGAAAACTAGAAGTCAGATGGCAGGCCTTCTGGAATAAGGAAATCAACAACAAACTACACCTCGTTAAACCACTCATCGAGGAGTGGAAATCATGTTGTCATCAAATCATTGAAGTTAATTTATGTCGCCTCCGCATCGGACACACACACTTAACACATAACTTCATTCTAAAAAAAAAGACAAACCTGTATGTGAGGGATGCGGAGAGGAACTAACAATAAATCCCATATTACTTTCATGCACTAAGCCTGAGAAATTAAGAAAAAAATATTTTAAACGTT
Organism: Amblyomma maculatum; assembly: GCF_055883805.1. NCBI lineage: Eukaryota > Metazoa > Arthropoda > Arachnida > Ixodida > Ixodidae > Amblyomma > Amblyomma maculatum. Next base: position 6,641,244 of record NW_028146740.1, on the reverse strand, counting down.
TTTACAATTAACAAATCCCGTTTCATCCTAGCCTGCTTTTGGGAGAAGATGCGCTGGTAGAAACTTCTCATGTTTTTAAATTCCTAAAAGAGGAAAAGCTCCTAAGGAAACTTTAAAATTTCTCATCTACAAATTAGAACACCTTGCTCTTGGCGCATGATAGCCTCAGTTGCTTATGCGCCAAAAAACTCAACGCAACACAACAACACAATGGCGGTTTAACCATAGTCGTGTTTTGTATTGGTGTCTATTTTCTTGTTAGTGTTGAGCATGTCTCATTGTAATTTGCTTGTCATTTGTATTTAGTATGCTACTTTTGATTAATTCACATTTCACTGCATTGTATTCTATTCTCCTCTCCTGTTAGTGCCTAGGTAGGGCCTGCAGTATTTGGTAAATAAATAAATAAACCGGTTCTATGCAGTTTCATCGATACGTGTTTTTTTTTATGATCCTTTGGAGAATTGCGCGGCACCGGGATTTAAAGCACGGTCCTCTTGCATGTGAGGCGGATGTTCTACCTCTGCGACAACCGCTGCACCCTTATGTAGTACCCCTTAAAGGGGGCCTTTGGTGATTCCATCAACAAAAAATAAATAATAATATTTTAATTTTTATTTTAGTGCACATTAAAGAGAAAGGACAGGCGAGTACAAAAATATCCCTTGGCGGTAGTATTGCGTCAAGATAACTCGCGCTATAACCGAGAATTCATATTCCTAAAACACTTGAAGACATCCTTCCCTGCATGCGGTGTGGGACTCCGCCAACGAGTCGTGGCAACGTGTGACCCGAGAGTGTCCTGGGCCACGGTTCATTTGGAATCATCTTCTTCCTCCTCTTCTTCAAGCATCCAGACACGCCCATTATTATGCCATGGAATCATCAACATCAGTAAACTTCCTTGTCCACGATCGGGACGATCGCTCGGTGGCCCCGGGTCATGTTACGGACGAGCAACGAAGAGGAAGGGGGCAGTGGCGCGGGCAGGAGCGCTCGCGCTAGGCCCGTTAACGCATTCATTAAAACAACATCTCACGACCATCGAGCATCATCTCTCTGTTTTGTGTTCTCCTGTTTTAATCGGCTTGCCACCACGTAACGATATTTTAAACTGATCAGTAAAGTCTGATTTTAGCAGATGGGGGGCGGCACGCTATGCCGTTTTGTTGCTACTGACATGTCATCTCTTTGGAACGTCTGAAGCGAACGTACTACGTTTCATATGAACATGCCTCAGTGTCATGCAAGCAGGTATTCGTGCTCATATCGACGTAAGGCCGCCTACTTTTTCTGTTGCAATAAATTACAGGTACTTATATTCATTAATCTTGCTTGATTGGCTTTAACCTGCGCTCAAAACACAAAACTACTTCAACAAAGATGTCGCCACACCTGTATCGACGTTGCAACGTTTGCTAAGATCGCACAAGGCTCGTTCGGCCTGAAAGCCGTCTTAGAGGGAGGTATCAAGGAAGAAACATGTAGGTAAAAATGAGCACGTGACTTCGTATCACAAATTGTGACGCAACCGTGTTTTGGTGCATATTCACGGTTGTGTCTGACTTTTTCGCTTCCAATTAGGCAATATAGAGGCAACAGGGGTTCGAATGGGCTACATATCACTGCAGCATTTATGTCGTTAATTGTTAGAATTTAGACAGCCTCTTCTTTTCTTCAAAGGGCAACTTAAAAATATAAAAAAATTTGTACTGAGAAAGCGGTGTTATAGGCGCCTCGAGTCCATTTTTAAGGCGAAGCTGGAGAGACTTGCTAATTTTTCCATTGTACAGCATTTACCGCACATGGTCGCCTTGGCACGCTGTATACTTTCCACTATCAAGTTATTGAAATTTTGTACTCTGTGTAACAGCTTTGCACGTCATTTTAGCAGATTCTTCGTGCAGGTCAGCATTTACCTGTGCATACTGCACTAGCCACTAAAGCGGCTGTAGCAGGGGTCTACAATGCAAAGTGTAGTCATAACGACGCTGACAAGTTTCATGCATAAAACAAGAATTTCTTAGCATATGCTCTCGAATTCCTAAAAAAAAGAACGGATAAGTACTTTGTACAGTGGGAGCTTGCAAGAATAAAACGAAAAAACCTTTAAAGGCGTTCAACGCTCCTGAACTAAATGTGGGGCGAAAGCGGCTGCGAAGACGACAGCCGGCAGCTTGTTTCGGTGGAGGTGAGACGAAGTTGTGTTGTGCGACGTCAGTGCACGTTTAAGATACCTCGGTGGTCGAAATTATTCAGTTACAGGCGAAATCCACTTTCATGTCTTGCGCATGCGATGTCGGCTGTAATCCGCACCATCTGTAATCATCACCAACAACATTGGACTAATTGAGAATGTATATATATATATATATATATATATATATATATATATATATATATATATATATATATATATATATATATATATATATATATATATATATCAATGAATAGCTGCTCTTAATCGTAGAGAAGTTTCCGAAAATGTTGCAGTCCCTGTTGGGCAGAATCGAGGCGTTTTCAGTGATCAAGTACTCTTCATGAGTAACTGCTGGCTAACGTTCTAGAATAGTGAACAGATGTTACAAATGGCAAGCAGGCTTGTGTAACATTTGTTCGTATCGAATTACTTCTTTTAAGCCTACAACCTTCTCGTGGGAGACATAGGGAATACTTTGGTGCCTATTATCCAGCAGATGATGCTTGCATGCTAATTCTTTTTTGGTTTTACCAGTTATTTCAAATTGGACGGTGCTGGCATGGGACCTCAGCGGATGTAGTACACAGGCAGTGCTGAACAAATTCTTTTTACCGCCATATTTAGTGCGAAGCAGCAATGTACGGCAACAATTTCTCGCACCAGGTATTTCGGATATCCAGACTATTGTAATTGCAAGGAACATTGGAAGGTTGCGTGGCTTCAGACGCTTGAAGCTGCAAAATACTGGTCGCATAAATGACGACGTATATATGAACATTGAAGCATCGTGCACGTGCGCATTTTATACTTTATGAACGTCTCTGAAGCTTTGATTGCTTGTTTTACTTTTATAGCATGAAAGGCCGATTCTGGTCATACACCTCATCATTAAGTAAGTACATTACCGGTTTTCAGCAATCGTATTTGCATTTTATAGTTTGCTTCCAGGAGCGTCAAATGTGTTTTAAATAGGCTTGTTCCAAAGATTTCCCCATGGTGGCAGCGAGCGCCCATTTATCTTTGCCGAAACATGTTAATTTTAGGGTATGTTGCGTGCTAGTCTTTAAAAAATTGCTCTTACGATTCGCGCCTTTGTTAAAGTCACAAATCATCACGCCCCTTTGCTATTTTTCAAAGTGTGCAGCAGATATTGTAGGCTGAAGTACAGATCTTATGTAATATGCCCTTTTGATAAAGCTTGTAGGTCCTTTAATTTTCTCCGTTTAGTGCCTGTAATTTAGTATTGATTGCCTATTTTTGGCATTCTAATCGTGCTTTTCAGAGTCTATAAATCGTGCGTTGAACTGGACGAGCAATAAATAGTTAGTACCTTTCTTAGAATTTCAACTGATGCGTCTTTTGTTTGTTGTTCTTGTTGAATGTGTGCTCTATTTTTTATTCATTATCTATTTCATGTAATCCCTCACCATGTGTTGACCTGAATCGTGACAGCATTTAGAGTTTTGCGAAAATAATGAATATGGATATCAAGAGCTTCGGTTATGTCGGCAAGGTCAGTTGACCAGTTGAGGTCTGAGCGAACTTTGGCGTAGTGCGGCTTGCAGATTCCTTAGAATATATAAAAACTGGCCATTATTACAGGCGTTGATCGTTGAGGATTTTAGCTGCTGCCCTAAGGGCGCGGTGTATATCTGAAGCTTACTCAGGCTGCTTTGACACATAAAATGTAATTTCACTGAAAACACGGAAAAGAAATATCTGCAGTAACTGATTTAAAAGCACGCTCAGCAGATGTTACGACGTGCCTCGTGGACAAAAGAAATTTGTTGATGGGTGCGGTTCATCACTTGGCGGGAATGCGAAGCGGCGGTGGGGCTCGCTTGTATGCGCGACCACGTGTCTCGAAGCGTCGAAAGCAAACAACGCAGCCGAGGTCGAGGGTGGACTTTGTTTACAGAGAAGCGCGTGACTTGCCTTCATGGCATGAAAAAAGCGACGCCGCTCTGACCGTGCCAACATGGCCGATTCTGAAAAAAATGCGATAAGCAAGCACGGAGCACATAGGGCTCGTGATGAGAGACAAAAACAACATGCGAACGCGAAACTAAAGTTATGGAGTGACGACAATTTTAAACCGACATTTCTCAGCCGCAGTTTAGGCGAGAGCGCTGTGTTAATTTTGTATGTTTCTCTGGGAAGCATGATTCAAGTTTCAAGAATGGCATATAATAATGCGAGTGTCCCTATCGCTATACGAGTATAAATGTATCTTTAATTAGCAACTAAACGATCTATATTTCAATTTTATTTCAGCTTGTGAAGTGGCGCAACATGGAACTTCGCCTTTGAATAATAATTAATAGTGCCGTCTATATATTTAGAACCTAACCAAGCAGTAGCTGTTTTAAAGGAAGAAAATACAAATCATTGTGCGCATTCGGAAAATGTCCACTTGAAAAAAGAACTCATTGAGTCGCTTGAGAATTTGTAGGTAAAGGTTAAGAGGCGTGATGACAAACACCGAGGAGGAAGGAGAATGAGAACTGCCAATCTTGCCTACCAGCTCGGCCAGAAAATATAGGAAAAATTGTACAGGTTCAACTATCGTTGAAGAAAGTTTCAAGAGCTAAGCCGGCCGCCTCTTCGATCTTGGCTCGCTTTTGCGCTAGGTAAGCTTTTCGGGAAAGTATATTCGGTCCTCGTTAGATGGCAGCCTGTCCGACACGGCGGCTTTCTCCGTCTTTAGCTAGGTGGCGTATATTATTAGCTACGTCATGTAGACGACAATGTTCAGTGCGAGAATGTTTCGCAGTCGGAACTTGATGAACGAGGCCATGTAAGGCCCACATATAGTTTAATGCTCACAATAAATGTTCTCTATTTCAAATCACTACAGAGTGGAGTGCGGTGATAGCATAGTGCTCTCGTTCGTGGTATTGAAGCGTTGCTTGTTCGGCCAGATTGTGCATGATATGTGAAAAAAACTAGTCTCATCTGGGTACGATGATGAAGATGATTGCTGCACAGCATGACATGAAACAAACAACATGCTACAATGTCGCACTGCGACAACCTTTTCTAAGCGGAATGTTCATAGTTGGTAAACATTCATAATTGTAAAATAGCGTGAACTACAGTGGACAAGTACGAGAAACACACTGGATGAGGCCATCACTTGGCGCTTATAAAGGAAAGACACGATGCACATTTGTACAGGCTGGTTGTACAGGCTTATGCACCTACATGTAGTTATGATGACCAGGCAGTTGAGAGCTTCTACGAAGATGTAGAATCGGCAATGCGAAAAGTAAAGACGCAGTATACTGTACTAATGGGCGACTTCAATGCCAAGGTAGGGAAAAAGCAGGCAGGAGTCCAGGCAGTAGGTGACTATGGTATTGGTTCTAGGAATAGCAGGAGGGAGTTACTAGCTGAGTTTCAGTTTGCAGAGCGCAATAACTTAAGAATCATGAATACCTTCTTCAGCAAACGGAAGAACAGGAAATGGATATGGAAAAGTCCTAACGGGGAGACTAAAAATGAAATTAACCTCATAATGTGTTCAACCCCCGCCATTGTGCAAGATGTAGAGGTAATTGAGAAAGTGCGTTGCAGTGACCACAGGATGGTGAGGTCCCGAATTAGCCTAAACCTGAAGAAGGAACGCAACAGATTAGTAAGAAAGAAACCCATCAGTGAATTAGCGGTGAGGGGGAGGGCAGAAGAATTCGGGATCTCGCTACAGAATAGATATTCAGCTCTAACCGAGGATGGCGACTTTACCCTAGAAGCAATCAACAATAATTTCAGAGATATAATTACAGAGTGTGTGGCAGAAGTAGGCGGTAGGATAGTTAGAGAGGATACAGGTAAGCTGTCTAAGGAGACGAAAGATTAGATTAAGAAACGCCAGACTATGAAAGCTTCCAATCCAACAGACCAGATCGAATTGGCCGAGATATAAAAGCTAATCATTAAGCGCAAGGTGGCTGATATAAGGAAGTATAACATCGACAAAATTGAGCATACTGTAAAGAACGGCGGAAGCCTTAAAGCTGTAAAGAAGAAATCGCGCATAGGCAAAAACCAGATGTATGCGATAAGGGACAAGGCGGGCAACGTCATCACCAATATTGACAAGATAGTCAAAGTAGCCGAGGAGTTCTGTACAGATCTCTACAACAGCCGAAGTAGTCCTAGGACCGTAACGAGATTGGCGGCAGGGAAAAAAAGTCAGGCGTTCCACCAGTGATGAAGGATGAGGTCACGAAAGCATTAGAAGCTATGAAAAGGGGGAAATCAGCTGGAGAGGATCAGATAACTTCATATTTGCTAAAGGACGGGGGGGATATGGTGCTAGAAAAACTCGCCAACCTGTATACGCAGTGCCTGGTGTCATCGACGGTACCGGAACCATAGAAGAATGCAAACATTATCCTCGTTCATAAGAAAGGGGACTCTAAGGACCTTAAAAATTACAGACTAAACAGCTTACTGTCTGTTACGTATAAGGTATTCACTAAGGTAATCAGTAATAGAATCAGGACGACCTTAGACTGCCATCAAGCAAAGGATCAAGCAGGTGTTCGGAAACGGTACTCTACTATCGATCATATCCATACCATCAAAGAGGGGATAGAAAAATGCTCGGAATATAACCAGCCCTCGTACATAGCATTCATTGATTACGAAAAAGCATTTGACAGTTGAAACATCGGCGGTCATGCAGACATTGCGAAATCAGGGGGTAGAAGAGCCGTACGTGAAAGTGCTGGAAGATATATATAGTGGCTGCACAGAAACCGTAGTTCTGCATAAAGAAAGTAACAAAATGCCCATAAAGAAAGGTGTTAGGCAAGGAGACATCTCCCCAGTACTATTCACAGCTTGTTTAAAGGAAGTATTCAGAGACTTGAAATGGGAGCAGTTAGGGATAAGGGCAGATGGATCATGGAGAATACCTCAGTAATCTGCGATTTGCTGATGGCATGGCCTTGCTAAGCAACTCGGGGGATGAACTGCAAATAATGATTGATGACCTAGACAGGAAAAGTAGAAAGATAGGCTTGAAAATCAATACGCATTTGCTAAGGCAGTGTTCAACATTCTCGGGAATGAACAGCAGTTTACGTTAGGTAGCAAAGTACTGGAAGTAGTTGGCGAATATGTCTACTTAGGACAGGTAGTAACCACAGATCCGGACCATGAAAAGGAAATAACAAGAAGAATAAGATTGCGATGGAGCGCATTTGGCAAGCACCCGCAGTTTATGACTAGCAGCTTACCGGTATCGCTCAAGAGGAAAGTATACAACAGTTGCATCTTACCTGTACTCACCTATGGCGCTGAGACGTGGAGGCTGACCAAGAGAGTTCTACTTAAGTTGAGGTCAACCCAGAGGGCTATGGAACGAAAAATGGTAAGGGTAACATTAAGAGATATGAAGCGTGCAGAGTGGGTCAGAGAAATAACTCAGGTTACCGACGTTCTAGTGGAAATTAAGAAGAAATGGGCATGGGCAGGACATGTGCGAAGAGAGGATAACCGATGGTCGCTTAGGGAAACAAACTGGATTTCAAGGGACGGAAAGCGTAGCAAGGGGCGGCAGAAAGTTAGGTGGGCGGGGGTCAAGTGGATGCAGCTAGCGCAGAACCGGGTTAAGTTGAGAAATATGGGAGAGGCCTTTGCCCTGCAGTTGGTACAGTCAGGCTTATGATGATGATGATGACAATGCACATCACACTGAAGTTAATAAAAACAAAAGGCAGAGACACGTGCGACCCTCAATGGCCACACGTGTCATTTAAAGTGACATATGGTTTGATGATACATTTTGGGTCTGTGTAAAAATGTGTATTGGAGAATAAAACGATGAGCTAGCCTTTGTCATGAAGTGTGGTCTGACAGTTGAAAGTTTTTTACAACTACTGTGGTTTTACCTATATTCTACTGTCGTGGGTGGGCAGGGCAAACTTTATTCACATAAATCAGTTGTGTGTATGGGATCCAGTGTCGACCCGGTCCTCAGTGGAATATTTCTGATGTACGCGGATAGAGACCTCGAGAAGGAACTATCGGTACTGTACCGTAAGACCGTGAGGTTTGTGGACAACTACCTGGTGTTTACGGGCCATTGTGGTTTGGCAGCGCGCATGGATAACATTTTGAAGGTCTTTAGACTTTGCGGTTCTTGCCTTGAATTCACCTTCGAGGCACCATCCAACGACGAGTTGCAGTTCTTGGACATACGGTTCCGATTTCGTCCCGGGCATATTTGCTGAAGATATAACACAAGATCAACAAAAGCGCTCCTTATAGTTCCCACTCAGGTCATTCAAAACAGGTAAAAAATGGCATTGTAGGTTCTTGCCTTTGGAAGTTTTTGACAAATGCCTGCCAACATGGTATCAGCGAGAGTTTCCATTCACAACTCTCCCAATGTTTACCCAATGTTTACGGTTACAGAGGCCTGCTCTCGTTTGCTCAAGTGGGTGAAACCCCGACCATCGAGGGGAAAGAAGAAAAACAGGTGCTATGCTTCCATACCTGCATCGCATTGCCCAATGGCTGAAACATGTGGCATGTCGATACGAAGTGAATGTAGCTATATCAGTACCCATCAAACTAAAACAGCAATTCAAAAGGAGAGGAAACGGCTGGAAAAAAGGAATTGGTGTGGCATCGCGCCCAGGGACAGGTTCGTAGCCTGTCGCAAAGGGGCTGTTTACAGAATTCCACTATCCTGCGGAGCCCGGTCACATTGTCCAAACAGCTTGTCACGTTGTCCAAACATTGTTAGACCTAATTTGTCATTATTTTCATTTTATCTTCGTTTATTTGTTCTGAACCTTTTGTTTACTTCTTCATATTGCAACCCCACGTTTTGTGTGAAGCTTTCTTCTTCGTACCACTAAAACTGGCACTTGGTAGCGAGCGCATCATCTGTGTTAATGTCCTGGTTTAATTCTCTTGTTTGTGTATTGTTTTTTGTGTATAACCATGGAGCGCCGGAGGTCATCGTAGTCGTATAGCCAACTAGCCCGTTCGCAAGTACTAATGAGCTGCCATCAGGTACCGGATCCAAGTCAGCTTCAACGCTGGACAATTCCACAGCAGGGGATGGATGTCAGCTTCTATATTTCTTGACTTGAATACAGGGCACCCAGAGTGTGGATAAATATACCGAAATTGTGGCCACTTTCGAATCACGGCCACTTTTAGGACAACCCCAACGTTAATCCTCCGAAGCGCCACCTCCTCTGCACGGGTTAGATCGCGGGGGAGGCTTATCATACACGGCGGAATAAGAGCACGTGTAAGGCGTCGGAGGTGTTCCTTTTTTGTTAAAAGCAGGGTATCATTCTGTAATTTTGTGAGGTTTGGTGACGTCGAGGTTGAGTATGAAAGGCGGGGCGCGGAATATGCATGGCTTTGAGCATTTAAAAGGTCACGCGGCGTCCATTCAATACGAATTGGATGTGGTATGCGAGCCGCTAGACTGTTTATGTTTTGGCAGATTTCTGGGCTACTACTAACGCGTCTAAGTAGTTTTGTCACCTGGAGAGCATCAGTACGTATGACATTACCGGCCATGGCGGTCACAGAGTGAAGCGCCTCTCGCCCTGCAAGCAGTTCCGCACAAAAAGATGGAGGTTCCGGTAATTGAAATGTTGACTTCTTGTTCAGTGAACACTTGCTAGGGCAGTAAACTGCTGTTATCACTTCGCAGGCTTGGATGCTTGCGACGACGTAAATTATAATGGAATCTTGTGGCAAGCGGGCGTCTTGTTCCATAATTCGGTCGCGAAGTGACGACGCCGTTTCCTGTGTTCTCGGTCGTCGTAAATCAGTTGGCGTGTTATCGCTCAGCTGTACAAAACTCCAAGGAGGAAGAACGGGCAGTGGCGGTGGTAGTAGTGAATGTGTCGAAGCATAAGCCCCTAGAGCGCACGTTGTCTGAGAGAGGGTGGCCTTAAGCCTGCGTGCATCACGACTTTGCTGCGCCAGTTCATCTACTGTGTCTAACTGTGCGTTTTCTTGGAGCGCCACGATTGGTGTGATGCGAGGGAAGCAAGTGATGACCCTCATTGCCTCTCGATTTATAGCTTCAAGTCGATCCCATTGCGTCCTTGTCAAATGCTGAAGTTGGGCTTGATAAACAAGACGCGGTGGCGCACCAACTGTCTTGCAACAGCTGATGTAGAAAAGTCAGGTTTTCAATCCGGCTGGTATAGACGAGAAGGAAAAAGGTATGTGCTGGAACAAGATGGCGGCGATGGAAGGGCGCAGCAGCAACCCAGCCTAATAAAATTCAGACCCAAACTAGGGAAGAAGTTGGCGGAGAAAGCGGTGGAAAAGAAAATAATCGACCTACCGAAAGACGCTATAAAGCTGCTCCTCAGGCTGAGAGGCGGTATAACGGCGAGGTGGGGGAATGTGGAGGAAGCGGAAGTTGCAGACGCTTTAGCGCAAGAAGCAGGGGTGGATTCGAAGGTGCTTATAAAGAAAGACGTTGTCTCGATAAACATGACGCAACAAACCATCCTCGTTGCATCAGCGAGCGAGGACAGGGCTGTGAAGTACCAAGACGCCAAGAAACTGACAATCAGAGGGACGACAGTGGGGGTGGACAACCATGCTCTGATGCCGGACGGCACGGGCAAGGGAGTCATACACGGAATTCCTATGATCATGAGCATGGAACTAATCAGGGAAACATTCGACTGCGACGCGAATCCGACGATATTGAGCGCACTGAGACTCGGGGACTCCGGCTCGCTGCTGATTCTCTTCGAGGGAAGCGAGATGCCAGAGCGGGTGCAGTGCCTGGGATCATTCAAAAAATGCTGGTTATACAAGAAGAAGCTGAAAGTGCGGCCGACTTGGACACAGAGCTGACGGGTGCCCGGACCCGACGAATATAAAATGCCGTGGCTGTGGCAAGGAGAACCCGAAGCAGGGACACACGTGCACCCCCGTGCTGGGCGACAGCAAGTATAGAAAGATATATAGGAAGCCGTACGTGGCGACGAAAGATGCAAATAGACGATAAAATGGGAAAGACAGAGCAGCGCACCCCAAGAACGGGCCCAAGGGAAGGCCCATATACGGGACCAAGTACAGCCCCGGGAAGCCCTCGAGATTCCGGTCTGGGGCGGAACTTACGGATCAGGAGTTTCCGAGCCTGCCCTCCAGGAAGGACCCGGGACTACCCAAGGCGGGAATCCCGAAACCGGTAAGCCTCGCGAGCATGGTCTCCCAGGCTAGCCAAGAAACAGTAGCGCACAAAAATGAAAATGCAGAGTTGAAAGCGAAAATAGGGAAACAGGAGGCAGAACTAAAAAGGCAAGGCACCGAAATTGCGGAGTTGAGCAACATTATAGCAGAATTAGGAAACAAAAAGCCGAGGCCGGTAGTGCCTCCCACGCAAGCGGTAGCGCAAAAACCGCCGGAGGCAAAACCGGTGACAGAAGATGCAGAGGAAAAAATGGACACGGGGGTGGCTTCAGTAAAACGAAAGGCAGGCGAGACCGACCCCTTTGTGACGCTTGAGAGGAAACTAACGAGTAAATTTGGAAGCAAAATTGATAGATTAGAAAGACAGACACAGGAAGTGAATGTAAGGTTTAACGCTCCAGGAGACATTAAGGGTTAAATGGTAGCAGCATTAAGCGGCCTCACCGAGAGGATGGCGAAAATGGACCGCGTAGTTTTTCACAGTGATGGACAGGAATCATATGAAAGAGAACGCCACCATTTGGCAATGGAATTGCCGTTGGTACCGACGGAAGCGAGCGCTATTACAGCAGCACTTGGAGCATGTAGGTGACAAACCAATTGCAATAGCGCTGCAGGAAACAGGAGGAAATCGGGTCAAACTGGCCGGATACCAAAGCTTCTGTAGCGATAAGGGTAAAAAATGCAGAGTGGCCACGCTGGTAAAAAGGAATATAGCCGCACTAGAGCACGAAGTGAGCACGGGAGACATAGAAGCGGTTATAATAGAAATCATCACGGGACGCAAGAGAACAAAAAGCATATTTCTGCTTAATATCTACAGAGGAAAATGAAATTCGGAACGATATTTAGAAAAGCCATCAAACTGGCCGGGCCAAGCCCGTTGGTGATCGTGGAGGACTTTAATGCGGCACACCAGGAAGGGGGGTACGCAAGACAAGTTCGGAAGGGTAGACTGTCTCTTTGAGGAGTCCCAAAACCTCGGACTAACCTTTCATACCGACCTGTGTGCGCCTACTAGAATAGGCGGCAGTGTAAGCAGAGACACCACGCCGGACCTCTCCTTCAGCAAAAATACTGGCAGAATAGAATGGGCAAACACCATGGAAAATCTGGGCAGTGACCACTTCATTGTAGCCACGAAGCTGGGAGTAGGAGTCAAGCCGAGGAGACTCAAACAGGCGAGAATTGTGGAGTGGGACAAATTCCGGGCGATTCGCAGAAGCCACAAAGCTAAGAAAATTTAAGACATAGGAGACTGGGCAAAACAGCTGAGGGAAGATGCCAGGGACACGGAAGCGGTAGCGGAAGGGGAAGATGCACCAGAGATAATGAACAGCAAACTAATGAACATGTGGAAGGAGAAAGAAAGGCTCGAGAAGAGACTGAAATCTCAAAATTGGAACAGAAACTTAAGGCGCTCGTTAGCCAGACACATGAAAGAAGTGGAAAGGTATGCGATCAAACTGAACGAGCAAGATTAGTACGGCAGGTGCGACGAGATGGAAAGAAGCATGAGTCTAGTAAAGACGTGGAATATACTGTGGCATCTCCTCGACCCGAAGAAATCCAAACAGGTAACGAGCGTTAACCAGGTGAAAGAGAGACACGCATTCGAGGGGCGGACAAACAGCTGATGGACAAGCTCAGGGACATTTACATAGGGGACGCGACGACAGCGCGACCGGCAGAATATAGAGGAGCGGAAAATAAAGAGCTGGACGCAGACATTACGATAGCGGAGATCAGAGCAGCTATTGCTGGGCTAAGAACTCGCTCCAATGTCATGCTCAGGAACCTAGACGACGACTCGATAGAGGCGATTGCATGATACATGAACAAAGTATGGAAGGAAGGTAAATTTCCGGAGGAATGGAAACAGGAAGAGGTGGTTCTCATCCCCAAGCCGGGGAAGGAACCAAAATTGGAAAACCTAAGACCGATCTCGCTGACGTCGTGCGTGGGGAAATTCATGGAGCACGTAGTGCAGACGAGGTTAACGAGATACATGGAAGATGGAAACGTGGCCGCGCGAGATGGTGGGATTTAGACTTAAGCTCAGCACGCAGGATGTAATGCTCAAACAAAAACATCACATTATAGACAAGAAAGGATTAGATGCCAAGGTGATCCTAGGTCTTGACCTCACGAAGGCCTTCGACAATTACGTCCGACACGAGGCGGTGCTAAGAGGTCTGGAGGAAGTAAACGTGGGCAAGAGAACATACGAGTATATCAAGGACTTCCTCCGAGATAGGAATGCGAATTCCAGAACGCAAAGTCCCCCAGCATAAGGCTGGGCAGCCAAGGTACCACGAAAAGAGCTATACTGTCCCCTTTCCTATTTAACATAGCGATGAGAGGTCTCCCGGCCATGCTAAACAAGATCCCTGATATAAAATTCAGCATGCACACCGATGACATAAACATTTGGATGAGTAGCGGAAGCGGCGTGGAAATTGAGTGGAGTTTACAAAGGGCAGCAGACGTAGTGGTGAAGTATGCGGCCGAAAGAGGCCTGGCGTGTTCACCGCAAAAGTCAGAGCTTTTTGTATATAATAGCGACGGCAGGAACAAGAGAGAAGTAGAAATTAAAGTGGTGGTGGAAGGCCTGAAAGTGCCCAGAGTCGAAGAGAAGAGTATCCTAGGCATGTTTGTCAACAAGAAGGGCAACAACGCCAACACCATATAGAAATTAGCCATATATTCAGACCAACTAGTAGGCGTATTCAGAACAGTAGCAGTAAAGGGGACAGGACTAAAAGAAAAGAATCTCCTGAAAATGTCACAGGCGTACGTAATAAGTCGGATCTGCTACGCGACGCCGTACCCAAACATGAACAACACAGAAATAGAGAAGACAGACAGGATATTGAGGAAATGCGTCAAGCGAGCTCTGGGACTCCCCATATCCGCGTCGACGGAGCGGCTTGAGAAAATGGGAGTTCACAACAGATGGGTTGAGCTGGCAGAGGGGGTGAGAATATCCCAATTGGAAAGGCTCGGCCAATCTGAAACAGGCAGAACAATACTTGAATGAGCAGGATGCCGGCCAGAAAGTAGCACGCACAATATGGTAAACATCACGCCAGGAATCAGGGCCAGGATACGTGTCCCACCTATGCCGCGAAACACGCACCCCGAGTACAACAAAGAAAGGTGAGAGCATATAGGGCTAAGGCCTGCGAGAGAAAGATGAGGAAGCGACCGGCAGACCAGGTGGCTAATGTAGACGCGGCGTGCGGACAGCACGGGGCGGCTGTATCCGCGGTTGTCGACTGGGCTGGAGAATTAATGGTAGCGGCTTCGAGCCGCACGAGAGATACCAGCGCGGCGGAGGAGCTGGCGATTGCGCTCGCTTGCGTCGGTACCAAGGCCAGGACAATTTTATGTGACAGCAAAAATGCACTGAGGAACTTTGGGAAAGGAAGAATCTCTGAAGAGGCCAAACGCGTTCTCGAGGCGAGGCCGATAGAACGTAATATAGAAATAATATGGATCCCAGCGCACGAGTCTCTTGCAGGAAATGAAGCTGCATGCGAGCTTGCCCGAGCTCTCTATCACCGGGCGGCCTTAGAGCAGCCCTCTCGCATAGATATGAAAGATAGCTTGATTTCATACAACGAGATCGCGGAACATTATAAGCTAAGCAGGAGGGTCTATCCGCCGCCCGACAGTTCCCTCGGAAACGAGGAGGCAATTGCATAGAGAAGATTGCAAGGGGAAAATCATAGAAGCCCCTTCTGGGTATACGTGACAATTTCTAAAGAGGAGAAAGATCAGTATTACATAACATGCGGGGAGAGGGGCACTCTAGACCACATAATTTGGGAATGTGCTGGCAGCCCGGGCGCCAAAAAAAAATAGATAGAGAAGCCAGGGAGACCTTGCTGCGGAGCGAGAACCGCGCTCAACAGCAACAAGCCATCCGCCTGGCGGCTGAGGCCGTGAAGCAACAATGTGTCCTTCACCAGACCTTAGTTTGCGAGGCTTCTGAGTAGGGCTCCCTTAGGCCTGCTTGCCGGGGGGTCCAAAAAGGAGTCTCATTTCGGCCGAAATAAAACGTTTTGATGATGCTGATGTCTTCAAACATCTGTGCGAGCGCCGCCCGTTTTTGGATCAATGCATATGAGCAGACCCAGAGTCTGCAACGTCTTTGTTTTAGCGCGAGACAGCCCTGAAGCTCCAGTTCCTGACTCATGAATTGCTAAGTCCAATATTTTTGCTGTCGAAGTTTCCTGAAGTGGGGTTCCGGATAGATGCAGACGAATTGGTGTTGCCGCTAGTTTACGGCGGCCCCTGCGGTTGGTGACTGATATGAACGTAGTTTTACTGGCGGAAAGTTCAAATCAATGGAAGATGCATATGGACACGCAATATCTCAAGCTGATTGCAAGGCAGCTGATTGAGTCAGCAGGTCATTGTGTGTGCTCCACACCGTGATGTGATCAGCGTATATTAAGAATTTAACATCACAAATTTCATGTAACCACAATGCAAGGAAGATAAACGCATTATTAAATAATGTTGGTGACAGCACTGATCCCTGGGGTACGCCGCGAAGGGGAACAAATGATCCTATGGCATCGCCACTGAGGCGCATTACAAGGAAATCTTTCCTTCAAGGAAAGGTTTTTCAAAACTGAGTACTCTAAGTGGTAAATGGAGCATGTCAATGAAATCCACAATGGCAGCATGACTGATACTATCGTGAGCCTTTTCTATGTCCATGGCGAGGACGGTGCGTACATTGTGGCTGCGGGTGGATGATAATACTGAGCACGCCAAAACAGCCAAACCGTCTTCTGTGCCTATAGATGGTCGAAAGCCAATTTGGGCTGGGTGGTAGAAACCGGGATGTTCAAGCCACCACGAGATTCGCGTGGGGAGCATTTTCTCAGCAAGCTTCAAAATTGTTAGCGTTAAGGAAATAAGTCGAAAGTTGCTTAGGTCTGTTGGTGCTTTCCCCGACTTTGGAATAGGAATCACAATAGCCGATTTCCAGCTGTCTGGTACATCGCCGTCTAGCCATACCTTGTTTATGGTGTCAAGGAGTTAAAAAAGTGCATCACCACTCAGGTTCGTGTAAACCTCCTATGAAATGGAGTCTGGACCGGGCGCTGTCTTTCGGTTGGCATCATCTATAGCTGCAATCAATTCGGGCATGGAGAATGGGCTCGCGATTCTCTCGGTGTCGGCGGAGGATGGCAGCTTATCGACATGGGCTGGCATGCCCCCCAAAGAAGTTCTTGTAACTGGGGCAGGCAATACTTTGTACTTTGGGAAAACCTTGCGCGCTGCTTGTTTTGCGAAATCATTAGGAGACAAGTTCGCTGCAAAGCATGCTGTGGCCGCTGCATGAGGAAGACGAAACCCATGCCCCAAAGTTCGCCAGAGATAAGCACTCGATAAATGCGTGGAGAACTGCTCGCACCACAGATGTCATTGCCGCCGTGAGAGATCACGCTCATACGTTCGAGTTTTAGCAGTAATGCAATTCAGTCTTGTACGTGCTTGCGCAGAATTTGGGTCTCTAGTTGCTGTCAATTCATCTTGTCGACGAGCAGCCCACAAGTTGAGCAGAGGCACATCCAGTGCTGGTCTGCCAACTTCCACCCAGGTAGTGGTTGTAGCCTCATTTTGTGGGCATTTTACGCGGTCTAGAAGCGATGGTGTTGACTCCACAGAGTGAGTTTGAAGAATGGCGCGGAAATTGTCCCAGTGGACAACTGAACACTTGCGGCGTAATCGTCGGGCCTATGATGGATAGAGACCGATGACAATAAGATGATGGTCACTCCCCCAGGAGTCCGGCTCCAAGTGCCACGAGGGAGTGCCAGGTTTTGATCACCACGTAATATCTGGAGTGTACCATCATCCTCATCATCATCATCATCATAAGCCTGACTATACCCATTGCAGGGCGAAGGCCTCTCCCGTATTTCTCCAATTAACCCTGTTCTGTGCTAGCTGCATCCACTTGACCCCTGCGAACTTCTTAACCTCATCCGCCCATTTAACTTTCTGCCGCCACCTGCTACGCTTTCCTACCCTTGGAATCCAGTTTGTTACCCTAAGCGACCATCGGTTATCCTCTCTTCGCACTACGTGTCCTGCCCATGCCCATTTCTTCTTCTTAATTTCCACTAGAATGTCAGTAACAAGCTATTTCTCTGACCCACACTTCGCGCTTCCTATCTTTTAATGTTACCCCGACCATTTTTCGTTCCATAGCCCTCTGGGTTGTCCTCAACTTAAGTAGAACCCTCTTGGTTAGCCTCCACGTTTCAGCCTCATAGGTGAGTACAGATATGATGCAACTGTTGTAGACTTTCCTCTTGAGCGATACTGGTAAGCTACTAGTCATAATCAGCGAGTGCTTACCAAATGCGCTCCATCCCAATCTTGTTCTTGTTATTTCCTTTTCATGGTCCGGATCTGCGGTTACTACCTGTCCTAAGTAGACATATTCGCCTACTACTTTCAGTGCGTCGCTACCTGACGTAAACTGCTGTTCCTTCCCGAGGCTGTTGAACATTACCTTAGCCTGCTGCATATTAATTTTTAAGCCTACCTTCCTACTTTTCCTGTCTAGATTATCAATCATTATTTGAAGTTCATCCCCCGAGTTACTTAGCAAGGCAATATCATCAGCGAATCGCAGATTACTTAGGTATTCTCCATCTACCCTTATCCATAACTGCTCCCATTCTAAGTCTCTGAATACTTCCTCGAAGCAAGCTGTGAATAGTACTGGTGAGATCGTGTCTCCTTGCTTAACACCTTTCTGTATGGAAATTTTGTTACTTTCTTTATGCAGAACTATGGTTGCTGTGCAGTCCCTATATATATCTTCCAGCACATTCACGTACTGCTCATCTACCCCCTGATTTCGCTATGGCTAAATCACCGCGGAAGTTTCAAATGAGTCAAATGCTTTTTCGTAATCAATAAATGCTATGTATAAGGGCTGGTTATATTCCGAGCATTTTTCTATCACCTGGTTGATCACCTGGTGGTATGAATATGATCGATAGTAGAGTACCGTTTTCGAAAACTTGCTTGATCTTTTGCTTGATTATAGTCTGAGGTTGTCCTGATTCTATTAGCGATTACCTTAGTAAATTCATTATACGTAACAGACAGTAAGCTGTTTGGTCAGTAATTTTTAAGGTCCTTAGACTCCCCTTTCTTATGAATGAGGATAATGTTTGCATTCTTCCATTGTTCCGGTACCGTCGATAACACCAGGCACTGCGTATACAGGGTGGCCAGTTTTTCTAGCGCGATATCCCCCCGTCCTTTAACAAATCTGTAGTTATCTGACCCTCTCCAGCTGATTTTCCCTTTTTCATAGTTTCTAATGCTTTCTTGACCTCGTCCTTCGTCACTGGTGGAACGTCTGACTGTTTTTCCTCACCGCCTATTCATTACGGTCCTCAGTACTTTGGCTGCTGTAGAGATCTGTATAGAACTCCTCGGTTACTTTGGCTATCTTGTCTATATTCGTGATGACGTTGCCCGCCTCGTCCCTTATCCCATACATCTGGTTTTTGCCCATGCCCAATATCTTTTTTGCCGCTTTAAGGCTTTCTCCGTTCTTTACAGCATCGTCAATTTTGGAGTGTATGTTCTACTCCAAATATGAAGCACAGCCTTCATTGGTGTATCGGGATTGTTCAGGAGAATAAACAACGCATCCGTAAAGGCCTCCCGCACTCACCTGTCGCGATGACTTAAAGTGGAGTACCCCCAGTCTCTGGTTAGGTGCATTGCAGTCACCACCAAGTTGGTCAACAGGTTCTTTGGAATGAGTGCGTAGTAAATGCTGAAGCAGCTTATACGCCACACCATATGAAATCACCATCACTGTGAGCCCGGAAGTTTGCCATGTCCAGGGAGATAACCTCTGCCATTTCCTGTAGTAGCGCTCCGTGGTGGTCCTGGTAGCCATCGAGAGGTTGGTCGTGCCCATTAAAATCTCTTTCGAGGAGTATCTCTCTATTAGCTGCCAAGCGGGCCACGTCTTGCTGAATACAAAGCGCCGCCGTCAAGTTGCTCTTCCCATCTCCATGTCACGCATCAAGGTATAGCACACCCAAAATCACTGGTGCGTCCAAAATGGTGCGCATCAGCCAAATGTTCTACTGGGATGGACACTCCAGCCTTGTTTACGTAGTATCCTTGCGAGCCACAGCAGAGCGACACAACCACCCTTTCTGTAGTCATTGTTCTTATTGCAGCCCGAGCGCTGCACCGGGGGGTGTATTGATGGCTCCTCTAGATCGCGGAGGTGGTTTCTGCTACCGCGCATATTGCAAAGCCTTCGCCGTGGATGGTTAAGTATAGATCTTGCCACTAGAAGGCTTTGTGGGCTCCATATATGTTCAAGAAACGGATTTCGACGGCAGGAACAGTGTTTCGGTGGTGTCCGCGGCTTTATTGGGGCATTCTAGTAGCGAGAATGAGGTGGTGTCGTACCAGCTTTCCTACTGCGTGAAACATTGCTGGTATCACTAGCTGTAGGCCCCATGCAGGTAATCGCATCATTCATGGTGGCCATGGTAGGTGCGGTGCAGAAAGGTGCCGCATGCAGGCTGTGTAGGGACTGTGGATGAAGCGGCCTGAATTGATGTGGTCTGAGACGCCCCATCTTTTGGTGTGGTCTGCGTTTCCTCCACCTGACCCGAAGGTTGCCGTGGGGGGGGGGGGGGGGGGCTCTTCGAAGACCATGTTCTCCCTTTTCGCTCGCGGTTGAAACGTCGGCCTAAAAAAGACCGTGTCACCTCACTGATTCTTGTCGCCGCAAAGCGTAACCCTTCTGGGGTGTAGTGCAGTCCGTCCGAGTCCACCGTCTCGTCTTTCCAGCCAAGGGATAAGTCGAGCTAGCGGTGGCGGGACAATTTGCACCCCTTTCTTAGCTGGGTTTTATTGCATGGCACTGCTGCGTGGGTGTCTTCTCGTTTGGCAGTGACCTCGAGGATAGAGAACACCACCACTTTAGTTTCTGGGATTGCGCTTCCAGCTCTGACCACCGGGACTACATTGTTGTCACTGTTTTGGACGACGCAGCGGGGAACGGGCCGCGCTATACGCTCGTGGCTGTCAGTATTCATCAGCGCATTTTCCGCTGCGACTCCTCGGGCGCATATATATACCACTGCCTCTGGGACAACCACCCACTCACCATACGAATGCTATTTTCCCCACGTTCTCGTCCCACCCCAAATCACCTCAGCCATGACATTTGGGTCGAGTCGTACCTACTTGTTCCTAGCAAACGGCGGCACTTTTGCTGGCTGCCGCTGGTGGGAAGTTCTTTGCCGCCCCTTCGGGGTAGACACCTCGGACTTCTGGCTTGCGCTTGTACGTCTATCAGTGTTTTATTGCGATAGAAATACTGCGCTAGGTTTCGGCCAGTTGCCTCCTCCCGGGGGGGGGGGGGGCACGTTTGACCTTGAACAGCGTAGAAGAAGAAGAAGGAGAAGAAGAACGCTCGGTCACCGGCAGCTAATGCTTTCGCTCCGCATTCTGTTCAGCAGCACTGAACACTTCTGTCTTACGCTCTCGCGTCATACTCTTAAAAGATGAGCTTGTTTCCCCAATAATGTAGCACCTTACACTGATAGGGAGTGATAGGGGAATAATGCATCAAGCAATAGAAGCTTCCGCCGTTGCTGTCGCAGTTCAGCTAAGGTTAACCAGGGTTAAATCACAACTAATTGTTTCGCCGATTTTATCTTCCCTACTTGGCGCTGGGAATGCGGAACACAGTGGGCATCCAGGATTTTGCTACGTGTCAGTGTTGGCTTCCAAGCTGTGGCTAAGCGACATGGTTCGTTATCCGGTTTGTATGGCCGTCGAAGGTTGATGGCTCCTCGCCCGTATTACAGCGGGCACCTTCGGACTCCTTTACCGTTTGTGGTTCCTCACTGATTCTAGCGGCCCCACTCTCTGCTGAGGGACAAATGGTGTACACCAGTTGGGACACCTGTGGTTGGGGCCTCATGCAATCATCAAATTGGCATGACGCCATCTTAGGAACGCATGAAGTACTGGGTGAAGAAATAACGCGAAGCTTGTCACTCCATGGCTTAAACATGAGCGAAGAGGTTTGTTGCGGGACGTTGTACTCGACATTAGTCCTCAGGTTCCTGCTGGTCTTTCTCGCTCTGCCCAAGTTCTCACTCACAAGACGCGAGCCGGTGCAGCGTACACACCGGACATCCCGATTCAATGGCGCCAAACTTCGATCGGCTGAACCAACAGCCCTGCTGACTCCCCTGCAGCACTTGATCTGGACTGGCCTCCGCGCCCGCTGCATATCTTCGCACCACATCCAGACATACGAAGACTTGTCAGCCCCAGTACCCATGCCAAGCGGAAGCTTAGTGGTCTGTTATACATCACGTTGATGTCTGGCGCTAACCTACCCACCCATTTCTCCTCTAGGCCTCAGGCCATCCTTATGAATAAAGATTTGTGAATGAATGAATCAATGAAACTCGTAAATGAATGTAGTAGATCTAACGCTGTAAAAGACAAAACACACAGATATAGGTGGTAGTGGTCGAACTTTATTTTCCAACGGATACAAAATATAGGCGCCAGTCTACCTCCTAGATGGCTCTTTGGAGGCTAAATCGAAATTAAGCACGGGTAAATACAGACAACCCGACACTGAAAGGAACGTCGCTTAAGATGACGGATTATTTAAGTTAAAAAACATAAAAAAGAAAGGTTGAGCATGGCGATGACCATCACCACCCCGTTTCAAAAGGGACGCCCCTACATCCATTCATAGGTGTAATTTTTTTACTGGTCACAACAATATGACCACCCGTTCGAAGGGGTTACCAACACGAACATCATCACCGTCATCATCAACCTCAGCTGCGCGTTTGGCCAGTCGGATTAAATCTAGCTCAATCTGAGAATCTGAAGATGTGCTTGGTGGCTGTGCCACAATGCAGTCAACTAATGCGCTCGTCTTCGCCATGCAGGTTAGTCACTCTTACAACCTTTTTTTTTAAAGAAAAAAAAACAGCAACTATTATTTGGTGCAGCTCCCGAACCCCCAGTGCTGCCTAGTTATCGGTGCCGTGCGTCATGTCCTTTGCATGGTCCTTATTATTACTGTGCGGGGACATTGAGAGCTACCCTGGCCCCGACAACCTAGACATTATCCTTGAGGAAGTAAAGATGTCTGCTGGTCAGACCACATTGGTTAAAGAAGTGCAAGAGCTCAAGGGCCAGCTGCTTTGAATGGACCGAAAAATGTCTACTATGACCGTACGTCTCAGCGCTCTAGAAACCAGGTGTGAAAACCTGCCCTCATTGCGTACATACCTAGAGGCTGTCCAAACACTGCTGCCAAGACGGTTGATCTGGTTGGTGTGTTATAGGCTCGTATGGACAACGCTGAAAATCAGGCTTGGCGAAACAATCTAATATTCTGCGGTCTGCCTGATACTCATCCTTCGGAATCCTGTGCGGATTCTGAAGCCTTAATCATGCGCATTTGCGCTGACCACTTAGACACTCAAATACACCCAAATGCCCACCGCCCCCCGCCTGGGACAATACTCTATAGACAGGCAACGCCCGATTATCGCAAAGTTCAAATATTTCAAAACCAAAGATTGAGTTCCCTCTGAAGGTCCAAAATTCAAAAGGGCTGATTACAGCGTCGGTGAGGATTTTTCTCGTCATGTTCAAAATTACCGGAAACACCTTATTTCGTTTGCCAAGGCTGAAACAGGATCGTTTTCACTTAGGTATAAAACACTGTATATGGGTTCCAAACGTTACTTTTTCTATGAGGTTTCAGAGAGTGTTAAATAAATATAGCTATCAAACCATCATCATCGGTCATCGCACTGCTCCCCTCCTTCGCCCCATGCCAACTTAACCTTATATGTCATAATTACGAACATTCGAAGTTTCCTACTGAAACGTGACATCGTGTCCTATCTTGTAACATAATATGCAGCGCCCGTCTTGTATGCTTTTTGTTCTTCGTCTTAGTCTTTACCGCTGGTTATTCATCATGCCACCGTACCAAC
Organism: Amblyomma maculatum; assembly: GCF_055883805.1. NCBI lineage: Eukaryota > Metazoa > Arthropoda > Arachnida > Ixodida > Ixodidae > Amblyomma > Amblyomma maculatum. Next base: position 6,617,778 of record NW_028146740.1, on the reverse strand, counting down.
TTGCCCAGATATCTCTTCTACTGCAGCAGTGTACTTGTTTCAACGGAAACCTGGTTGAACACCAACATCAGTGACACAGATATACTGTCTGGTATGCCTAATGTTCGTCTATCCGCGCCGATCGCAAGGATGCTCGCGGGGGAGGAGTGCTGATTGCTTTACACGACCAGTTATCATGTTCTCTAATTACGGCGGTGTCAGACATAGAAAGTTGTTAGAACTGATGCTTGGGCGAGTTGGGAGCCTGATATATATATTACCACGTTCCGAGCAATAAACTTCAGTTGCAAGTCAGCGCCTGTCCGTGTTGTCTTCCTTCCGTCCTTGTCGAAGTCGCGCTGTTCTTCAGAAAAGACATAGAAAGTTTGTGGGTGATTACCCGTGCGTTACAGGTATACAGCTACACAACACCCTAAATCTACTACTCTCCAAGCATCCCAACGCGCACATCTTTCTATTTGGGGACTTTAAATATCCTAACATCGACTGGACGAATAAACCCCAACCAGCAAAGAAGAGTCAAATGAATTCCTTGATGTCTACCTTAACTTTATTTTGACCCAACACGTGCAGCAGGGGAGCAGCTAATACATTGGATCTCATACTGACCACTGATCCAGACAGCCAAGAATTCATTACTTACCTACAAGAAATCAGCGACGATAAAGTAATCCATACCAATTTTAACTTCTCGCCAGTGTTAAGACATACGTCCCAGAAAAATATAAAGGTCTACGATAGGGGAACTTGGGAGGCAAGCAACGACGAAATAACTAACTTCTTGGCAGTTCGAAACATCTTTTCATACCAGAAATGTTGAAAATTCTGGGTGCTGTCTTCGCGGTCTTCACGGCACGACATGTGGGCCTTCCCATTGACTCCGGGGGAGGGACGTATACGGACTGGAATCGCCCATTCTTCCCCGGGGGTACGGCTGTGTGCGCGTGTGTTGTGTGGTCGGTGAGTGGCGCGCGGGAGGAGCGCTCCCTTCAAGTGGAAGAAAGACACTCAGCGTTTCCGGAGCAGTGCGGTGGTTCATTGAGACGCTCTCCGCCCAGTGTCTTTGTGAGTGCAGTTTGGACAATTAAAAGTCATGTTGTTGTTTTTTTAAAAGTTCTCCACAACGTCTTTGAATAACGAACATAATTTTTGGTGCCGAAACCCGGGAGTAAGCGAAGAACAACGGCAACTTGAAACCAGCGTTCCAACTGCAACGGGCGACAGCCATGGAGCGTCTCCAAACAAAGCGAGAAGTGACGCGTGCCGAACTGAACCGATTCAACGAGGAGCTTGAGCGACTAACGACGAAGTATGACTTCGGCCCCCAGCAACGAGACCTCCTCGAGGAAATATCAGATGAGTTGGGCATTGTTTCGAGAGATTTGAAACAGTCAGACGCCTTGATTGAGCCGCATGTGTGTGACGAAGGCCTCGCGGAAGAATACAAAGTTGTTCGTCAGTGCCAAGCTCTCATGACACGAATGCGGACAAAGCTTCGTCGTTTCAGTGAAACAAATTCTAACTTTGCAACAAGCATATTGAATGCAGAAACCGCGTCCAGATTACCTGCTGCCCGTTCGGGACAACTGAGGTTGCCTAAGCTGGAGCTTGAGAAATTCAGCGGCAACAAGCTCGACTGGCAAACATTCTGGCAACAATTTCGGCAAGCAGTCCACGAGAATAACGGCTTGGTCAGCATAGAAAAGGTCTTGTACCTGCAGACATCGTTGACAGGAAAGGCGGCGGCAGCTTTGACCGGCGTCCAAGCGACGGACAAGAATTACGACTACGCTGTAAAGACACTCCAAGAGCGTTTCTGGCGTCAGGACGTGCTCGTGCAACACCTTACGCCGCTGTTAAACCTTCCCCAGGTTAGAGCTCTCAGTGACGTGAACGCGCTGCGACACCTCCACGATCATGTTCAGCGAAACATCGCAGGACTTGAAACTTTAGGTGTCAAATCGGACAGCTATGGTGCGATGCTGTGCGCGGCTTTGCTTCGGGTATTGCCGGCCGAATGGGCTGTCGAGCAGACAGCGCAGACAAGGACGTGCTCGACAGCTCGATTCTCCAAGCCATTCTGCAATCAGTTCGCCTGGAAGTGGAGAGCAGGGAAAAAGTATACGGAGGAAGCACGAACGCTCCTCAGCAAACGCGACCTGACCGCGCCAGTGAACGGCGTCCCAACAGCGTCTACGGCAAGGGCTCAGCGGCCAGCCCTTTCTGCGCTTCAGAGAGGCATGAGGTTGCAGATTGCAATGCTCCGATATCAATTGATGAGAAGAAAAGAAAACTGCGAAAGGAAGGGAGGTGCTACCGATGCGCGAAGAAGGGGCACATGACGAAAGGGTGTAAGAATTGGGCACTACGTTGCGCGAAGTGGGGCCGACGACACATCACCTCGCTCTGTGATCTATCGGCACCGAACGCCGAGGGCGAGACCGCTACTGGGTTGCACTCAACAGAGTCTCTTAGCAACAGCAATAAAAACGCCGTGCTGCTGCAGACGGCGCAGGTGTGGGTCGACGGACCGAAAAGAAAACGCCTCGCTAGCTGCCTGTTTGACGGAGGCAGTCAACGATCGTTTATAACAAAGAAGCTCTCGCGAATACTGGATCTTGAGGTGACCGGTGAAGAGGAAGTGACCATTTACCCTTTCGGCTGCTCGACCAACGTTATGAAGAAAAAACGACGCCGAGTGAAGCTCCGGCTACGAAGCCAGTACGACCAGTACGACCGCAAGGAGCACAGCATCGAAGCTCTTGAAATTGAAGAAATCTGCTCTGATGAACTACTGCTTCCAGAAAACACTGTTGAGATGAGTGAGGTGGCTGATTTGAAATTAGCGGATGTCACCATCTCACCAACTCGCCTATTCACAAAAGGCATCGAAATTCTAATAGGCTCTGATTATTATTGGACTGTTGCGCACGCAAAAGTAAGGAAAGTGCAAGGGGCCTTGGTTGCGCTCAAGACTGACTTCAGCTGGACCTTGCAATGACCGATACCACTGTCTGCTTTAGGTGTGTCGTGTTCCACCGTTGCCGTTCTGCGCACCAGCGTCTGTGACAAGACGAACTTCGAGCGTTGTGGGAGCTGGAGAGCCTCGGTATCTCCTCAAGCAGCTGCCTACTTGGAAGCGAGGAGCAGCAGTTGAGAGAAGACTTCCCTCGTTCTCTGGCTTTGGCCGATGGGCACTACGGGGCGAGCCTCCAGTGGAAGGCACTTGACCAAGGGCTAGCCAGCAACGAAGTTGTAGCAAGAGAACGCCTGGCCAGGTTGATGCGGCGTCTGAGACCCAACAAGAGCAGGTTAATGGTTTATGATGCAGCTATCCGTGACTACCTAGATAAAGGCTTTGCTGAAAGGGTTCCAACCGACGAAATGGACAGAAAGAAAGAAGAAGTGCCTTCCTGCTAAGGCGGCTTCATCGCTCCTCTGAAAATTCTTGCTGTCCTTGTAAGCACCTGTCCTGTTTCCAGAGAAGTGGATCTTCTATTTCCGAAGAAGCTACAGACGTCCTCTCCGCGTCAGGTTGCGAGACCTCCGGCGCATGCTACTCATGCATGATTGCAGCTCAGGTCGCCACGGAGGCTAGGCCTAGTGCTGCCGCTGCCACGCTGGCAGAGGCAGCTTCGCCGGAGTTGCTCGCTGCAACTCCTGCCCTGCCGTCGACACCTCTACCTGACCATCGGCCTCAGGTCCAGCTTGGTGCTCCCGGTTCTTCAGCACCAGCGCCCATTCAGCCTTCCCAAAATGGACAACAGCCCGTAAGTGAACTGTTCTCTGGGCGGAGCACGGGTGGCCACTCAGCTAACACGACGAGATGCACATCCAACAGTGCGACCTGAGGAGACAAGCTCTTCAATGGACCGTGCCCCTCACAAGCGTCCTTCGGAAGATAATCAACCGAATTCGTCCTCGGCAAGTGGTGGCTATCAAGGAAAGCGTTCCTGTTTAACTATCGAAAACCAGGTTGCACCTACACCGGGATCGTCATCTTATAAAGTGGCGATTAAATCTCTATCCAATAAAAGCCTCACCGATATACCAAACAGAATCATCCAGGCCAACTTGGACGCGTGTCTCGGAACCAGAGGTTTTCGGGGCTTCACGGGAAGGAAGAAGTCAAACACTATAGCTGTGTGGCTCCCGACACTTACTGCGGTGGAACGTGTCCAAACGCTTAGTTATATTTCAGTCACAAGTGAGATCTCAGTGCCTGTGCAAGTGTATCTAGTTGAAGGCTCCGACTTGCAGCGTTGAGTCGTTTACAACGTCGACATAAACGAAGATCAAACCACCCTTCAACGTGAGCTGTACTGCCCAACGCACCGAGTTATACAGGCCCGACACATAGGAAAGGGGCGTTCCTGCATGATCACCTTGCAAGGCCCTCCGACACTCCCAGCCTGTCTGTACTACTAAGGCTGCATATTAAGGCCACGGCCGTATAAACCGAGTGTGGTTTACTGTTATAACTGTTTTCGGGCAGGGCACATGCGCAAATCTTGCCCCTTTGCTACTGCCGATGAAGGTGCGTCTGAAGGAAAGGTTACGTACCGATGCGGCCTCTGCAAATCGGACGACCACGAAATAACATCTCCAAGTTGTCCGACAAAGCAAAAGACAACGCAGAAGGCTCGTCTTCGGAACACTAAGCGTTGGCCAATAGAGGACATGACACCGGTGCAGACATCCAATCGCTTTGCAGCTCTTCAGTGGAATGATGACGAGTGGCCAGAGCTTCCTGAGCCCGCTTCGAATGCACCTCCAGCTAAGACAAAGTCTAATGATACGGTGCTCAAGAAACACCGTCGACAACAGCCAATACAGCACTGTACTGATCTACCAGACGACGATATGGCTGTAGTGGATGAGCAAATCAATCGTCTATTAGCAGAGGTCTCTAAGCTCCGACAACACCGCGAAATGCTTGCTCGACGTCGGCGAGCTGCAGAAGTAACCGCCAAATCTAGTAATTGCCCAACAGAACCGCCTTCATCCCGCGCAACAGGGCCATTTGCTGCCTCTTCCCAGAGTACCACAACGCCCAATGATAACTCTGCAACATCGCTGATCCTCTATATGGTCAACCAGTTGTCCAACCTGACATCTGTGATACTACAGCGCTTGGACTAGCACACAAAAATGGCGAAATCCGGTCGTCCTGGTGTACTACAGTGGAACTGCAGAGGCATTTCCACGAAGGTGGCCGAGCTCAGGAACCGACTGCGATTTAACAAGCTTCGGGTGTGGGCTACGTTACTTCAGGAAGCGAACGCCTTGCCATCTATTCCTGGCTTCAGCGGCTACGTGTCTCCTTCAATGACCGACCGTCGCGTGCAGACTGCTTCTCCCCCGGGAAAGGCGGCGATATATGTTGAAACGAGTATTCCTCATGTACGCCTTTCTCTCGAAAACTGGTGCACATCATACCAAGAGGTAGAGGCAGTTGCTGCGAAATTTCTGAAAGGAACCGTTGTTCTTGTTTCTTATTACGTTCAACAAGCTGGAGGCGCCTCTTCCCGTATTAATCTTGGCTGGTTATTAAGTGTGCGTCGGCAATACCCCGGATGTACAATTTTAGTCGGAGGCGACTTTAACGCCCCTCACCCAGATTGGGGGTATCCGACTGCAAGCCCTCGTAGTAGGCGTGTGCGGGACGCCTTCACTGATGCCCTGTTTGTTCTGCTTAATCACCCTGGGACAGCAACACGGCCTGTGCGTCACATACGTAGTGCTGCCTATGCTCCAGACTTGACGTGGTGGTTGGGCGCAAGAACTCCCTCATGGCACATGGAGCCGGACTGCTGGGGAAGTGATCACCACCCTATCCTCATCTGTCTCCATCCCTCCCGTCTCCGCCCTTTACGCCGCAAATGTTCTGTGATAAACTGGGACAGCTTTCGCTCATGTCTCGACAGTATGTCTTCAGATTCGCCGTCACTCCTTGTTGACCGTATACAGAGAGCACTAAACAGCGCTACGACTACTACCTGGATTGATGTAGGTCGACCGGCACCAGATCTCGGCCTGCTTAACCTGTGGGCAGCCCGCCGTCAAGCTGAGCTGGCTGCTACACGAGACCCTACTTCGGGGCAGGCACGTACACGTCTGAATTATCTTACCGCGAAGGCTCGGAGATATGAACGCGATCTCTCGCGACGCCAGTGGCATGCATGGTGTGAACAATTTTCTGATAAATCATCGAATGCCTCACTATGGCGAACGTTTCGTGGAATGGAACATGGTCGTCGTTCTACTGACGCAGCAGCAACAGCATGCTTTGCGGCAAATCTGTCGCCGGGTGATTTCGCCAAAGAAGCTGCTCGAAAAGTTTTCCCAAAATACGATATACTGCCTTCTTCAGCTGCAAACCTTAATTTGGCAGGTATCCCTGCAGACGCATGGACACTACCATCTGCTGCCGACGCAGATGGAATTGCGAGCCCCTTTTCGATTTGCGAGCTGCTGGCTGCAATTGACGATGCGAAACGGAAAACAGCGCCCGGCCTGGACAAAATTCAATATGAGGTTTACAAGAACCTCAGTACTGCTGCACTTCCTCAACTACTAGACTCCATAAACAAAGTGTGGCTTGATGGTGTCGTACCCGAGAGCTGGAAAACCGCTGTCGTGATCGCTATTCCCAAACCTGGGAAGCCTCCAACGGACATCGCCAACTTACGACCAATCTCCTTAACATCAACGCTTTGCAAGCTCGCAGAGAAAATGCTAGCCACACGACTTTCTTGGTGGCTTGAACAGCACGGTTTTTATCACCCTGCTCAAATTGGATTTCGTCCGTACATAGATACAGAGGATGGGTTGGCTGTCTTGGCATCAGCAGTTCTGTCATCTACCCGCAGCCGCAATGTACGTACCATATTAGCAATGGATGTTGAAAAGGCATATGACAACATCAGTCATGCTGCAATCCTGAATGCCATTGACATGCTTCATCTCCCTCCGAGAGTACGCACTTTTGTCCCATCATTTTTGGACGGAAGAAAATTTGCAATACGCCTCAGCGGTGACACTGTTGGTTCATTCGTTTCACTACGTGGCGTGCCCCAGGGATCAGTATTGTCTACGACGTTATTTAATATTGCTTTCATACCATTGGCGTGGCGCTTACATGATATCCCTGAAATCAAGTTTTTGCAGTACGCAGATGATATCACGGTATGGAGCACTCACCATGATCTTCTCACTCAAGAGGCCGCCCTTCAGTCAGCATTAGACGTAACCTCTGATTACGCATCCTCCATTGGCCTTCAACTTTCTGTGTGTAAAACTTCATACACGTCAGTCGCCAACCGCTGGGGACGCCGTAAACTTGCCTCAAATCCAATTCGTCTCTCTCTATCAGGCACCCCAATACAAGAAAGTTCGAGCCTGAAAATTCTGGGCTTAACAATTCACCAGTCAGGATCAGCGACTGCTTGGCTCTCTCAGGCAAAAAAGCAAGCACTTCAAACTATAAGTTTAATAAGAAGAATTGCCCCTAAAACGGGTGGCGCTGGCTCGTCTGTTGCACGTCAGTTAGTGAGGGCGGTTCTGCAGCCCCGTATTGTTTATCAGGCCCAGTTCCAGCATCTTACAAGGGCACAATGGCATCGCCTTGAAGCCGTAAATCGAGAAGCTATGAGGACCATAACATGCCTTCCACGAATCAGACCGGTCGTAGCGTTACAGGAGAATGTGCAGCTCAACACCATCGATGAACTGGTGCAGCAGCGCCGAGATGCTCGCAGACTCAAGGCCACTTTGTTACATTCCACGCAAGCACTGAGGGCGTATGCAACGTCACACATTATTCTTCAGCCACCTGCGCCAGTTATTCCGCCCTGGAAATTTATACAGTTAGGAGACAACAAGCCAACTGACATCCGCAGACCGACGTCTGCCAACTCTGAATCGTTGCTACGCCAGAGATTTGAAGAGCAAGATACTAACCTGCCTCAAGATTCCATAGTAGTTTACATAGATGGAAGCCTGCAAGGCTGTGAAGCCAAAACGGCAATCCACTGTCTACGGAGACCTAGCCTGAATCAGACAACTACGTTTCAGCTTTCGGAACCACTTACATCTTTCTGCGCTGAGCTTGTGGCAGTTCAGGAGGCACTCTGCTCCGTGACTTCTATAACCATGCTCCCTACAGCCCACATTGTCATCCGCACTGACGCACTTCAAGCAGTAAGTCTGCTCCGACGTGTCAGCCGCTGCCCTAAAATTTGCCAGGACATCCACCAGCTTGCAGCGCGCATCCCACAATCAATACGCATTGAGTGGGTCCCACGGGATCTGCTGCCTTCCCAAAGTCAAGCTGATTTTGCAACCCGGCTCGTGAACCAAGACGCACCAATCCCACGGCTTCTCGAAGTCGACGACGCTACCCTCTTTTTGTCAAGAAAGGAGCACCTCCGGCGCCGCACACGTGCTATTATCCCTCCGTGTGCGATATCCCTTCCCCGCGGTCTCACCCGTGCAGAAGAGGTTGCGCTTAGGAGGATCCGGGTCGGTGTTGCCCTTACACCAGCTGTAACTAGGACGTGGTCATACTTCCAACACTTATATCCTCACCCAGGATGCCCGATCTGTAACAACGAAGATGTCGAGGCCGACATCCACCACTTGCTGTGGGACTGTCCAGCACTCAAGCCAGCACGAATCCGGCACCTGAGAATAGCTGGCCTTTCAGCAACCAATCCTGCCTCATACGTCACTTGGACGCAGGGACCTCATCATCGCTCACTTCTGGACTTCATAAAATCAGCCAACCTTTTTCCATTCATTTAATCATTTATTCATCCTTCATCTCATAACCTACTGATGCCCTGAGGCAATAAATATGGACTTAAAAAAAAATCGACAGCACCTCGTCTGGAGTGTATTATATGCCTCATCGTGCTGTTTTCCGTTCAGAGAGCTCTACCACCAAAGTTCGCATTGTGTTCCGTGCATCTTCGAAAGCACAAGGCTGCTTGTCACTTAACGATGCCCTCAGCATCGGCCCGAACCTAAACCCCGACCTGCTGCGGCTTATTCTGAATTTTCGATGCCACAAAATTGCATTGACCGCCGACATCGAAAAGGCCTTCCTTCAGATTGGCGTCCAAAGTGAGGACAGCGACGCACTGCGATTACTCTGTGATTCATCTGCATCATGTGAGGGCTCATCAGAGGGTGATATAGTGGTCTGGCGCATGACAAGAGTGCCTTTTAGCGCCACAAGTAGTCCCTTTATGTTGGCTGCCACCATACGACATCACCTGGTTAACTTCTCTGAGGACCTCTCTCACTCCGCACAAATCTTAGGCAGCTGCCTGTACGTCGACGATTTGATAACCGGAGTCAGCTACACGGAAGAGGCGACGAAATTTATTGAGGAGGCACAGCAAATAATGAACTCAGCAGGGATGAAACTGCGAAAGTTTAGTTCCAACAACGAACTCCTGCAACAACGGTTCGATGCTGACGGCGTTGGAAATGCCTGAGCTGAAAGTGCGACGACGACATCAGCCATGGCAAGAGTGTTTGGGCTCGAGTCGGACAGAGGAAACGACGAGCTGAAGTATTCCTTGAAAACGGCGCTGAAGCTTCTTACTGTCAACAGGAACACTAAACACCGTAGCAGTCTGGGCGTGTTGGTTATTCATGATGGAAAAATACAGCGTCCTCGTCCTCGTCCTTCTCTGCGCTGTATTTTTCCATCATGAACACTAAACGCTCGTGTTCCAGGACTCAGCGAGAATCTTCGATCCCCTCGGTCTGCTGAGACCAATAACAATCGCAGCACAAGCACCTCTTCCGGTGATAAAATTTAAGCGCTTGGGCAAATTGAACGATTCACAGCCTGGATGCGACGCTTTGTTCGCAACTGTGATCGGAAAAAGGATCGACTTGAGGGCCTGCTCTGCGAATTCAAAATCCAACAGGCGCAGAAATGGTCGCATCACGGAAGCGTTTCCTGGGCGAGATAGAAGAACGCCATCCTGCATGACCCGTTTACCAGGTGGCACTTTATGTACCCGTTCGAAGCCAGAAATTAATGAGCTAGCGTTCATTCGGCGGGGAGGATGTTGAATATTCTGGGTGCTGTCTTCGCGGTCTTCGCGGCACGACATCTGGGCCATCCCACTGACTCCGGGGAGGGACGTATATGGACTGGAATCGCCCATTCTTCCCCGAGGGTACGGCTGTGTGCGCGTGTGTTGTGTTGTGTGGTCGGTGAGTGGCGCGCGGGAGGAGCGCTCGCTTCAAGTGGAAGAAAGACACTCAGCGTTTCCGGAGCAGTGCGGTGGTTCATTGAGACGCTCTCCGACCAGTGTCTTTGTGAGTGCAGCTTGGACAAATAAGTCATGTTGTTGTTTTAAAAGTTCTCCCCAACGTCTTTGAATAACGAACAAATGTTAATGAAAACTAAACAATATTTTAACATAAAATTGCTGAACTAAGTATGAAATATATTCCAACATGCAGCCCCCGGAAGCGTAACCAGAGACCAGAACAGGTTTTTGGCTCACATTCCTTGTTAACTGAAAACATGCAACGATCATCATGCGCGTCAGGGATGTGTCCAGAAAAGAATTTGTATTCACTCTGGTTCAGCTCCAATGGTTATCAATGACCCAATAACCATTGTTGGTTATTGCGAAAGCAATACTACTCGCATTTTCAAGCCATCAGCGTGGTCCCGGCGGTAACCACGTTTGCCCTTTGACCTTTAGACGACCTCCGTAGACGACCCCAAGCTGGCAGGAGGTGCCAACTTGGGTCTCTCGTTTCCGTAGTCCGTAGTGACATCACACCGAGCGGAGGAAAAACTGGAGACCAGCTCGGCTCGTCGGCGTGGTCCCGGCGGTTACCACGGCGCGCCATGCGACGCTGTGACGTCACACCCCACGTGACACACGGGCTGGCAGGAGCTGCCAACTTGGGTCTCTCGTTTGACATGGGACGGTTATGTCAGAATCAGCCTGCTATGACCCTGGCATTCACGTTACCCCTATAGGCCACTAAGGCACGTTCATATTGCTTGGTTAAAGCGGGGCTTTATATGTGGGCTGAGGAAGATCTCTTCGTTGGTGAGCAGCTGCTGGAGGCGCGCACTCTTGGTCACCGTGGTGAGGTCCAGAAGGCCCTGCTTTAGTCGCTGGTACGTGGCATCGCCCAAGGGTCCAGCGATAATGTCCACCACTTCTTGAGCCACTTCAGTAGGTAGGTTGGGAAGTAAATGACGACACCGAGATGCCTCCGAGGTGATGTGGTGCAGATGGAGCATGGCTTCCACTTGGGCAAACCAGATTTACGGACACTTGGACCAGAATGTTGGTAGGTGGAGCTGGAGAGCTGCGACGTCCCGTTGGCGCAAGGTAGCGTCAGGCGGAAGGTCGCCTTAGGGTGGTAGGTTGCTGGGGTCTGTCATTCCTTAGGTCGGAGTCACCACTGTTGCGATGGAGCACCAGAGCAAGATTACCAGCGTGGTAGGCTTCTCATTCTGAACAGCCCGTGCCGTGCCTGCGCCCCGAGCGCGCGCTGTCCATCTTTATTTTCCTCTAACACTGATCTCAGCGCCTCCGCTTTATAGCGTCGGCGTGCGCTATACTTTCATATCGGTTGGTTAAAGCGGGGCTTTATATGGGGGCTGAGGAAGAAGAAAAAGAGAAGAACGCTCGGTCACCCGCTGCTAATGCGTTCGCTCAATATTTGGTTCAGCAGCGTTGAACCCTTGTAATTTTTATTCAAGCGTGACAAGTGGAATGTTGTCAGTTTATGTAAGAGTGGGATGAAGTGTTTTAGATATGTTACTGACTATCTGATAGCTCCTGAAGCCTAACAGCTTGCCTTCAAAATGTGTGCACAGTTTTAGTGTCTCATAGGTCCTTAATAAGTAGTCTGATGGGCATAGGTCCCGTCATGAATTTGTGGTGGGTGGTATTATCCAGCTTATAGAATCGTCCCTCTGCATAACGAAAGAGCGCACTTGATGGACCCAAAACTCATGGTCTAAAAAACACTCTTGTTTCAGCTGACTCAAAGTTAGTGAAGCGTGGAATAATGACGAACAACCTGGTTGCGGAACTGTTAAAATCATGCCAGCATACAGTAAGCAAACCCTTCAGCCAAGGCTCGCGGTCATGAAGCGGTGTGGTACAAGTTGTGATAAGTGCAAACTCAGTGGCGGCGCCAAATCGAAGGCATCTGAAGAAAAGCACGAGGGGTGGTTCACGCCGTCTATCCTACAACCTCAAAAAAGTGACGCAGAGGTATGGCTTTAGGGTGGAGTCATATAAGTTGGTACGGTTAGGATTTGTAGTCACGGAAACAAAGCATCCATATCACATCCAAAAGCACCAAACATTTATTTGTGCTTAGGTTTATAGGGTTTATCGTCCCAAAGCTGCTGAGGCTATGACAGTGTCCAAATGTTTCGATCACATCCTCCATCGAAAAGCGGAGGGACGTTTTTATTGAGGTGTGCTCGACTTTCTTTTACTGCACTTCTAAATTTTCATTATATACTTGTATGCAACTTTTAAACACATCACAATAATCACCCGGATGTGAGGGCGAAGGCCTCCGCCATACTCAATTAACCAGATCATGTACCAGATGTATCCGCTTAATCAAACATATTGTCCCATTAGGCGGTGCAACGCATAAGGAAAGAAGGACGCATACGCATAAGGAAAGAAGAAGAAGACTCTCGTGAGTTTTTGGAGAGAAGACGACATTCAACAGCGTCGGCTGGTGCCTACAGAGAACGTCCGTTGGAAAGCCTTGTCTTCGGTGTCCGCCCTCTGCTACAAGCTCAACTACCCCGTAACACCTTGGTGGGGGTTCTTCGATTCCCCTTGACACAGCTCCTCGTACTTTCACGCCAGAAACCTGGATTTGCGCAGTGGACGTCATCTCCCTGAGCTCACCCCACCGACTACCGCAGTAAGCATGGCATCCCAGGACGCATCACCCGCTACGGAAACTCCAGCTGCCCCCATGGTTTTAACCAAAATCCGTCATCCGCCTATCTTTAACGGCGAAGACAACAAGGACGTTGCAGATTGGCTCGACGAATATGAAAGGTGCAGCAAGAATAACCGCTGGGATGCTAGCATAATGCTGGCAAACATCATCTTCTGTCTGGCGGGAACGACGAAGACCTGGTTTACCAATCACGAACAGGAGATGTCTACGTGGGACATCTGCAAACAAAAACTGCAGGCCTTATTCGGCAAACCAATTGGGCGAGCTCTGGCAGCCAAAAAAGACCTGGCTACTCGGGCTCAGTCGTCAACCGAGTCATACCTGGCCTACATACAGGATGTTCTCGCAATGTGTCGAAAGGTGAATACCTCCATGACCGAAGAGGATAAAGTGGGCCATATACTTAACTGTATCGCCGATGACGCATTCAATATACTTCTCTGCAAAGACTGCTCTACGGTGGACTCAGTCCTGCAAGTCTGTCGCCGTTTCGAACAGGCGAAGCAGCGCCGCATCGTCCATCGGTTTCATCGCCTTCCCAACACGGCGACTACATCCTCATGTGACGACTTGCCCACGTTACAGCAGCCTTCAAGTCAGAATAACCTTACTACCATCGTCCGCAGAGAAATCGAGGCCTTGACTCCTGTTACACATACGTCACCTCCTGCACAGGCAACAATAGCTATGATACAGGCTGTTGTCCGCCAAGAATTCGCTAATGTGGGCCTCGTTTCAAATCCTGCCCCACCACCCCCTGCACCACAGCCAATCCCAGTGGTTGCTGCTGCTGCCACAACCCCGCCCTACACACCGCGCTACCCTACCCGCAATCCTGCGGAGTGGCGCACATCTGACGATAGGCCTATTTGCTTCGTCTGCTGTCGAGCTGGCCATACATCCCGCTATTGCCGCAGCCGTCCGGCTCCCCCCTCTCAACCCTATTACAGCCCTGCCCGCCATAACTATTATGCACCACGACCCGTTTCTGTCACCCCAGCACATCTTCGTACTGAGAACACAGAGCAAGACCGTCGTCCTAGCCGTTCTCCATCGCCTCAAGCCCACCATTCCCGATCACCTACTCGTCGCCGCAGCTTGTCCCCAACGTACCAAGGCACCTACTCGGGAAACTAGGCAACGCAGCGCCCGGACGTGACGCTGCGTTACCAACCCGGACAGCCAACTATGTTTCGACCATCGCACCACGCCGCAACCTGATCAATGTCCTCGTAGATCGAGTCCCTGTGCCCGCTCTCATTGACACTGGAGCTCATATTTCAGTTCTTAGTTCGTCGTTCCGCCAGCGCCTCAAAGAAGTCCTTACGCCCGCTAACACCTCTACAGTTCGCGTTGCTGATGGAAAAACTGCTGCCATCATCGGAATGTGCACTGCACGCGTTAGCATCGCCGGCCACCATGTCCCTGTGCTCTTCGCCGTCCTTAATACTTGTCCTCAAGACGTGATTTTAGGCCTAGACTTTTTAACAGCCCATTCCGCTCTCATTGACTGTTCCGCCGGACTTCTGCGCCTAGCCCTGCCCTATTGTGTTCACGACCCCAGTGCTGACCAATCCCAGCCTCGCCTCCGCTCCAGTACATTTACTCGCCTACCTCCCGAGGCAGCAGTATACGTGCCCATGTCACCTTTTCCCTCCCTTCCTGACGGCGACTACGTTGTCAACCCCATCACCGACGTCACTCTACAGCGCAACATCGTCCTACCTCATAACATTGTACACGTCGAGAATAACCTCACCTACATTCCCGTACTCAACTTCAGCATGTCTTCACAAGTTCTCCCGGAGGGCATTTTCCTTGCCGAGCTGTCGCCTTTGTCCACCTTTACCATTTCTGCAGTGCTGTCCAACCGTCACGCCGACGTACCTGCACAACCTGTCCCATCACATACTCCGGAGGACCGCATCTCAGCCATGGTTGCCTCTGACCTGCGTCCCGAATATGCTAGCGCCCTTGCCGGCCTTTTGCGGTCATTCAGCGACATTTTTGATTTCAGTCACGGATCCCTGGGCCAAACGTCCGTCGTCACACATCGTATTGATACTGGAGATGCCCGACCTATTCATCGACGGCCTTACAGAGTTGCTCTTTCCGAACGCAGGATCATTCAGGACGAAGTAGAGAAAATGTTGGCAAGCAACATTATTGAGCCGTCGAGCAGCCCCTAGGCGTCTCCGGTAGTACTCGTCAAAAAGACAACAGCTGGAGGTTTTGCGTTGATTATCGACACCTAAACAAGATAACAAAGAAAGACGTGTACCCTCTCCCAAGGATCGATGACGCTCTCGACTGCCTGCATGGTGCTAACTACTTCTCCTCCATCGATCTCCGTTCTGGATATTGGCAGATCTCTGTTGACGAAAGAGATCGTGAAAAGACGGCTTTTGTCACCCCGGATGGCCTCTACCAATTCAAGGTGATGCCTTTCGGCTTATGTAATGCCCCTGCGACATTCGAGCGTATGATGGACTCTCTATTACGCGGGCTCAAATGGACCACATGTCTGTGCTACCTCGATGACGTCATCGTATTTTCATCAACCTTTGAAGGCCACCTCCATCGTGTTTCGGCTATTCTTGGCTTCTTCCGACGAGCTGGCCTTCAGTTGAACTCCAAGAAGTGTACCTTTGGTCGCCGGGAACTCAAGGTCCTAGGGCATTTAGTCAACACCCATGGTATCGAGCCGGATCCCGACAAAATTCGCGCTGTAAGGGATTTCCCTAAACCGAAATCTAGCAGCGACGTGCGTAGCTTCCTCGGTCTTTGCTCATGTTTCCGGCGATTTGTACCAAACTTCACAGAAATAGCCCGTCCGCTCACGCAGCTTCTGAAAAAAGAGGTCTCCTTTACCTGGGGCCACGAACAATCGGCCGCCTTCGTCGCTCTTATTGCCCACCTCGCCGGTCCGCCAGTGTTGGCTCACTTCCATCCGTCAGCGCCCACAGAAGTGCGCACCGACGCAAGTGGTCATGGAATTGGTGCCGTTCTCGCACAACGTCAGCTCGGGTTACCCCGCGTCATCGCCTATGCCAGCCGACTCCTCTCTGCGGCCGAACAAAATTATTCCATCACTGAACGTGAGTGCTTAGCCCTAGTTTGGGCCATTACAAAGTTCCCCCCTTACTTGTATGGGCGGCCATTCACAGTAGTCTCTGACCACCACGCACTGTGTTGGCTTTCTACACTCAAAGACCCTACTGGCCGCCTTGGACGTTGGGCCTTGCGCCTTCAGGAGTACAATTTTTCAGTAGTTTATAAGTCTGGCCAGTTGCATCGAGACGCCGATTGCCTGTCCCGTCATCCAGTCGACCCGCCAAGCCAACCTGAATGTGACAATGACGCTTGCGTGCTCTCTATTTCTGATTTCTCCAACATTCGCCATGAGCAACGCCAGGACCCTCAGCTTCGCGAAATTATCAATCGCCTCAGCGCCGATCGCGATGACCCTTCTCTTCATTTGTTTGTGCTCCACGACGGCACCTTATACCGGCACAATATGCGACCTGATGGCCCCGACCTTCTACTAGTAGTCCCTCAGCACCTACGCTCAGCCGTCCTTCAACAGCTTCCCGACGTTCCTACAGCGGGTCATTTAGGCGTCTCTCGCACATACGACAGTGTGCGTCGTCGGTTCTTTTGGCCAGGCCTATATCGCGCAGTCCGCCGTTACGTAGCTGCTTGTGACCGATGTCAACGCCGGAAAAAGCCATCACTTTTACCAGCTGGACTTCTGCAGCCAATCGACATCCCCATAGACCCATTTTCTCGAGTGGGTCTGGATCTTCTAGGGCCTTTTCCACTGTCCGCATCGGGGAACAAATGGATTGCGGTGGCCACTGATTACACAACACGCTACGCGGTCACACGAGCAATACCAACCAGTTGTGCAACTGATGTCGCTGCTTTCCTCCTCAACGACGTTATACTCGTCCATGGAGCTCCCCGCCAACTGCTCACCGACCGTGGCCGTTGCTTTCTGGCTCGTATAGTCGACGAGATCCTACGGCTGTGCAACGTTCGTCATTCTTTCACGACCGCCTACCCTCCACAGACGAACGGGCTTACCGAACGCCTTAACCGGACACTGACTGACATGTTGTCTATGTACGTTTCTGATGACCACCGCGACTGGGACATAACGCTGCCATTTGTGACATTCGCTTACAATTCGTCGCGTCACGACACTACCTGCTACTCCCCCTTCTATCTTTTATACGGCCGTGAACCTCTGCTTCCTTTTGACAGCCTGCTCCCGTCTGTCACCACTGCCAGCTCATATGCTCGTGACGCCGTAGCCCGAGCTGATGCTGCCCGCGTTGTTGCTCGCAACCGACTCGCAGCCTCTCAGCACTCCCAGAAACGTCGCTATGATTCCTGTCATCGCAACACCGAGTATTCTTGCGGCTCTCTCGTGCTGCTCTGGACTCCAGCTCGCCGCGTTGGCCTCTCGGAAAAACGTTTGCCCCGGTATACAGGACCCTACCGTATTTTACGACAAGTGACACCAGTGACATACGAAATTGCGCCCCTGCATCCCGTCCGCCATGCCTCTACACCACGCACCGAGACGGTCCATGTTGCACGCCTAAAACCGTACTACATGGATCCTGGTTTGGACGCTAGTACGCACCGGGACGGTGCTTTTCAGCCGCCGGGGTAGTGTCCCATTAGGCGGTGCAACGCATAAGGAAAGAAGGACGCATACGCATAAGGAAAGAAGAAGAAGACTCTCGTGAGTTTTTGGAGAGAAGACGACGTTCAACAGCGTCGGCTGGTGCCTACAGAGAACGTCCGTTGGAAAGCCTTGTCTTCGGTGTCCGCCCTCTGCTACAAGCTCAACTACCCCGTAACAATATTGTTATGACGGGGGTAAGACGTCGGAGCGCTGAACAACAAGACGATAGGGCAGGGAGCTCAGCTGGTCAACGGCAGAGCGCCCGGCACGAGAGCCTTTTCCCAACGTCTTTCTCCTTCACTTGTGTTCTAAGCTTCATCTCCTTTTGTACTGTTGCATTTTCCCCCTTGGCAGACGAAGCGCCCCGGGCGAGGTAGTTATACGTTTCCACGAGAGTGACATGGCTTCATCCGGGCGACATGGGCAACTTCGGTTCTGACTGAACGACAACCACTTGCCGTCATACGTGCTATTTGGTAGTTCACTTCACTGACGCGTTCAAGCACAACGCAAGGGCCAGCGTAATGCGCCAACATTTTCTGGGCTAAACCACGCTTTCGGAGAGGTCGCCAAAGCCGCACTAAATCTTCAGTAGCGTAAGGCACATGGTTATGCCGGCTGTCGTACCGAGCTTTTGAACGCTGTTGCGAAGCGAGAATTCGCAAACGGGCGAGACGGCGAGCTTCTTCGGCTCGACAAAGAGTTTCCGCGATGCTCGGTTTGTCATGGACGGAGTAGGGGAGAATGATGTCTAGACAATACCGAGGAGGACGGGCATGTAGCAGGAAGAACGGGCTGTAGCCAGTCGTCTCATGTGTTGCAGTGTTGAATGCAAACGTTATAAACGGCAGTATAGCATCCCAATTCTTGTGGTCAGATACGATGTACATAGATAACATGTTTGTGAGTGTGCGGCTTGTGCGCTCCGTTAAGCCGTTTGTTTGAGGGTGATATGGTGTGGAATGCCGAAAATGCGACGCACACAAACGAAGAAGCTCTTCCACAACATCTGGCATAAACTAGAGACCTCGGTCACTGATGATCATTCGCGGAGGTCCATTGCGGAGGATCACAGAACGGAGCAAGAACAGGGACACGTGGTGAGCGGTGGCTGAAAGAAGAGCTGCCGTTTCGCAGTAGCGGGTGAGGTAGTCGGCACAAACCACGATCCAACGATTTCCATCGGATGACTTCGGGAAGGGACCTATAAGGTCGATTCCGATTTTCTCAAATGCACCACGTGGGGGAGCCGCAGGATGCAGCAGGCCCTGTGGTGTGGACGTAGGACGTTTGTGTCGTTGGCACTCAGTGCAGCTCGCCACATATCGCTCAGTCGTCTGGCGCATCTTTGGCCAATAAAACCGGTCGCGGGCACGATGGAGCGTTCGTGCAGAGCCCAGGTGACCGGAAGTGGGGTCGTCGTGCAAGGCACGTAAGGTGAACGAGCGGTAGCTCTTGGGAACTACGAGCAAAAATTCGTGCCGGTGCTTGAGTAAGCCTTTTTGTACAAAAAGCCATCACGGAGACAAAATGGGCTGGAAGCAGTGGAATCCCGCGCCTCCACAAGCAGTGGCTCGAGGCTTATGTCGGTCTCTTGCGCAGTCGGCAGAGCCGAGGCGTCGGGAAACTCGGGCACGATGGAGGCGATGTATTGATCGAAATCACCAGAGTCACATTCGGTCGTAGGAAGAGAAGACGTGACAGACAGTCTACATCGGCGTGTTTGCGGCCACTCTTCTACGAAACAGTGAAGTCGTACTCCTGCAGACGAAGGCCCAGCGTGCCAGACGACCAGATGGATCACGAAGGTTGACGAGCCAACACAGGGCATGATGGTTCGTCACAACCGTGAAATGGCGTCCATATAGGTAACACCGAAACAGCGGAACAACGAAAACTACAGCCAGACACTCCTGCTCCGTAACAGTGTAGTTGCGCTCAGGTTTGCTGAGGGAACGGCTTGCATACGCAATTACATGCTCGCCTGTTGTCGAACGTTGCACAGGCACAGCGCCAACACCAATCCAACTTGCATCTGTGTGGACTTCAGTCGGAGCGGAGAGGTTGAAGTGCCGTAGTATGGGATGTGACGTAAGCAGAAAGCTTATCGTATTCAGATATGTGGCGCAAATAAACACAAACACAGGAGAAGATACACAGCACACGCACCAACTTGCCCCTCAAGCTGTTATTTTGCAGAAAGCTTAGTTGGCGGAAAGACGCGTCACAATCTGAGGTCCAGTCGAAAGGGACGTCCTTTTGTAGAAGGGATGTCAGAGGGTTGGCGACGTCGGCAAACCTTGGGATGAATCGTCGAAAGTACGAACACAGCCCCAGAAAACTTCGGAGCTCCTTTTGAGTCTCTGGTCGGTGGAATGCTGCAACTGCTGCAGTCGTCTGTGGATATGGCCGAACTCCATCGCGGTCGACGAGATGTGAGTACCAGCGCTTGACGTTCACCGAAACGGCACTTTTTGGAATTCAGGACAAGGTCAGCCTTCTATAGGCAATCTAAAACAATAGCGAGTCACGTGTTATGTTCAGTAAAAGTCCGGCCAAAAATAACAACATCGTCTAAATATCACATGCAGACTTCCCACTTGAGGCCACGAAGTATTGTGTCTATAAATCTTTCAAATGTGGCCGGCGCATTACATAGGCCGAAGGGCATCACGTTAAATTCAAATAGGCCGTCCGGCGTAACAAATGCAGTTCTTTCCTTGTCAGCAGGGTCCATCGGAATCTGCCAATACCCCGATCGCAAATCAACTGAGAAATAAGACGCGGAGAAAAGGCAATCTATGCATCGTCGATGCGCGAGAGAGGATACACATCCTTTTTAGTGATGGAGTTGAGGCGACGATAGTCAATACAGAACCTCCATGTTCCGTCTTGTCTGAAGGATTGAAGGATTCCTGTATTACACCCCTGTTTAACATGTCTTGGACTTGTTCGGTGATGATCTTACGCTCTGATGGCGACACACGGTACGGCTTTTGACGGATCGGATGGGCAGATCCCGTGACAATCCTGTGGCGTGCGCGCGACCGCGGAAAACGTTGCGAGCCGTCGGACAGCGCGAAATCAAAGACGGATAGGTGCTGGGACAAGAGGTTCTTTAATATCTGCCATTGTGAGGTGTTCAACGATGCGCTGATAATCGGAAGAAGCTTTTCGTCAGCAGGTGAGTTAGTGCGGGGTTGTCTAGGGAAGGAGTAACGACAGCTGCACAATTAGGGAGAGTTGCGCTACATGAAGCTAGTTTGGAGCCCGCTGGAAAAATAACTGGTTCCGATGAGCTTTTTATAGTCCACAGTCCCGTACGGCCCTCTTTCACGTGAAGTAAACAATGCGGCACTAACGCATTTTTCTTTACGCACTGTAAATTAAGAGGTGCCACAGTAGCCTCAAAAGATTCGTTAATAGCACGGGAGCAGGACACCTGAACACACACCGCAGAATATAGCGGTATGACGACTTCATCACACACACAAAACGACTTCATAATTTGACGCCTCTTCCAAAAGTTCACGAGGATGAGAACCACTAACACTTAGCTCTCCCGTTCGACAATCAACTGTAGCGCCGCACATACGCAGGAAGTCAATTCCCAAGAATACGTCGTGTATAGATCGGGGTAGTACTGCAAACTCCGCCGGAAATACATACCCAAGAAAGTAGCAGATGGGACAGCGGCCGATGTAGCTCAGTTGGAAGAGCACCGCACGCGATATTCGGAGATCGTGGGTTCGGTCCCCACCATCGGCACGTTGTTTTTCCTTCTACTTTGTGTTTATCTTTCCCCTAGACAGATTACATTTGTAATTTATGTGATTACGGAAGTAAAAATTAAAAAAAAAGACAAAGTACAATCACCAATGCTTTCCTTGGCCTAGCCGACTGTTGGCTTCTTTCCTTCATGTATTATAACGAGTACCCTCATTTCCCCTTCATTTATCTGCTTTTAGCGTACAGTGGTCTCGGTTCTGGCAGTCTCGAAGCCATAGGTAGCGTAAGAGGGTTCTAGCACAGCTTTCGCCCTCGCTCTTGATCACGTTCTACGTGACGCTAGCGGTAACATAGGACGTTCCACGTCCACCGCTATGGTTGAGGGCGGCGCTGGTGAACACTCTCAAGGTTCGTGTACAGACACATTAATACCCAAGAAAGTAGCAGGTGGGACAGCGGCCGATGTAGCTCAGTTGGAAGAGCACCGGACGCAATTATAGGAGGTCGTGGGTTCGGTTCCCACCATCGGCACGTTGTTTTTTCTTCTACTTTGTGTATATTTTTCCCCTAGACAGATTACATTACTAATTTATGTGATTACCGAAGTAAAAATTAAAAAAAAAGAGAAAAAGTCCAATCCCCAATGCTTTCCTTGGCCTCGCCGACTGTTGCCTTCTTTCCTTCATGTATTATAACGAGTATCCTCATTTCCCCTTCATTTATTTGCTTGTGCCCCCCAAAGAAACTTTAACGCTGCATACCCCAACCGGATACAATAACTCTCCACTTACTCCATAAAAATTTGCAGTTTTGTCCTGAACAAACATCTTTTTTTTTTCGAAAGGTTCTTAAAATATAAACTTATTACTGAAACTGTAGCACCAGTGTCTACCAACGCCATCGTTGGCAAACCATCAACAATCACATTGATCATGTTCTTTAAATGCACACAGACGAAGGAATAATAGGTATCAGCGCACATTGTCTAGCGATCTCACCTCCATTGGCCGCGCTGGCTAGTTTTCCGTCATTGGAAGCGGAGATCGGCGTTGTGGAGACGGGGAGCGGCGCACACAAAATGACGGAGGTAGTGTCAAACTACGGTCAGACGCTGGCGAATGGCTGCGGAGCCCTTCGTTATGAAAACGGCCCCTCCGGGATGGATGTTCTGGCCGATAGCTGTCGATGTAGGGCTGGACGATGCGCCGGTTCGATGCCGTCGGGGGATTCCGGAACGATGCGCACTGATTGTAATAGCGGGAAATGTGACCCGCGACACCACACCGGTAACACACCGGAAGAGGTCGGTCAAAAATTGGCGTGTCAGCTGGTTCCTGCATGGTAAGCCGCGACGACTACATAGATGGTGGTCCCGGGACATGTACGACTGGAGTAAGGGCGAGGATCTCAACGCTGATGTCAAGAGAATTTTTGGAAACTCTCTTCCGGTCTTGGTCGCGGAGTGTATAGGTCTTCGCGGTAGGCAAAGTCGGTGACATTCGCGGAAATCGGTGGGCACGCACCCCCACAGGTTGGAAGAGCATACACGTCCCCTCCGAATCCATTGGGCCGGGCAAGTTGCTCACGTCGTGTCATCTCATCTCGAACAATTTCACGGATGGCGCACAGGAGGCTTTGAGATGGCGATTCTTCAATACTAGCCAATGTAGTCACATTTGCGAGCCATCCAAATTTCGGTGTAATGCGGCACCTTCAGGGCCTCGATTGTTCGGCAGTGCCGGATAACGTCAGAGACCGAACTCAAGTTTTCCTTTGCAATGAGGAAGTGGTAGACATCTTCCGCAATGCCCTTGAGCAGATGGCCTACTTTATCGTCTTCAGTCATGCTGCGGTCGACGGTCTTGAACGACTTGAGTATGGCCCCTATGTAGGTGGTGCAAGTTTCTCCGGCTGCCTGGGCCCTCTGAGCAAGTATTTCCTCAGCCTGTTTCTTCTTTGCAGCTAATCACCGAAACATTCCTTGATTGCTTCGACAAAACTTTCCCAAGTTGTCAGGGAGTCCTCGTGGTTCTCATACCACATCAAGGCGGTTTGCGTAAAAAAAAAAAAAGACAACATTGGCTAGTTTAGCCACTGAATCCCAGCGGATATAGCGGCTCACACGTTCATAATGAGTGAGCCAGTCATCAACATCTTCCCCTGCTTGGCCGGCAAAGGAACGAGGCTCGCGAAACGGTAGCGTCGCATTCGTGGTGGTCGGCGGCACATCGCGAGACGGGGGTAGAGGGTCCCTTGTTGATGTTCGGGGCTGCTCGGTAGTCTGCTACATTCTTGTTGAAAATGGTGGGAGACCAGCGAGGCAACGGCTCTGGCGAAGCTCCAGCGGTTGAGGATGCGTCTTGAGGGTAGTCGTACCCAGCACCTGACCACCAATTTGTTACGACGGGGGTAAGACGTCAGAGCGCTGAACAACAAGACGATAGGGCAGGGAGCTCAGCTGATCAACGGCCGCGCCCGGCACGAGAGTCTTTTTCCAACTTCTTTCTCCTTCAGTTGTGTTCTAAGCTTCATCTTCTTCTGTACTTTTACAATATTATCACCAGGTAGTGGCAGAGACGAGAAAATGCTAAGACAATCGTCCTGTCATACAATATAGTCTTAGTTATTTGAAAGCGCAGTTTTTAAGTTGTACGTTGTCTCTGTTTACATTATTTAATACTCTTTGACAATATTTGCAAACAATATGTTGGGCGGTATGTTTTGCGGCGTATTTTTCATCGTACCGGGTGGAATGGCTGGGGCATTGTTTTGTATGTTCGCTAGTTGCTTTAGAAATGCACCATCATTCTTTATTTCCTCTTTAAGGAGCTCGCATAACCAGCCATCACGTTGTACTTCAAGAATAGTTGATTTGTGTGAAATCGATAATGTCATTTTCTGACACGAAGAAACTGATTTTGTATTAAGTGAAGCTTTTGTATATTTGGCTTTGTTGTAGATGTTCACCCTAACTCACAGTAATTAACCGTGAGGAAAAGGAAGTGCTATAAACGGTCATCATGACCTTTCGTGAAAGAATATTGCGGTTACGATGAAGGAAACTTGAAGAACGAAAGCGCATCCATCGTCTTTCAGCCAGGTTTATTTTTTCTGATCACCATTCAACACCTTCGGTCTCTAACATGCTGAGTCAGCTTAAGTTAAAATACGCCATCAGGTCTCTAGCCTGAAATTCTTTCACACGCTGTACAACAACAAATCTGGTTTGTCACGTAATACCTATATTTTTATTGCACCCCAGAGATCTAGTATACAGAACCACTCCAAAGTAGTAAGCCCATATTTCGCCAGGACCAAACTTTGCCAGAATTGATACTTTCCCCTCACAACACATCAGTAGAACATTTTGCCTCAAATTATTGTTGAGTGCACCAATGAAAATAGGTTTGCTGCACAGTTATTGCAGAACATGTAACCCCTCTCCTGCTTGGGCAGCGCTGCTGCGTGCAGTATTATGGAAATAAATAATTACGAAGCCGATTGCATGGTAATATTTTGTAGCCAGGTAGTCAAAATTCGATGTGGTAATCCAAACAAAGAGCTCCATGAAAAAAAAAAACGAAAAGTTTTAAAGCTAGAAACAATTTCTGTTTACACTCATGTATATCCCCTTTGATCGGAGTCTTAGGCGCGTGGACTGTCAGGCAGTTTTTTTTCTGTCCATATTCAGTGGCATTATGGACTCAGCAAAGCCAAACAATTGTGCGATATCCTTTCTAGTTAAAAAGATGTTTAAGTCGACGGCATATGCCATAAATTGCGGAAATCGGCAAATATTTATAATATCATTTATGCACGTATTAAACAGAAAAGGAGAAAAATACTGCCCTGTGGAACTCCACTATATACTTGCAACTGTGTTGAGATAATGCTATTTATTTTAACCAGTTGTTTTCTGCGTTCCAAATAAGATCGTATCTTAAATTCTGCTAGTCACGAAAACCATACGGCTCAATTTTACGAAATAATATTTCATGAATAATAAGGTCGAACGCCTTTGTAAAATCTAAAATATTCCCAAGACAAATTATCCTGCTCAAAGTTTGTTAATATATGTTCCTTCAGCGCCAGAAAGCCTTGTTTCGTACTGAAACCTTTCCGAAAGCTATACTGAGAATCATAAGTTGATGTTATTACTCAAATTTGATAAAAGCACCTCGATATAACATGCTCGAAAGTTTTTAAAAAATTGGCAAGACGGAAATGGTCTATAGTTCTAATTTTTGTCCCCCTTTTTATAAACAACGGTTACACTTGTAATCTGCATTTTTCAAAGAAAGCTAGGCTAAGACATAGATTAAAAGTATACGCGCGTTATAATTTGGTGCAAGGAGATCAGCAATGTATTTAGGGGGTTTAGTTTTAAATCCGCCTACATCTTCTGTGTAACTGTTAATAAACTGGCCATTACTTTATTAATTCACTTTGCTCCTTTCCGGCGTAGGTTTTTTCAGATGCTTGTGTACGTTATTTGGTAGCTTAATATTGACGAAGTGTTCATTATATGAATCTGCAAATGCTTACACTTTTAATTCGATGCCTCGTATATCTAGTTTCTGAACGATGTGATGAGGGCTTATGGGTCAGTAACGACGTTAACTTTTCCAAGTGACAGCTGTAGATCCGTGCTTGAAAAGCGGAACATTTGCGAAATATTCCAGTCTTGAGTCCTTAATCAACTAACTTCTATAAACTTTCAAATCTTTATATAAATTCGGGATTTTCATAAAGCGGTTGAAAAGGTAAATTTTGTGCCTTATTCTTGCTCTCTGTTTAGGTATGACCGGATTTTGTATTTTTCTCTTTTGTTGGACGCGCACTTATGGAAAACTGACTGCGTATCGGCTTCAATATATCAAGCAAGGAATCATAGGCGGCATTGCCATCACCAATTGCTAAGATGCTTTGCCAAAAGGTTGCTTCTATTTTGTTTCGAAATGTTAATAAGTTCTCTTGTGCTATTTCTGGTAATATCTCTGTATGCACAGCGCACATTTCCTTTAGAACAAAGAGATATCGGCAAGTGGTCACTTGGATCGAAAATATTGCTCCTGATTTAAGTTTATCCTGGTATATTATAAAGAAGCACATCAATGAGCGACTGTGAATTGAGAGTACCTTAGTAACAGGGACTTCTAAGGGAATCAATATTCCTATGTTACCACCGCAGATGAAGTTAATATTAGCGAAAGGGTGAACAATTCATCTAAATAACCAATTTGTCGGACAGTGTCTGAGTGCTTGGTATCTTAATTGACAAGATCTCATAGTCGTGTGTTATTACATAGCTCACAGAAAGTATTTCACAGTTCTTTCTAAGCAAACGAAATGCTCCGCCACCGCTACCCTACGTAAAGTGTGATAAAATTTATTACCGTGAGAAGGGCAAAGCATGTCGCGCAATCAACGTAGCCTGGCAAGCGCTGCTTCACGTGCGAAATACGGTTTCTCAATGAGTGGATCCACTGCTTGTCGTGAATAAGCGTGCAGTCTGCGTTAGTGACACGTGGCGACAAGAGCTCAAGAAAGATGGACGCATAAGTATGCCGAGCGAGCAGCACGTGCTGTCCAGCTCTGAGGTTTCTATGTTTTGTTTATCATATCAGATTATCTCTGTACACGTGTATGGAAAAGCGACCAGACCAGAGCCTTTGTTATCGGTTAGCGCTGCGGGTTGCAGACGCAAGCTGGCAGGGAGTGCATTTTCTCGTGAAACGTCGCGGGTATATCTCACGCGAAGTCACTGCCAGCGTACCAGTGGTACCAGTCACCGTAAAACTACAGCCTATCACCCTGAAACCAATGGGTTGACGGAACGCCTCAATAAGACCATAGCAGACATGCTTTGCATGTACATCAACGCGAAGCACAAGAACCGGGACGAAATTCTTCCCTACGTCACGTTCGCCTACAATACGGCACGCCAAGACACCACTCGTATGACACCATTCAGCCTCCTTCACGGGGCTGAATGGTGTCATACGATAGTAATTTCGATAATATATCGATAGCGTTATCGATAGTGCGTCGATTATTTCGATAGCGCTATCAATAGTACTATCAGTACTAATTTTTTTAGTGCTATTGGTAGAACAAAATCAACCGTGCGAACTCACTGCAGCAAAACCTGGGTCCCGAGTACATGGTATATGGGGGTGGTAAATATGACAGGACTCTCCATTATCGCAGTCTATGCATCACAGAGATCTGCAGACGTGCAGTCGATGAAAAAAAAAAAAAAACATTAGCACTAGTAACGTGTTTCCGGAGCGGCCGACAACAATGCTCGGCGCCGCGGTTACAACCGCTCCGGTAACAAAATTGCCAATCCTGCTCGCAAAGCACGGTCCAGTGCCAGTTGCACCAGCCATGCAATGCAATTTTCGCCGCTCTCATGACGTCATTTTGTTATTTTTTTTTTTCCAACACATCTGTACCCTAGATAGAGTTTCTGGATAGTGTTAGGTGTTGAAAATTTTGTAGTTGGGCTGGCAGCAACGACCCGAGACGCTCTGTTTGGTGTGTCTGCTTCTGAGCAGAAATTGGTTGAAATTAACAATTAGGCGGGTATGCTTGCCAATTATGAAAAATGTTTATTGCTGAGATCCGTTCTCTCTGTAGTACAGCTGCTGCTTTCAAAACAGTAGCAACTGCCGGTTGTGCCAGGTAAGCTTGTACAGAACGTTCAACGTCTGGATGCAGACTATGTCGATATCGGCAGTCTAATATTTGCCAACTCTTCGGAACTCGTAAGAGCAGTAATGTTAAAAACCGATTCTAGTTTCTTCAGTCAAGGCAGAAAGCTGGGCTAGTTAGTGTGTCATCATTAATATAAAGACTTGCGCATTTAACACGGACACAGACATAGAAGACAGGACGGGCGCTAATTTTCTTAGTCGACATTTTAGAGTTTCTCAGTCGACATTTTAGCCTGTGATGTTCTGGTGCAGTTCAAAATTATGAGATTTCTCAAAAATAAGTAATCGATATTCAGAATGCAGTTCGAGTAATGTTTTCGTTGGATGAGGCTGGCGGCCCCCTAACTCAGGCTACTTTGACTCGAGTGAAGTAAAACAAAATATGTTGATAGGAAAAGTTTGATACGATCAGTAGATGTGCGTGAGAGGCTATTTGTTTTCGTTTTATTTCTTCTGGAGCACCAGTGCAATCTAAAGTCAATCGGTAGACACCTCTCTTTCTGACCTGAGAAGCATACGCACGTTGAAGGTCACACCGTGGTCGTCTTCCACGAGCTTGATTACTTGCGCAATTGAGACTGGCAACTTTGTTACAGCTCGCAACAAGCTGCTCTCTTAGTTTTTTGTTTCCATCGTATATACTGACATTCTCCGCCGATGTACCAAATGCATAAAAGCAGTTATTAATTTTCGAAAACATAGCGCGAAAAGAACACGGACTACACAGAAGCAATGGGACAGGCGCTAACTTGCAACTTTATTTTAGGAAAAGCCACCACGTCAAATATATAGGAGCTGATAATCACCACCATAAGTCAGTGAGCATCCGCAAAGAATGTCACAATCAGGATGACAGCGCGTGTTAAAGAAAAGAAAGAAAGAAAATAAAAATCACGGTGCCGAGGGGACAAAACCACCAAAGGTCGAATGAGATATGCATGTAAGAAGATTAAGAACAAAAGAGAAATGGAAGCTATAAAACATGAATTGAATGCTAAAAAAAACATTGAATACAAGCAAGAAAAGTGAAGACAATCCTAGTTCGAATACAACAGGAAAATGTCTTGAGGGAAACACCGTTGTAGAAATGGTTAATGACTACAGATGTCCGTCCAGGAATTCAACCTCACTGTCAAGTGAATTAATAGAAGGCGTGCTGACGCATATCTGCCCGGCCTTTCTTATGAAATACGCCTCCGTGACTTCGCGCTCTGTTTTCCTTTTAGCGGATCTTATAAATTCTGTATTATCTATCTTTGGATAGCATCCATTATCTCCCTCTGTTTCACATACTTTACAGTGGTCGATAAGGTTACTTCCTGATTTATTACGTACTCATACTCTAAGCTCTTTCGCACTCTCATTAAAGCGTCTTTCTGTCTGTCCTATGTAATGAAGTCGACAACTGACAGGAATCCTGTACACAACGTTAGCCTTGCATAGCGTGAATTTCGCTTAATGTTTCGTCGTGCAAGCATCTCGTTCTTTCCCTTCCTTAGTGTAGACTGTGAAAGTTTGCATGGGGCAGAGAAAACATTTTTTACGTTATAACGCGCTGCTAGTTTTTTGAAGTTATGCGACATCCTATGAAAATATGGCATTACTTGAACAGGACTGTTGTTTTAGTTAACTTCTGTTGCCTGCTCAAACAATGACCCTTAGGGACTAACAGTTTTTGCAAAACACCCTCACAAACTGCTATACGACGTCCACGGGGCAACTTGCCTCTTGAAGACGTCTGAACTGCCCTTGAATGCTATCGGCCATGCGATGCGCGCAGGAGTCAGCTAGGGCTCCGTGAAGACAAGAAGATATGATCCCTCGCTTAACAATTAATCTTTGCGTGCGCGCTGTCAAAGCGCAACAGACGCTGTTTAGTTCGTGGATGGTACATCCAGCACATTTACTGTCGGTGAAATCCAATTCAATATCGAAGAACTGCATGCGCCCATCTGTAGGTGCTTCAAAGTGTGGTTCGGCAGTGCTAGATCCCTACCTTGAGGCTGTGATCAATGCGTGAGGATATATAAGAAGGAGGAAGAAATAACTGATCTTTTCGAATGGAATCAGTATAATAAATTCGGTGAAAAAACATAAGCGAAATATTTACGACTCAGAGAAAGCACAGGAAGACCAAGAGTTGTTTTTATTTATTTATTTCAGATACTCTCATGGCTCTTCGGGCATTATTGAGGGAAGCGGCAAGCACAGATAATAAAAAAATGAATACAATCATGTGTTACAGCACTACATATATTGTTCGCTGCACTGAATTATTACAAATTTAAAACAATTCATAGGAAAAAACGAGAAAAAAGAAAAACTAACAAAAACAAACTACAAATCAGCGACACAGAGTTCCTGTGGCAATACTAGCCGAAGGGCACACATGTCATGAGCAAGAAAAGGATCGGTACTCAACTTTTTCTTAAAATGCTCGAGATCGTCGGTGAGTGCCATATATGCTGGAAAG
This sequence comes from Amblyomma maculatum, assembly GCF_055883805.1. Taxonomy (NCBI): domain Eukaryota; kingdom Metazoa; phylum Arthropoda; class Arachnida; order Ixodida; family Ixodidae; genus Amblyomma; species Amblyomma maculatum. Next base: position 6,587,168 of record NW_028146740.1, on the reverse strand, counting down.
TTATTCCACTCGGATGATGTAGTTGGAATGAAAGAATTTTGGCGAGCGGTAGTGTGACAAGGTGGAACGCCCACTTTGCGTGGATGGTCAATGCGCGAGCAAAGCGCTTTTGAAAACAAGATTGAAATTGTAGATCTTAAAAAAAAAAAAAAGACAGAGTTGTGAAATGTTTCGGCGCAGTCAAAGTAATGGTAGTGACAATGTGCTTTTAATTTGTGTGCCACTTGATGTACGGCCATAGTCGTGAAGGATAAAATGAGTGGCACGGTTCTGAACAGTTTCCAAAACAGATATAAGTGACTTAGGGTCCCATATCGACGCGGCGTATTCAAGCTTCGAACGAACCAGTGTTTTATACAGGAGGCGTTTGACTGAAGTGGGTGCATTAGAAAAGTTTCTTTTTATGTAACCGAGCATGCGGTTAGCGTTTTCAGTAATGTAGGTGATATGCTGTTTCCAGGATAAGATTGATGTGAGATGTACACCGAGGTATTTGTACGAGGTAACAGGGGCTAACGAAACACTGTTGATGATGAAAAAGACTCTGGTGGAGAAACGCCTTGATGTGAAAAGCGCATGGCTTTGCATTTTGATGTGTTTAAAACCATTTTCCATTTAATTCACCAGTCAGTAATACAATTAGATCTGCTTGCATCGAGTTGACATCATTAGTGTATTTGATTTCACGGTACAGTATGCAATCATGAAGAATGAAATAAAACAGCGCAAGGAACGCAGTACCAACTAGCCCGGCATCTTGCACTTCTGAGTATGCAATCATCTGCAAAAAGTTTGATTGAGGATTTCATATTGTTAGGCAGATCATTGATGTACACAAGGAATAAAATAACAAAAGTCCGAGTACCGATCCTTGTGGTACCCCAGACGTAACCGGCTAGAGGAGGATTGAAGACCGTTAACGTAGACAAACTGCGAGCGATTAGTTAAAAAACAACGAATCCATGCTAGAACATTTGGGTCGATATGAAGATGACAAAAGTTATACAACAGCAGACTATGGGACACTTTATCGAAAGCCCTGCAAAAATCTAAAAAAAAAAAAAATGACGTCGACCTCTGAACCTTCATCAAGAATCGAATGCATTTCGTTGCTGAAGGGCAATAATTGTGTTTCATAGTAAAACTGCTTCCTGAAACCACGTTGTGTAGGTGTGAAAAACAAAAATGATTCAAGAAAATTAGCTGAGAAAATATTATATCGTAAATTATTTTACAGGAAATGGAAGTTAATGGTATTGGACGATAATTAAGGGATGAATGTATGTCACCAGATTTATGGAGTGGAATCACTTTAGCAAGTTTCCATTCATGTGGTATATCTCCTGTTTGAAGCGATTGTTCACATATCTTCAGTAAATAAAAAAAATTGCGGAGTACACTTTAGTATTCTTCAAGACTTTGGTTTTAATGTTATCAGGCCCGCAGAAGAGGAGATTTTCAAATTGTTAATTATGTTAATAATTCCGTCGTAACAAAACCTGACAGGGTCCATCGGAAAGCTTATGTTACATGCATAGTCTCTAATATCAATAATGTCAGTTCTGGTACTTGAAAACGCTGCACTCAAGGTCTAATTAAATATGCCAGCGACGGCAGTGCTTGGAATAGGGTTTGATAGAGAGTCAACGAGGGATACAAGGTCTCGTTTATTGACACTAGTCCAAAAATTTTTGGATTGTTCGTTAGGAGCGTCGGCAACGTCACATTAAAATAGTAGTGTTTCTATTCCTTTAAAGACTTCTTGTAACTGTTAACAAATTTTTGGAGTGCTGACCAGTGTTCACGCTTTCCAGAAGGCTTAGCTTTGCGAAAAAGCCTCCTTTTTTGTTTGCCAGACGTTTTAATGAGCGGTTGTACCATGGACACCACCGGTTGTTTAAAAGCTTTTTTCGAGGAATATACAAGTCGACCAGCTCGCAAAGGCTGTCTCTGAAAAGGTGCCAATTGGTATTTATGGATCTTTCTTTGAAATTTGCCAGAAATTCGTCAAGCAAGTCTTCAAGCGCTTTATTGATTGCAGTGTAATTTCCCTTATCATACTCATATTGTTACGGAGATGCACTTAATGTAACAGCACTGCGATGGGCTGAACTCGGCGCTGAACTCGACGTCCACCTCATCTGTACCGCAGAATGAGCCAGGGTCACGGGGGTGGGCTACGACGACAGTTGGGGTTGCGGAGGTAGATGGAGCCGCGTCGGTTGTCATCGTGACGGTTCCGAGGTGACGGCCACTGCGGAGATCCAGCGTCAGATTGTGTCGAACCCGCGACCTCCAGCAAGATGTTACGGGGATGCACTTAATGTAACAGCACTGCGATGGGCTGAACTCGGCGCTGAGACTTCAGTAGCCGTGCAGTGTCCACTCTGTGAGCGTCGTCCTTTTTCTCAACGCTTTGTCGTCGTCGTCTTCGTCAGTGAGCACATCACTTTGGTACCGCGTTTCCAGGTAACACTATATTAGTTTTATATTGTTATACGACGTTCGAGCAGTGAAGTTCAACAGGACATGTAATAAAGAATGATCGCCTATACCTGATAAGTAGGTAATATTAGATACAGCATCAGGGGTTGTTGTTAGCAACAAGTCATTGGAAGTTGAAGATGTAACCCTCGTAGGCCGCGTGATTACCTGTGTTAAGCAAAAGCCTGAACAAACATTTAAAAAGTTAGACAATTCTGACGTAGAGTTGGTTGCGGTATACGGAACGCTAGACCAGGTAATATTAGGGAAATTAAAATCACCAAATAAAAAAACAGGAAAATTCAGAAATTTGGCACGCACCGCGCTTAGCGCGTCATGAATTAGGTCACTGGAAAAACCAATCCCAGTGGAAGGCGAACGGTAGCATGCACAAGTTTTTTATATTCAGTCGTGATCCTAAGAACTCCAGTGACATAGGAATATCAATGTGAAGGCTATCAAGATGGTCCGAGATGAATGGATGGAATATAGGAGCGTCCCCTTTGAAACGGGGTGGTAGCAGTAGCTATCATGCTCATTTTTGTCCATATATCTTAATTATTGATTTAGAATGGTTAACTAAACCATCATTCGATTTATTAAATGTTGCTCCTACATTACTAACATTATGTCACTTCTCTGCTTTTAAGCCACCAATCTTCCAGCCGTTTTTTGCTAGTTTCCACCGCCGGTTTATTCACCCGGCCACTGTTATCTCTAAACCCCAGAGCTTCAGGAACAGTGATTCAGGAACAGTCATTTTACTCTGCCGCCAGCTGTCCGGAATTTGCTTATTCGTTATGACTGTTTCCAGAGCTTTTAACAACGTTTCCTTACGTTTTGGACCGAGTTCATTAATCAGCTTGATCGGAATTCCATCTATTCCAGTAGATGTGTTTTTAGGAATATTTTTTACTGCCTTTTTCCAGTTTAGATTGGTCAGTTCTAAGGTGCTTTGTATTCTGCTACCTTGTGTTGCTTCCTGATTTGCGGAGATTACCCTATCGTCGTTCTTAAATGACTCGGCTATAACAGATGTAATGTAGTTCACTGCATTGTCTCCCTTTAAACAATTTCCCACGTAATCTTGAATCCAATCTTGCTTTCTTTGATTCTTCTTCCCTAGCCAGCTTATATGGTTCCAGAAGTTTCTTGCTCCGCCTCTAGAGGCATCGTGTATATCAGCCATCCAGCGATCGGTGGACTGTCTTATTTTACTTTGCACGAGGGCCTGCACTTGAAGTTTCTTTTGTCGATATGATTCTCATTTTTGGTCGATTTCCACCTGAGAAGCCCGTGCTTTCTTTGCCATTCGGTGTTCCCTTGAAGCAGCCCGTCGTTGTTCAATAGCTTCCCTGATTTCCTTACTCCACCAGCTCCGTGGCTTCCTCTTTCTATTCCAGCGGTTTGCTACTTTAACCTCCTGAATTTTCCTCCTTATGAGTAGTTCTACCTGTTCATAATCCCAGTCTTCCATGGGGCTTTTCTCTATTGCTTCCCCTATGTCTGCTGCTATCTGCGCTATTTGATCGTCGTTTAATTTTGCGTTTACGTTTTGTCTAAGTTCCATTTCTCTTTTCATCAAGGGCCCCATCTGCAGACTAACACGTTTATGATCACTTCCCAGACTACACTCCCCTTCTTCGTCTATTTCCATTTTTGTGACCTTGCTATAAATTTCCTGCGACATTAGACAGTAGTCGATGGTCGTCTGCCTGTTGCGGAATTCCCACGTGATTTAGCCTTCACATTTTGTTTCTCTATTTACTATAACTAGATCGTGTCGCTCGCAGAAATCTAGCATTAGCTTCCCGTTACAATCCGTGTATCCATCCAGATCGTCGATGTGGCCGTTCATGTCCCCCAGCAGAATAATATTGGCCCCGTTTCCAAACTGGCTTATATCGTCACTGAGACATTCAACAAGATCCCTGTTTTCTTGCCTGCATAGATGTCCTGTTCCTAAATAAACTACCCCTAGCCATGTCTTTATGCCGGCAATGGTTCCTGAAACCCAGATATGTTCTTTACAAGATGATTTAATTCTTTGCCAATTTGTTCCCTGGTGTATCAATATACCTACCCCTCCAACCTTTCTTTCCGTTCTCGTTCTGTTGTACCCTTCCCAGACGTAGCCTTCTATAAACGGCGGATCTTCTAGATCCCTGAGATGAGTCTCGCAAAGAGCGTACACACCTATTTTGTCATCCTTCAACTGCTGTTCTATCTTTAGCCATTTCGCTCTTTTTCTACCTCCTTGTATGTTTATGTAGCTGATCCTAGTGTTAAATTTCTTTTTTTGTACTTTTCTTTCTCGACCTACTCTTTGCCATTTTTGGGGGCTCAGCCTCCATTATTACACTTTCTTCTGCTTCATTTCTAACTACCTCTGTGCACGGAGTCCTCGCGGACCCCCTAAAAAAGCTACAGCCCTGCCTGCCAAGCGCCAGCCGATCTCTGCTCCGACCCTTCTGTTAAAATGAATGCCATCTCGCTGAAAGGCCCTACCAAAACCTGCTTTATGTACCTCCCTGTTTACCTCAACCACTTCGAAATGCTTCTCCAGTCTTAACTTTCTTATGTCCTGATTAACTGTCCCCACGTCCTTTTCCATCTTTCCGTTCAATCCTAGCCCCTCTGGTACTGTGCATACAACTATCTTCGTCTGCTGTGCTATCTCCCTGATCTCGTCAACTCCCTTAGCGAAACTTTCCACCACTCCTGCAGCGTCACCATTTAGGGCATCGTTTAGACCCGCGGCTACTATTGCCATACTGCGCTCTGCGGAATCCTTCAACAGCCTATGTTTACTCTCTTTTAGTACAGCCCTCATTGTTCTCCCTGGGAAGGCTCCAACCAACACTCTCTTATCACCCCGTACACGTTCCAAGATATCTCGCTTGCACCTGTTCATGTTAGAATCTCCGGCGATAAGCACCTGGGCCTTCTCTCTCCCTCTCCCAACTGTTGGCTCCTGCTTTCGGTTATCTCTGTCCTTATCTCTGGGATTTTCATTCTTCCTAACTTCTTCCTTTTTTTCTGGCGTCTTAGCTGCTTCTAAATAACTCTGACGGTTCGGATCCGCCTGACCTACTTTGCTTATGCCTTCCATGCCAGTGCTGGCCCCAGCCACGTGGCCCGCATTGGAATGTTCGTCCTTGTTGGTTCCAAGGACAAAGTCGGCCCCTTTCTTTCCAATCTGAGTAAACTGTCCAAGCAGTTTCTGATTTTCCGTCCTTAGCAAACGTACTTAATTTTCTAAATCCTCCATACGAGACACTAAACTGCCCCTTTCTTGGTCAAATCTATCTAGACGTGCATTCAGTACGCAACATCGACACAAAAAGTCGCTGCCTTCCGCTTCACCTACAGAATCAAAACGCGTTTCTTTGAGATTAACCTGCGCCTCACACTGAGTACACTTTACCTTCTTTTGATTGCACATCTTAAGCGCTCATCGACTGAACTATAACTGTTACGAATTCTTAGAATATACAAATTGCCAAAAGAAGACACAAGAAACGACTAGCAAACACGCGTTAAAAACCAAATCTGCGAATGCCAATAGCCTAGAAAGAAAAATATTTATCTAAACAAGATAGCTAAACAATGAACGCCAAGAAAACCTAGCTGCCGGCACGAAAAACCAGGCCGCTAGGACCAAGAGCTAAAATCTATTCTTTAGGCTGCACCTAACCTAACTAGCTGAAAAAGAAATAAAGTTAATAAAAGAAAGAACTCATCTATTTGACGCTTCGGAAGCTCCCGCTGTCGCCAGTCCGTCCGTTTCCGGTAGCCACGTGCAATCGGAGGAGCGATGACGGCAATCAGAACACCGCCACCTCGTGTTTTCTAACACAATCATTCAGCCATGTTTCCGTTAGGACAATAATATCGGCCGATGTGGTATCGGCAGCACAGGAGAGGTCATCACGATTTCGCACAACACTGCGTATATTGGTGAATAGTACTGAAATTCCAGAGATCGGCCGCGCACGTGGACGGAAGCGCGCAGCCAGCTGCCTCGAACCATGAGAACCGCCCGCGGCACTAGAATCAACACGTGAAGTAGTACCATACACGCTAGTTTGTTCACAAACGGTATCATTTTCAGCACAATAGGTGTAGCATTTCTTGTTTAAGAATAACCTTGCGTGCCTCAGTTTAAAGCGCGTTTAGGCGCAGATTCCTTCGCAAATTCCAACAGTTTTTTTTACCTGTAGTTGGACTAAAATCTTCAGACATGGAAACGTCTGAATCTTTCAGTTTAGACTGAGTGTTTAGCGGCATTTCTTTTGTTTTGTAGTTGGAAACTTTTACTATTATTGGTCGCGTGTTGGTAGGGTCTGCATGCCGATTCGGTGGGCCCGGGCGATATCAGTACTAGAAATGGTAATTGACATTCCTTGGTGTATTGCATTCACAATTTTTTCTTCTGATTGCAACCATGTTTCGGTGCCTCTAGCGCTTTCAGATATACCGAAAAATAAGAGGTTATCTCTGCGGGATCTATTTTCGAGATGATCAATTCGGGCTCTTAATGAGTGGTTTTATTTGACTAGGCATTCAGCAGTTGCTTTCAGAGCATTCAGGTCCTGCAGGAAAGATTCAAGACCCGCAAGTTTGGTCTCAACAGTAGTAAGCCGGTTTGAAATATCAGTAACATTCACGTCTAGTTCCTCTTGGTTGCATGTAATAGTTTTAATTGAGTTCAATATTTCGACCTGCCCCTGTTCAATGTTTTGTTGAGCGGATACTTAGGTCCTCTAAAAGGGCGAATATGGCACCGCTGTTAGATTCGGGTTTTGAGTGCTGCTACGAGTGTTATGGCTAGGGCCAGGGTTTAATTCAACGTCTCCGAACAAGAGCAATTTGAGCACACAGTAACACTGGTTACATTTTCTAACAGCACTTGTGGGCAAGAGAGCATAGCAATGCAGACATCATTTAAACGCTTGGATGAAGCTGGATGAAAGGATGAATAAAACGAAAGACATTGGTCGCTCGCATCGTGTCGCTGCTCCCATGCCCACAGAAGGGTGGCGACGGTGCAGCCCATTTATATCTTTTGCGATGGTCAATGTCGATCCGGGGTTGCGAAGCGGTGATTAACTGTGTCATGAAAGTATTCAGTGGGCATTTGACGCCGGCGCACTCCCATCAAAAAGCGCTGATGGGCACATAACTGGATCCGAAGCGACGCTGCAGAGGAAAAAACGAAAGACATCGGTGAACCACATCGCTGCTCTCATGCCCAATCTGTAGTTGCAGATATTAGAAACAATAAAGCGGGCGGCAAGTTACGTGATTAGGATCACAAATAGAGCATGCATATTCTTGTTTGGGTCTCATTAATCTCCTATAGAAATGAAGCTTAACGAGACTGTCTGCAGCTGTGAAATGGCGGCGTAAGAAGCCTAGTGTGCGGTTATCCTGGTTAGATATGTAGTTCACGAGCATTTTCCAAGAGAGATTATGTGTTATGTAAACGCGAAGGAATTTGTGCGATGAAACAGGTGATAGCGGAGTGGTATTAAGAAGATAGCGAGTTTGGTTAGATACACGGATGTATTTGCATTTAGTAGTGTTAAGCTTCATAAGCCAGTCGCTGCATCATGAAGAAATTGTATCCAAGTCTGACTGCAAACATGCTTCATCAAGGAGATTAGTCATGATACGGTAAGGAACACACTCATCTGCAAAAAGTTTAATGCGGGTTGAAACATTGTTAGGAAGATCATTAATATAAATTAGGAACATGTGGGAACCTGACCCAGAACCTTGAGCTGCTCCAGAAGTTACAGAAATTAGAAGCGAGTCATAACCATGGTCTGTGGCATGTTGGCTTCGGTTAGAAAGAAAACTTTTAATCTAGCCCAATATCTGGTTATCAGTGCTCAGAGCACTAAGCTTAATTAGTAGTAAATGATGCGAAACAGTGTCAAAAGCCTTAGCAAAATCCCCCCAAAATACAGTCCATAATAGATTCAACAGCCGGAAACCATCATGCACAAGTCAATGACCTAAGGAGTCCCGAGCCGCTGCCATTTTATGGAATGTGGGCTTTTTTACGCGGCGCCACTGGTTTTTCGCTTCATCCCATTCACATGCAACACCCTTCATTTTAATCTTGTCGCAGACAAGTGTAACCTTTTCACCACCGTTTCTTTGCAGACCACGACAGTCGTCTCGAATGGAAGCTACATCAACAACCTGTGCGAACAAAAGAAGAGGGTCGGTCATCGTTGTTGATCCCGTGCTGCCAAAACGCTCCCTCCGTTGATGTCCATATTCCTAGCGTTTTTCGGGTAAATCTGTCGGCCGCCATCGGAAAAAAGCGTTCGTTGGTTGAACTCGTCCGCCTTGTGAGGTGGACAGGAGAAAACATTTATGTATGATGATATGATTTGGGAAGGGAGGTGGACAATTTTGCTTCACTGTGAGGTATTCCTCGCTGGTCTGTTATGTGGTAGAACAAAGCAGCAGCACCTGCATGAAAGGGTTGGTTATCGCTCCAGTACTGCCGAGCCTACTCGCGAGTACTGCCACAATGCAATCTCATTATCCCGGTTATTTCCTTTCGTGGTCGGGATCTGCGGCTACTACCTTTCTCTAGTAGATCCCCTCCAGTGCCATTCCTTTCGGAGGACGCTGAATATTACAGTAACGTCAAGTATTAGCATACTCCCAGAAGGGAAAACCAATCACCCTACCATTAACGCCAGCCGAAATGAAATTAGCTCCGTGATAATGCAGGATAGGTACCCGTTAGCTAGCTCATATCGGCCTTTGATGGAGACGCAGCAAAGATGTCCTCAGATAAAGATGCTCGCAATCATTCGCTGCTGAGAAAATTTTCAAGGCTATCTTTTGCACAGCCAGAAGACATCGTGGAATCTGATCACAAGCTTAAAAAAAACTGTTATGTTAGTGCCCTCCTCGCCTGCAGCGTATGTGACTGAGCCTACAGAAATACCCTATACTGGCAAGCATGTACAGTCTTTGTCAAAAGTGTACAGCCCAGGGGGTCTGCTTCTGAGCCGCTTCGTGCGGCTTGTAATGCATGTCCAGTGTTCCGAATCTCTCGATGGAAGATTTTTTGTCCTACCCTCTCCAATGGGAAGGACCTCCACTAACGCTAGAGTAGCGCCGATATTTGCATCACAAGGAGCCCCCCCGGGCTCTCCACTTTTGACAAAGGCTGTACATGCTATCGGCGTCAAATGAAACGCGGAACGCACGGCGATAGGCCCAACTGAGGCCACCTGCCTGTCGTTATCATAGAGGCGTGAATTTCCGGTTCGCGATAGTTTGCTTACATTTTATTTGGCGTTTGTTTTCTTGTTTTGCCACCTTCTACCTTCAAGGTTTTTCTCTCCTTGGAATTCAATTTGTTACCTTTAGCGATCATCGGCTGTCCTCTCTACTTATTACATGCCCTGCCCATGCCCGTTTCTTATTTTTGATTTCCATTAGAATGCCAGTATCGCTAGTTATTTGAAATGAAATGACATTTATTTCAGCAGAATCGGGGTACATATACTTGGGAATTTTCGTTTCTACATCTGCTGAAGTTCACGAGACAAAAGGCGTCTATGTGGCGCCTGACGGGGCCTCATGACCTTCATGCACGCTGTGCGGCGAACAGTGCCAGTATTTGCTGAAGGAGGCCTTTTACTCTAGACAGATCACATCACATTCAAGCGCAGTCTTTTTCAGTTCAAAACAAAAAAGAAGTAAACATAAGTAATAAAAGCAAAAAGGAAGCATCGACAAGAAAAAACGAACAACACAATCAAAACAAAAGAAAGAAATATACAAAAGTAATAAAAGCAAAAACACAGCATCGACAAGACGAAGCTAACAGCAAAAAGCAGTTTCACACATTCTTTGGTGACGTCTCAGGTAACATCAGGTTGAAAACGTTATCACGGTATAACTCGCCAACAACCACAATTGAAGGCCAATCCTGGTTCTGAGTTAACATTCGATATTAGCCAGCTCGTATTGGTTGCCTTTTGTTTCTTATTTCAAGTTTTTCTTCTCAGGTCTCGATAAAATGAAAACATTATCGCGACATTTGATAATAATGTGCAACCTTTAGCAGTAGTGCTTCTTTCACTTGTTTTTTAAAAGAATAGTGTGTTTTAGAATCGTTTGCGATGGAATGCAGTTCTGGAAACGTGTTTAGTAATAACGGCAGCTGATAATCTGTTGACTCCTCCCCGTACGTTGTTCTAGCGCGTTGTTTCACGTATTTTTCATCTCTTAACATATGACCACCGTCTGGTCATCTGTATTTCGTAAAGAAATTTCGTCCGTGTGATTTTATTTTTAAATACAGGTAGTTTGCCAGATTCTGCTGGAACACATAAGTAATGCGTAATACTTTATATTTTAAAAACAATGGGAATGCATGTTCATATCGTGATTAATTTGCTATAAATCTAATACACTTGTTTTGCAGGCCGTACAGTTTTTCTAATTTACCCTTACCAGTGCTGCCCCAAACTAGTATGCAGTAGTATAGGCGGGAGAAAATCATTGCGTAACAAAGTTTCTGTTTAAACCAAGCTGGCAAAATAAACCTTAACCTGTTGAGGAGGCCAAGCGTTTTTGAAACGTTTATCCGTAGTTTTGATACGTGATGTGTCCAGCTCAGATATTCATGGAAATGCACGCCTAGGAACATATGTACATCCACTCTATTAATTTGATGGCCCTGAAATGTTAACTCTATATTATTGTTAATTACATTTTTTCTTGCTCGGAATATTATATAATTGGTTTTTTCTACATTGAGCGCTAGTTTGTTTGAGGATAACCATGTCGACAGAATACAAAGCCACTCATTTGCCGTATCCATTACTTCAACAAGATCGGGACCACAGAAAAACACATTTGTGTCATCTGCGTACAAGATAATGTTAGGTGTCCGCGGTATCATTACAACATCGTTTATATAGAGAAGGAACAGTAATGGTCCTCAAATTGAACCCTCTGGCACACCATATTTTATAACTTGCAAACTTGATTTAACGTTACCAAACCCAACGTACTGGAGTCGATTCTGCAAATAACTCTTGATTAAACGAAGCGAAGTTCCACGAACACCGTATCTTTCCAGTTTATGGAAAAGAATGCGATACTTTATGGAGTAGAAGGCCTTCTTGAAATCTAAGAATATGCCTACTGTGTAAAGTTTATTTTCAATGCTCGAACTGATTTTTTCTTTTATGTGTAACAAAGCAGACTCTACTGATTTACTTTTCTGGAACCCGTACTGCTGCGGTTTGATGACGCCCTTGCTGTATAAGAAGCTTCCCAATTTACTGTTGATTACGTGCTCCGCTATCTTTGAAAACACAGGAAGAACGGAAATAGGACGGCAGTTCCCGAAAAACATTCTTGTCGCCACTCTTGTGTACCGCGCAGACGCGGGCAATTTTCATTTTTTCAGGAAACAAACCGTCAGCAAGATACAGTTACAGCTGTGTGAAAGATGTAAGCTGAGCAGGTTAGCCACCGCTTTCACTGGACGAACTGCTATTTCATCGTACCCGCTAGCACAGCTGTCCTTGAGACATTTCAGCACGGATTCAACTTCATACAGCGTAGTTGGAGGTCAAAATATTGAATCTGCCAACCGATCATCAAAATACAATTCAGAGTGGGCGCTATCGCAGATATGCGTAATGCCCGACGTTAGAAAATGAGTATTGAATTTTTCAGAAAATGTGGAGCCTGAATAAGCATAGCCATCAATTATGAGTTCTTGTGGGGCAGTATGCGCATTTTGTGAAAGAAGGGATTTCATTAGAGGCCAAGCTTTTTGGGGCAGCCGTAAACTGTCGTAAACTTGTTAACATAATACTCTGTACGGGCTTTTTTCAGGCCAGTGTTAAGCTTGTTTCTAATCTTCTTATATTGCAGAAGTTTACTTACATCTTTAGTCCTGATAAATTCCTGAAATAGCCTGTCTCGAGATTTTATTCTTTACAAAAGTTCCCTTGAAATCCATGGCTTTCTTGCTTTACGACATATAACGACTTTCTCGACAGAAAATGTTGCTTCATAGAATTTAATTACTTTGTCAACAAAAGCATTGTACGCATCATTGGCATTTTGAATGCTTAAGACTTCACTCCAATCTGTATTTGATAGCATGCTACCAAAAATAATCATTCCATTTTCGCTAATGCATCGTCGATGAAGCAGAGTGCGAGGAGTCTGGTTTTCAATAGGGTAGAAACAGAAAAAAGGCACGTGGTCACTAATACCAGTTGCTAGGACATCTTTTAAACAGCTAGTAAAACACAGATCAATGAGCGTTTAACTTCTGGCGGTCACACGAGTGGGTGCATCAATAACATTTTTCAGTCCAGCTGAATGCGCTGATTCAAGGAGTGCAACTGATGATGAGTCTTTGCACAGTACATTAATGTTGAAGTCCCCCACAATAAGGACGGGAAGACCTTTCGATGTGAGATATTCCATGAAATGTTCAAAAAAGTTGAACACGGGAAGGAATCCGGAAGGTGGGCGGTATAACACTGTTATAGTAAAACCTTTGGAAGGGATTGTAAGCACTTCGTAGTCAATGGTGACTACAGAGTATTCTTCTAAGACAGTATAACTGAATGTATTACTAATGTATAGTGCTACACCACCACCCCTTTGGCGATCGCAACAGAGGGCTTCACATCTATAACCATCAAACTGAACAGCATCATGTTTGTCAGTAAACCATGTTTCCGTAAAGCACAAAACGCTGAATTCATGTTCCAGGGATGTTAAATGGCTAAATATTCCTAGTTGTTTACTACGCAAGCTTTGCGCGTTCAGGTGAAAAACTGAATCTACGCAGTGGGTGTTGATGGATTAGAGCATCAGCGAAAGGCTGTCCGTCATAGTAGCCGTATTGCGGGAAGGCTGTGACATGGGTCAAAGGCATTAACAGGCAATTCGCGTCTTTCAGTTGATCTTGCTGAGATCATCTTCAGTCTTTATCAGGATGGCGAGCTCACCTGCCCTTTTCCTAACATAGATTCTTCCGTTCCTCTGCCAAGAAAATTCGTACGACTTCTCGGTCGCCCTTGTTTTGACTAGCCAAAAGAGCTTCTTATTTTGCGGGCTCAAGTTATCGAACTTTTGTCCTCAAGAGTGATCGTTTATCACCCCATTGGTTTTTCAGCGTACGTGAAGAAAACCGCCCTGGAGGGACTTTGTTATGTTTGCAAGGGTGTCTGTGAAGTGCCTCTACGTCTCGCATTGTTGCTTCCGGGATTTCCAGCTTCCGTGCGATAGTGTTTAGTTTTGCCAGCAAATTTTCATCTTTGGTATGTTCCATGCCATGAATTTCCAGGTTCAGTCTACGGCTATACTGATCCAGGTCGTTTATCTCTCCTTTCAGTTCTTTAATTTTTTGAAGGGACGCATCCGACTCTACTTTGTCTACCCTTTCCCTCAGTTCAGTTATCTCTGTTTGTTGGGCTGTGACGAGCTCTACGACGCTATCATATTTGTCCGATAAGAACTTGCAATTCCTTTCAATTGCTTCCACAGTTTCTTTCATGGTCATAAGTTTCTCGATATTGCTCGGGAGGACTCCAATTTTCTTGTTCATATTGGCTAGCCTCGCCACAATGTCAACATCATTGTCATGTTTAGCCTTTCCAGTGTTCTGGCTACCTCTTAACTTTGAGGCTTTGCATGTTGCCATGACTTTCCTACGTCACGCTTGGCCTTTACGGCTGCCTCTGCCACTCCTGCGCAATTCCCGGCATTGTATGTGAAAGCACACTCAGAACAGCTTATGGCAGTGGAATCTTTCTCGATGGCTACGTGACATGCCAGACAGATATCAGCACTGTCCTCATCAGCCATCATGCCAAGTAAACCAGTAACAATAGCAGCAGCAGCAGTAGCGTCAGAAAAAAACTATTGTTTGAGCTCTTGTTCAGTTCAGGCGTTCAGTCGTGTCCGACTCTTCGTGACCCTATGGACCATGTCACGCCACGCTTTCCGGTCTCTCACTATCTTCTTAACATCACATAGCTTCATCTGCAATGCCTCGAGAATGCCATCTAACCATCGCGTTCGCTGCCTACCCCTTCTCCGGCGACCCTCAACCTTTCCCAACATCAAATCTTTCTCCAGCGACTCCTCTCTTCTCATCAGATGACCAAAGTAGCTGAGCTTTAACTTTAGAATTTGACCCTCCAATGAGCAGTGAGGGTTTATGGTTGACAATATCGACTGATTTGATCTTCTGGCAGTCCAAGGAACTCTTAAGAGTCTTCGCCAGCACCACAATTCAAACGCGTCAATTCTTCGGCGGTCAGCCTTTTTCACAGTCCAACTCTCGCATCCATACATCACAACTGGAAAGACCATAGCACGGGTTATACGGATCTTGGTTGGCAGACTAATGTCTCTGCTCTTTACTAGGCGGTCAAGGCTAACCATTGCTGTCTTTCCCAGAAGCAGGCGTCTCCTAATTTCATGGCTGCAGTCTCCTTCCGAGGTAATCTTGGCGCCCGAGAACAGAAAATCTGTCACAGCTTCCACTTCTTGTCCATTGATGCTCCAGGACTTGATAGGGCAAGACGCCATGATCTTCGTCTTTTTAATGTTCAGTTTAAGCCCAAACTTCTCACTCTCTTCTTGTACGCGTATCAGAAGTCTCTTGAGTTCCACTTCACTTTCTGCCATTAAAGTGGTATCATCCGCATATCTAAGGTTGTTGATACGTTTTCCAGCAATCTTCACTCCAGCTGAAGACTCGTCCAGACCGGCCTTCCTCATGATGCACTCTGCATATAGGTTAAATAGGCAGGGCGACAGTATGCAGCCTTGCCTCACCCCTTTCTCAATCGGAAACCAATCAGTAAGACCATGCCCAGTTCTGACTGTGGCGTCTTGCCCTTCATTAAGGTTCCTGAGGAGACAGATGAGGTGAATTGGAACTCCCATCTCTTGGAGAGCTTGCCACAATCTGCTGTGATCTACGCAGTCAAACGCTTTCGCATAATCAATAAAGCAGAAGTAAATGGGTTTCTGGAACTCTCTTGCTTTTTCCATGATCCAGCGAAGGTTGGCAATTTGGTCTCTAGTTCCTCTGCCCTTGCGAAACCCAGCTTGCACGTCCGGAAGCTCCCGATCCACATACTGCTGCAGCCTACCTTGCAGGATTTTTAACATCACTGTGATGTTATATATGGGCCCAGGTCCGTTCAGGAGCTCTGGGCAGGTAGCAGAGCAGGTTCACAGACACACGGACGCTTTTCTTTTCTTGACCAATTAACGTAACTGGCAACAGACATGCATACAGCCTAGCTTATCCTAATAGGATATGTCCCAACACAAAACCGTCCTACTTCTGGTTTTCCGCTCGTGGACTAGATGCCGGTGCAGGCGAGTCCGCCGGTGCTCCGTTCACGCCAGTCGCCCGAGGACTCGGTAGCGCGGCAGGCCACGCTCCGGCGTCTGTGTCCGGCGTCTGCTTCACAGTCCGGGGTACTGCGGTGTACCGCGGGGTACCGCGTCACGCCCGGGTACTGCAAAGTGCGGCACCAGTGCGGCAGCACAAGTGTGGCGGCCAGGCACGATGGAGCTGGGCAGTACCAGACCCGGACCAGGTGCCCGGCAGGTGCTGGCGAGCCGGCCTTGTACGCCAGGCCCAGGACGATGAACTCCGCCGCCAGTGACGCCCAGGAACGTCCGACCCGTTCGCTTGTCGGAACAAACTCACGCGCACTGGCCCGCCCCGCACGCGGCCACACTTCACTTCCTTTCGAGCCACCCGCACACTCGCCACAATCACCATCATCACAACCTCCCCCCGTTCCAAGACAGTTTCTTGCAACTGTTCTGGCGCCGGGAGGGGGGAGACGTGGCGGGAAATAAATGCACAAACTACACAAATAACCACAAAGCAGAAACACACAAAAATTCGTCACAATCCACACACCATTCACAATCCACAATGCAACACACGAGTTCGTTTTTTTTTTTTTCTAAATCCCGTTCCAGTCAGCAAAACACACTACTACACCTTTCACACACGGCTCATGTAATCGGCACCAACGTTATCGCTCCCTTTTATGTAGTCTATGCTGAAGTTGTATTCCTGGAGGAATAAACTCCGAGAGACTTGACGCCAACTTGACGTCCGTTGCGCACTGCGTTCGATGCAAGCTCACAGAAGGTAGTTCTACTGAGTCCTCTTCAGGTGTCTCTATGTCCAGTGAGGTGGAGTCGAGTTCAGCAGCTGCTGAGACTGGATGCATAGTCGGAGGGTTCCGTTCTTCGTACTTCTTCAACATGTTAATGTGAAAAATTTTCCTTTTATGTCCTAGGTCCACGATGTAGTCCACATCGTTTCTACGGTCTATCACATCGTATGGACCTTTCCACTGCATGAGCAGCTTATTGGATTCAGTCGGTAACAAAATCAGAACCTTGTCACCTGGTAACAGTTTTCTGGGCCGACTTTTCCGGTTATAATACAGTTTCTGTTTCTGACGTGCTCGTGCTAGTTGTTCGTGAGCAATCTGGCACGTATCCTCCAAACGGTTTCTGAGCTCGACGAGGTAGGTGTACGTTGACCGAGTATCTCCATCGATATGCTGATTGGTCCAGAGCTCCTTCAGTACTGTTAGTGGTCCTCGCACATGACGGCCGTAAATCAACTCAAAAGGAGAAAACCCAAGGCTTGCTTGTGGAACTTCTCGGTATGCAAACAGTAACGGTGCCAGATACCGATCCCAAGACCTAGGTTTTTCTTGGCACATCCTCTTCAGCATAGTTTTCAATGTTCCATTGATCTTCTCCACAAGACCATTTGCCATGGCATGGTAAGGTGATGTCTTCAGAAGCTTGATGGAAAGAAGACGACCAACTTCACTCATGAGCTCTGAGGTGAACGTGGCTCCTTGATCGGTCACCATTTCTTTCGGTATGCCAATGCGGGAAAACATCTCAACGAGCGCTTCAGCAACATGCACAGCATCAATAGCTGGAAGGGCGACGGCGTCTGGGTACCGTGTTGCAAAGTCAATCAAGGTGAGCACATATCGGTTTCCTTTATCAGACGTAGGTGAGAAAGGTCCTATGAGATCGACGGCCACTCGTTCGAAAGGAGTGGTAATCAGTGGCATGTTGCCTAAAGGGGCAATGCGAACTTTGCCTTTCGGTGTTGTTCTCTGACACTTATCACATGACTTAACGAATCGTTTAACATCTCCATGTATGTCAGGCCAATAAAAGTCCTGAAGTATACGATCAGTAGTACGTCTGATCCCTTGATGTCCGGCCATAATACTTTCATGTGCTATTTGTAAGACTGATTGCCGGAGTTTTTGTGGAACAACAACCTGCTTGAAGAACCTTCCCGATGTCATACAGTAATATCGATAAAGAATATCCTCTTCTTCACAAAAATGGTACGAATTACCTTTACCTGATCGGAATTCCTTATCTACCTTAAGGAAGAGCCGTTTTAAGGATACATCTTTCTGCTGCTCTTCTGCTAACTGGTCCTTTGTCATGTCACACAGAAGAATGGGTGGCACGCACAGCGGTGTTTTCTTTTCTGTTGGCTTGGCCAAGGCTGCAACACATCGTCTAAAATTCACAGGTCGCTCCTGTTCTCGGGAATCTTGCGAGGTATGAAGCTCTAGGCTGCTTGAGGTCATCCAGTCGTGATTGGGATCATCTGGGGCCCTGACACCTGGTATATTCCCAAGCACGAGATCATACAAGGGCCGCTTCATGCAAAGCGCGGTCACCTCGCCTTTGAAATATGGCGTGTCCACTGGTACTCTTGCCACCGGTAACTGGGTTACCGTACCATTGACAAGTACTATCCTCTCGGTCTGCCCTGTGAAGCAGTTCTTTGGGACCAAACCCCGGCGGACAATAACGACATTACTACCAGTGTCTCGAAGCACGCACACTTGTTTCCCCATCACAAACCCTTCTACAATGGGCATTCTTCCTGTTGAATTCTGAGGTGCGTCTTTACTGACCTGCGCCCAACTGCTAGAGTCGGATGGGCTCCGGGCCGTATGCCAGTCAAGATGATCAGCACGTTTGGGAGCCTGAATTGCAGAGCATGCGGCACTCTGTTCTTCCTCTTGGTGTCGATTCCTGCAGTTTTCGGCCTTGTGTCCGACCTTTCCACACGAGTTGCACTTGAGCACCGGTCTAGTGGACGTGCGGCAATCGGAAGCCCGATGTCCTGGACGATTGCATAACATACACCGCAACTGGTGTTTATTCGGCAGGCTGACGGAACTCTTGATATGAGGTTTCTCTTCGTCAGGGACTTTACCGATGTTCGAATAGTTCTGAGCTTCCAAGTATCGATCGGTTGCGTCTGCCATGATGTCGAGTGTCTTGCACTCCCGTTCTTTCAGAAACACAACGAGTTTCGGGTGGCAACACCGCAGGAACTGTTCACCGATCACATGATCGCGCAGGTCTTCAAATGTCTTGGCAACGCTCGCCATTTCGATCCAATGGTCGAAGTAACCCGAAAGCCTGGCGGCTAACTGCCTTCCCGTCTCGCCATCTTCTGCTCGAGCTTTTCGAAATTTCTGATGGTAACCTTGAGCCGTGAATTTAAAGCGCTGCAGAAGAGCCTTTTTGACCTTTTGATAATCTAATGAATCTGCAGCTGACATCCTGCCGATCACGGTCAAGGCTTCCCCAGTTAGGCACATACTTACGGCCATCGCCCATTTATCTTGAGGCCAGTCCTGTCCCACTGCCACACGCTCAAACCGTTGCAAATAGGCATGCAGGTCATCTCGTCGCTCGTCAAATAGGGGTAGCAGTTTTTGAGGGTTGAAAAGCTGTACTTGTGGCGCTGACACTATGGGCTCGATATCATCTGTCGTGTTGCTCCTCGCTCCTTCTTGGAGTCTGAGTTTCAATTCCAAGATTTCTTTCTCTCTCTCCGCGGCTATGCGACTTTGCTCTCTTTCAGCAGCACGTTCGGCCCTTTGCTCCGCGCGTTCCTTATCTATCCAGTCTCTCAGCTCGGAGCCTGAGAAACCCAGCTGAGCGCCCAACGCGGCTAGACGCTCTAGGTCCATCTTTGCTCAAACGTCGCGATGCGTGTGAACCCGTCCTCGACTCTCTGCCCTCTCTCTGAATGATTAGTTCCTTGAATCTACTAATTTCTAGGATCCTGGCAGGCTCGCCAAATTGTGATGTTATATATGGGCCCAGGTCCGTTCAGGAGCTCTGGGCAGGTAGCAGAGCAGGTTCACAGACACACGGACGCTTTTCTTTTCTTGACCAATTAACGTAACTGGCAACAGACATACATACAGCCTAGCTTATCCTAATAGGATATGTCCCAACACAAAACCGTCCTACTTCTGGTTTTCCGCTCGTGGACTAGATGCCGGTGCAGGCGAGTCCGCCGGTGTTCCGTTCACGCCAGTCGCCCGAGGACTCGGTAGCGCGGCAGGCCACGCTCCGGCGTCTGTGTCCGGCGTCTGCTTCACAGTCCGGGGTACTGCGGTGTACCGCGGGGTACCGCGTCACGCCCGGGTACTGCAAAGTGCGGCACCAGTGCGGCAGCACAAGTGTGGCGGCCAGGCACGATGGAGCTGGGCAGTACCAGACCCGGACCAGGTGCCCGGCAGGTGCTGGCGAGCCGGCCTTGTACGCCAGGCCCAGGACGATGAACTCCGCCGCCAGCGACGCCCAGGAACGTCCGACCCGTTCGCTTGTCGGAACAAACTCACGCGCACTGGCCCGCCCCGCACGCGGCCACACTTCACTTCCTTTCGAGCCGCCCGCACACTCGCCACAATCACCATCATCACAATCACCTTGCTAGCATGCGAAATAAGCGCGATCGTGCGGTAGTTGGAACAATCTTTGGCACTGCCTTTCTTTGGAATGGGGATGTAAACTGACCTCCTCCAATCCTGTGGCCACTGCAGGGTTGTCCAAATCTTTTGACATAATGTATGCAGTGTGTTAACAGCGTCGTGGTTGAGGTTTTGAAGCAACTCAGCTGGAATACCATCAATTCCGCTAGCTTTGTTCTTAGCAAGGCTGGCTAAGGCCCATTCAACTTCACTCTTCAGGATGCCCGGCTCGAGATCAGCAATCACAACCGTCCTATGTTGGGTTTGCACATCCGGGTCCTTCTTGTACAGTTCTTCTGTGTATTCCTGCCACCTCTTCTTTATCTCTGAGGCTTCAGTGAGGTCCTTGCCTCGTTTGTCCTTAATCACGCCCAGCTTAGCACAGAAGCTTCCTTTGATATCTTTGATTGTCTTATACAGAGCTCTTGTGTTCCTTAATTGGTTGTTGTCCTCAACTGCTTGACACTGTATGTTCAGGAAGGCATTCTTATCTCTCCTTGCTATTTTCTGAGAATCCGCATTGAGAACCTTGTATCTTTCTCTTTCCCCCATACCTTTTGCCATCCTCCTTTCCTCAGCTATTTGCAAAGCCTCTTCAGATAACCAGTTTGCTTTTTTGCATTTCTTTTGCTTTGGAACTACCTCAGTAGCAACTTCTTGTATTATATCACGAACATCAGTCCACATCTCTTCGGGCTCTTTGTCTTCTAGATCTAATTCTTGAAATCGATTCCTCACTTCCACAGCATATTCTAATGGAATCTGATCCAGATCATACCTGAAAGGCCTTCTAGTTTTCTGCGTTTTCCTCAATCGAAGCTTAATTTTGGCAACAAGAAGCTGATGATCGGTGCCACAATCGGCCCCAGGCTTTGTTTTTACTGCTTGTATAGCGCTTCTCCATCTCTGCCGGCAAATAATATAATCGATCTGATTCCTGTACAGACCGTCCGGTGAAATCCATGTGTACAGGCGCCTCTTGTGCTGGTGAAAATGAGTATTCGCTATGGTCAGGTTGTTTTCTTGACAGAACTCTGCTAGCCTCTGCCCAGCTTCATTTGGCTCACCAAGACCGAACTTGCCTGTAATTCCGGATATTTCTTCACTCCCGACCTTAGCATTCCAGTCTCCTATGAGAAAAACGACGTCTGATGATGGGGTGCGGTCTAAAAGGCATTGTAGGTCCGCATAAAATCTCTCAACGTCAGCTTCTTCAGCAGCAGTGGTCGGTGCATAGACTTGGATAACTGTTATGTTGAAAGGGTGACCTTGGATCCGAAGCGAAATCATTCGGTCGTTTTTGGGGTTGTACCCTAGCACTGCTTTGTCCATTCTTCTGTTTACTATGAGAGCGACCCCATTCCTTCTCTTGGATTCGTGCCCACAATAAAAGACATAATGGTCGCCGGAGTTAAATTATCCCATTCCGGTCTACTTGAGCTCGCTGATACCCAAGATATCAATGTTCAATCTGTCCATTTCTCGCTTGACGATATCCAGTTTACCTTGCGTCATAGATCTTACATTCCATGTTGCTATGTGATATATCTCCTTGCAACATCGGACTTTCAGGTCGCTTCCCGACACATCCACAACTGAGCGTCCTTTTGGCTTTAGCCCAGCCGCTTCATTCGTCCTGGAGCTACTAGGAATCGCCCTTTGTTCATCCCCAGTAACATGTGGGACGCCTTCCAACCTGGGGGGCTCATCTTCTGGCGCCATATCAATAATGGTATTGTGACTGGCCATAGGGTTTTCTTGGCAGGAAATACTGGAGTGGGTTGCCTTTACCTTCTCCAGTGAATCACATTTTGTCAGAACTCTCTGCCGTGGCCTGTCTATCTTGGGTGGCCCAACACAGCAGAGCTCACGACTTCGTCGAGTTTCGCAAGCCCCTCCGTCACGACAAGGCAGTGATCCATGAGCTCTTACGGCAGGCAAAAAATACAACTAGCCTGTAACAGCAAGGCGAGCGATTAAACGATGGAAGGAACTGCCGCCACTGCTGCGTGCTATGTGGCCGCCCCGGGGGTATAGCTGTCTTCTTATAGTCTTGTCCGGTGGTGACGTAGCGTTGCTTCCCTTGTAGTGCAGCTATTTGTCGATGACCTGCCAGCTGATCATGCGTGCACGTGGTCAGAAGTCTGCAACAGCAAGACGGGCGATTAAACGTTGGAAGGAACTGCCGCCCCTGCTGCGTGCTATTTCTCTGACTTACTCTGCGCGTTTCCTACCTTAACGTTACATCTACTATTTTTCGTTCCATAGCCCTCTGCTTTGTCCTCAACTTAAGTAGAACCTTTTTCGTCAGCCTCCACGTTTCTGCCCCATAGTTGAGTACAGATAAGATGCAACTGTTATACTTTCCTCTTGAGCGATACTGGTAAGCTGCTAGTCATAATCTGCGAGTATTTGCCAAATGCGCTCCATCCAGATCTTATTCTAAATGTTACACCCCTTTCATGGTGGCGATGTGCGGTTACTACCTCTTCAAACGCTCTTGAAACTCTATTGATAAACACTCTTGAAACAATATCGATAAACAATGACATCTTTGAAGGTACAGTTTTGATCACATGTTGAGCGCTTGTCGAATAGTGGCCCGTGTGTTTCTTAAGAGCGTTTGCCGAATCCGCACCAGTGAAATGCTGCTGATTTTAGGCTCTACTGCTTCAGAAACTCTGCTGCAAGTGATACATTTTGATTTTCTAGTTCCTTTCTACTTCTGAACAACAGAAAATAGTGCACGACCACCGGTTTGCCAGGAGCAGACACGAGGTGGTTTGCATTAATGGAAAAGTAGTGCGGGACATCTCCTATCTACGAAAAGGCATCATATTCTATATTCTTCTCGACCAATCAACAATCCTGTCTGATCAGCGCTGGTAACAACCGGTATAGTGAAACTTAAAAGAACAACAGAAAAGATATTGTTCTTTTAAGCCCCATTATACTTACTCACTTACTCATTGAGCAACACTGACCTCACTAGATTGTTGATTGGTCGAGCAGATCATAGAATGTGATGACTGATCGCAGCAATTGCATATGTGCTGTATACTTTTGCATTAATGTAAACCAGCTCGTGGCTGCGCCTGACTAACCGTTGATCATACACCATTTTCTGTTGTTTCGCAGTGGAAAGGAAACACAGAAATTAAATGCCCGTTAATGAGAACGAACAAATAAGGATTGCATTGTTGGTGAAGCCATAAGATGAGCTGGATTGTTCATTCATTTTATTTCAATTGATCCGTAAGGTATGAAAGTAGGTATGAGGCTGTTCTTTGTGTAAAAAGGCTGATACGTTTGGGAACTCCTCGCATGTGTATGCTGAAATAAACAATGGAGATATTAATTAAGGTGCGGTATATAGTAACGGAAAAGTAAATCAAAGCGATCTCTACACTGCACCACGTCAAAGCTCAAGAAATTGCATTTCTTTTCTAAACTCAGTTCGCACTGCCTTTCACTTTAGGCAAGGCATCGAACGCTACCTCCACAAAGTAGAGTTCTGGGCTAGTTGGTAATACATGATAAGTGGGAGGCTTAGCGCGGAACAGACAAGGACCTTGTCTGTTCCGCGCTAAGCCTCCCACTTATCATGTGCTACCTCCACAACTCGGCAACATTACAATACGGTTTATGTCACCCAGGTAAACAATATATGCTGGAGCCAAAGATCGAATTGTGAATATAAATGGCAAAGGAGGTCACAAACATTACTGTGCAGAAAATGTCAAGCAAAATGACCAACTATAGCAACTGAAATCAATGGAAACAAAAATATACTGTAAAATGGGGGAGCTCCACCGATTAAGATAATCCACAATCTGTGACAGAGGCAGATTATGATCTCAATAATGTGTCCGTCTGAGGGCAAATACCGTATCGAAAAAGTACAGCACTGCGCCGAACAACCCGTCAAGAACGGCCACCGTTTAATAGAAAGAAAATGTCGCAACCCCGACTGACTTTCCACTGGCCCCAACGTCCGCGATCGAGACAAGGCTCTCTCTCTCTCTTTCGTTCTGACAAGGCTGGCTTGCTCTCTCTTTCTCTTTTTCTGACAAGGCTGGCTTGCCTGCTAGAGATATGTACATAAGTGTTTCATGATCTTGTAGCACATACTGTACAACACTGGAATAAAAACGAGAAAGAAGACCAAAACACTCACCAAATTGCAGACGGTCATCCCGCACTGGCTTTTTGCCTTGAATTAAAACGCCTGCGGCTGTTCAACGTCACATTGTCATCGCTCAGGAGCTGCAGCCAAACAGCTCAGTCCTCCAAAGAGTTCAATGCTTACGAGTCTCACTTTTCTTCGCGCTCGTATTTGAACAAAACCAACTTCGTGATAATCACCACCAAAGAACATAGACACGGTGCTTCGCTCACAGCACAAAATGCCACTACGGTGGCGGGCAAGCGCCAACTAAGCCACCGCAGCACTCACGCATACCCGCATCGCCGTGCAAAGAAAACACACGCAGAAACGGGGCGCAGAAAAACAGTTTCACTACGGGGAAGACACCGCTGCTCGAATCCGGCCTGCTGAAGCCAAGGCTGTTTCGTTGAGGAGCAACGACGGAGAATGCAGAGCAGGGACACAGCGGGGCGCTCCCCCCTACCGACAAGACCCTTTCAGACTTGCTGGCGCCGTACGCGGGCAGAATAGGGAAGGGGAGAACGACAAGGCGGCCAAATGCGTGCTTAAGAAAAGGGTCGTCGAAAGCAAATGCGCGTAATCCTCATTACAACGAATGTTTAGTTATTCTTGCTCACTCAAGTCACCGTGCCATTAAATTTTGACTATTAGAACACCACAATGCTTAAAGCGACCAAATTTTAGCGTGCTGTCCACTACAGGAAAGGAAAGAAAAAACGTAGAACTTTCGAAAGACACACACATCGGTGAAGGATTCTCATGCAGACTAGGCCTCATTTTGCGGCAACAAACTATGGGCAAAAAATATGAAAGGCTATATATGGGGCTGAAACGTGGAGGCTAACCAAGAGAGTTCTACTTAAGTTGAGGACAACCCAGAGGGCTATGGAACGAAAAATGGTAGGGGTAACATTAAGAGGTAGGAAGCGTGCAGAGTGGGTCAGAGAAATAACTCAAGTTACCGACATTCTAGTAGAAATTAAGAAGAAGAAATGGAAATGGGCAGGACATGTAGTGCGAAGGGAGGATAACCGATGGTCGCTGAGGGTAACAAACTGGATTCCAAGGGAAGGAAAGCGTAGCAGGGGGCGGCAGAAAGTTAGGTGGGCGGATGAGATTAAGAAGTTCGCAGGGGTCAAGTGGATGCAGCTAGCACAGAACCGGGTTAAGTGGAGAAATATGGGAGAGGCCTTCGCCCTGCAGTGGGTATAATCAGGCTGATGATGATGATGATATATAGGGAGGGGGTTGAAGATCGAATGGGTCCGGTAGGACATAAACGTAAAGGAGATGACACATTCTTTGACAAACGCCATATCCCGGCCAAAACGTAGGTTAAAAGTTTACCGTTTTTCTACCGTGTGTCATCGCCTTTACGTTTATGTATATATAGCTGCAGAACTTTGAAGAATGAATTTTTTTGTGTTTTAAAAATTCATATAACATCGTCTTGTCCGCCTCTTCGAACTAACCGCCGAACTGTGGTAATTAAAAAGTTAATTAGTAGATTTTAGTTCATTAGCTACATTAATATGGTATTTCTTATTGTCACGTAGTGGTGACAAGGTCGATGACTCAAATGAAGAGTCGGTGATCGCACTGAAGAAACTCTTTATTGAGCTGACTTACGCCCGCAAAACAACAAAGCAACTCGGCGGCGGCGGTAGCAACAAACGTGCTCGTCCATCGTCGAACAAAGAATGCCCGTCACACTCGTCAACGCTCAATTTAAAGGCTGCTCAGAACAGTCTGGATAGCGTCGCAAACAGCTACTAGCACGGGCCAGAACATTGTGGAAAGACACACGAGTGGCCGCAATCTTCGAGACAGATCTCGGTGCATCTTGCGCTACAACGAAACTGATAAAGGTGTAACTAGCGACATCGAGCATTAACAAACAAAGATTACGGAACTGATACGCGTTCCAGAATCAGAGTGAAAAGCCTTTATGACGGCGGCTGTTAACAAAACAACAAATACAGTTTTGAAGGTTTCGCGGCATTACTCCCCCCTTAAAAAAAACATCGCCTAGATGTTCCAAAACAAAGCAACTTAAACATAAACACTGCAAAGTTTAAACACCACACATTCTTTAACGCGCGTAATATGGCTTCATTCGTACAACATGTACAATTTCTGGGCGTACTCGTCGCCGGTGTGATGCTGACGTTCCGTCGGGAATGACTTCATAGTCCAGTGGTCCGACGCGGGGAATGATTTTGTACGGCCCAAAGTATCGACGCAACAACTTTTCACTTAATCCGCGAACTGGTGTCCAAACACACACTTGGTCTCCTGGATTGTACTCTGCGTGGCGTCGGCGTAAGTTGTACCGTCGGCTGTCGGTGCGCTGTTGGTCTTTAATACGCAGCCGTGCGAGTCGTCGGGCTTCCTCTGCACGCTGCATGTAGGCGGCGACGTCGAGGTTGTCCTCGTTGGTTACGTGCGGCCGAATTGCGTCGAGCGTCGTCGTGGGCTCCCTGCCGTACACAAGCTTGAACGGGGTCGCTCTGGTCGTCTCCTTGACTGCCGTGTTATACGCGAAGATCACGTACGGCAAGATGGCGTCACAGGTCTTGTGTTCAGCGTCGACGTACATGGCGATCATGTCCGCGATCGTTTTGTTCAGGCGCTCCGTAAGGCCATTGGTCTGGGGATGGTACGCAGTTGCTCGTCGATGGCTTGTATGACTGTATTCCAGGATGGTTTGCGTCAACGCTGCCGTAAATGCCGTTCCCCTGTCCGTGATGAGCACTTCTGGGGCGCCGTGTCGCAAGAGAATTTGTTCGACACAACATTTGGCGACTTCTGCCGCGGTACCATTTGGTAGGGCTTTTGCTTCGGCGTAACGCGTAAGGTAGTAAGTGGCCACGATGATCCACTTGTTACCCATAGACGAAGCTGGGAAGGGGTTGAGGAGATCCATCCCAATTTGTTGAAAGGGCAGGTCTGGGGGCGGAATCGGGTTTAGTAGTCCTGCTGGTCTGATAGGCGGCGTCTTGCGTCGTTGGCACTCACGACATGTCTTCACGTAGTGGGCAACTTCGGCAGGCAGTCGCGGCCAGTAGTACTTCTCCTGGATTCGACGCAACGTGCGTGCAAATCCGAGATGGCCTGCTGTGGGCTCCATCATGCAACGCCTGCAGAATTTCCTCCGGGACGTTTTTAGGCACTACAAAAAGTTGCGCAGTCCTGTTGGGTGCGAAGTTCTTCTTCACGAGGAGGCCATTGCGTAACTCGAACGAAGATAAATGTCGCCTGAACACACCAGGAGGGCAAGTGGTCTTTCCTTCTAAATAATCGGCTAGCGCTTTCAGCTCAGGGTCTGATCGCTGTTGTTCTGCGAAACTGCTGGCGCTTACCGGTCCCAAAAAGGCGTCGTCGTCATTGTCCTTCGTGGGAGCGTCGACGGGAGCGCGTGATAAGCAGTCTGCGTCGGAATGCTTCCGGCCCGACTTATAGACTACAGTCAAGTCAAATTCTTGAAGTCGTAGGCTCCACCTGGCAAGGCGGCCGAAGGGATCTTTCAAATTGGCCAGCCAGCAGAGCGCGTGATGGTCGCTTACCACCTTGAATGATCGGCCGTATAGGTGTGGACGAAACTTAGAAGTCGCTCAGGTGATCGCAAGGCCCTCCCTCTCGGTCATCGAGTAATTGACTTCGGCTTCTGTGAGGGACCTGCTAGCGTAGGCGATTACGTTCTCCTGTCCGGCACTCTTCTCGACGAGGACGGCTCCTAGGCCCACACTGCTCGCGTCGGTGCGAATTTCGGTCTCAGCGTTTTCATCAAAGTGGCCAAGTACAGGCGGGCATTGCAGGCGGCGCTTAAGTTCGTCGAAGGCTTCTCCTTGCGGTGCTTCCCATTTAAAAGGTACGTCAGCCTTTGTAAGCTGCGTCAAAGATCAGCGAAACGTTTCTGACAAATCGTCGATAATAGCGCTCAGCCCAAGGAATCGGCGCCCAGCTTTCTTGTCGGCAGGCGGTGGGAATTGTGCGATTGCTGCTGTTTTCTCCGGGTCTAGGCGAATACCGTCCTTGCTAACAATGTGACCTAGAAACCGGAGTTCTTCGTAGGCGAAGTGACACTTCTCTGCTTTTAGCGTTAGTCCCGATGAATTAATGGCTTCCAGCACTGTCTTTAGTCGTTTTATGTGGTCTTCAAAGTTTGACGAGAAGGCAACAACGTCGTCCAAATATACCAAACCAATTTGCCACTTCAAGCCTGCCAGGACTGTCCATTACTCGTTGAAATGTGGCTGGTGCGGAGCAGAGGCCAAATGGCATCACCTTGAACTCAAAAAGACCGTCCGGTGTGATGAATGCGGTCTTCTCGCGATCTCTTTCGTCGACCTCAATTTGCCAATACCCGCTCTTCAGGTCCATCAATGAGAAGTACCTTGCATTGCAGAGCTGGTCGAGTGTCTTCGATGCGGGGAAGCGGGTAGACATCCTTCTTAGTAATGCTATTCAAGCGGCGGTAATCAACGCAGAAGCGAAGTGTGCAGTCTTTCTTCTTCATCAAAACGACTGGTGCCGGCTAGGGGCATTTTGATGGCTGGATTACGTCATCACGCAGCATTTCCTCAACTTCTTATCACAATATCTCAGCAATAATTCAATTTTTTTTGCTGCCGGATATGCGGTGACAGTGTCACCAAATCCCGCTTATTAGATTTTATTTGGGTGTCGTTAGTGTCCCTTTAAGCATGGACACTTTTTTGGAGTTCTCTGCCATCAACACCAGCTGGTAGGCTCTGTTGAAATCAATTTTGGGGAACTGTTGGCCTCCGGCTAGATCGACAAGAAGGTCATCGATTCTTGGAATCGGGTACCGGTCCGTATCAAGGCAAGGGTTGACGGGTATTTTGTAGTCACCGCACAAACGCATGCCGCAGTCCTTCTTGACTACTGGTACCACAGGTGTTGCCATTCACCTGCAGTCACAGCAGTATTATGCCAAATCTGTCGAGCTTTTGCAGCTCTGTTTCGACAGCTGGCTGAATGGCGAAAGGAACACGTTTTGCTTTTAGATTGTTCGGGCGGGCGCCTCCTCGTAGGAAAGGTTCCGCACGTTCACCACAAATGGTTCCTACCTCATCCATAAAAAGGCTTCATATTTATGCAACATCGCCTCCAAGCGTGCGTGGTCATTATCTTGAGAGCAGTATGCAGGTGACAATTTGTTCAGCGCAAAAATTCTGCTCCAGTTTAGACGGATGGTTCGAAGCCAGTCTCGGCCGAACAGAGCAGGACCAAGAAATTTTGCTGGGCTAGTTGGTGCAAAATTTCAAAAATGGACGAAGCGCCAACAGGACATTCACAAGGGGACACGGAAAGCGCTCAAGTTCACGTCCGTCTAATACGTACAGTGCCAGGATCACTACTTAATCTCCGTGTCGGAACTCGACGTCAACCACTCCTTTTGGCACGACCAGAGCTCCCGAGTATGTAAAGAGCTTTAACGAAGTCGGTGCAAGGTTGTTGGTGTTGCCATATCGTTTTTTAAACAGCTTTTTTCATTTCATTTTATTACCCGCAAGCGCATACGCATTACAGAGGGGAGTGGTATATTATATGTGATAGAAAGCATAGAACACTAAATGAACAAAACACATCAAATGCTAAACGAACAAGGGAAACAATCGTACAGTAAAGAAAGAAATACAAGTGGAATAAATTGAAAACAATCGGTGGGAAAACAGCATTATACCGCGAAAAAGAACAGCAACACTGGGAGAAAACAAGCACGAAAAACGAAACACTGAAATAAGATAATAGTCAGGAAAAACAAAGTGTCACGGATCAGCTTCAAGATATTGCATCAGTGATGAGCGAAATGAATCTTGATCTTGGATTAATGCGATATCGGGCGGAAGGCGATTCCACTGTACTGACGTACGAGGTAGAAAGGAATGAAAAAGGGCATTAGTATTGCAAGTTATGACATTTACTTTGTAAGCATGATCGACGCGGGAGGAGCGATACGATGGCTGCGAAATGAAAGTATGTCTCAATTCGTAATGATGTCAAATTTTGTGAAAAAGGCTACGACGTGAAATTTTCCTTCTAAGCTGGAGAGATAGTAAAGATATATCGTTAGTTTCATTGAAGTTATGCTGCTAGTGTGACTGTAATTGGAAAGAATGAAACGCGCCGAACTATTTTGAACCATCTCTAGTGAGGATGTTAGGTTCGTGAAACCGAGATCCCAGATTGCAGAAGCATATTCAATATTTGAACGTACCACTTCTTTGTACATAGTTATTTTAGTCAAAACAGGTGCCTTCGAAAAGTTACGGCGCAGATACCCAAGCATACTGTTACTGTTGTTAATAATGTAATCAATATGTTGCTTCCAGCTGAGGTCATTAGTGATATGCACACCCAAATATTTGTATAACAGTATCCAAAGGAGTGCTATTAACTACATAGCAAGCAGGGGTGAGATTAGTGCGCGACACTCGCATATCTTTACATTTTTTAGCATTTAAGTCCGTACACCGTGTGCTGCATCATTTAGTTATTTTATTGAGGTCAGATTGTAAAGCAGAAACATCAGTGGGTTCAGCAATCTTGCGATAAATAACACACTCATCGGCAAATAAGTGGATAGGGGAAGTCACACAGTTAGGAAGGTCATAATTATAAACTAAAAAGAGAAGGGGGCCCAAAACGGATCCTTGTGGTACACCTGACATAACGGGTGTTGACGGTGAATTATTGTTATTAGCAAAGGCATGCTGTGATCGACCGATAAGGAAACATTCTACCCAGGTAAGAAGATGTCCTTCAATATTAAGGCACTTGAGTTAAGTAGTAAAAGACGACCGTTTATTTTGTCAAATGCCTTAGAAAAATCCAAGAAGATACAATCAGCCAAGGAACGGTTGTCAATAAGGGTTAGCAAGGAGTTTGTAAAACAAAGTAGCCGTGTCTCGCATGAGTATGATTTCCTGAAGCCATGTTGCGCTAGGTGCGAGCAAATGACATGTTCAAGAACTTTGCATGGTAGGCTAGTAAGAGAAATTGGGCGATAATTAAGGGGAGGTTGCTTGTTACCAGATTTATGAAGTGAAATCACCTTTGTCTGTTTGCAATGTATAGGAAAAGCACCAGTATCTAAAGATTGTTGAAATATTTTTGCCAAGAGGGCAGAGGAATATATGTTTGTTTCTTTAAGGAATCTTGCCTTTATATTGTCAACACCAGAGGAACATGAATGTTTTAGTGTTTCAATGAGCTTTGCAATCCCGTCGGCATCTATTAATATTGGATGCATAATCGTGAAGCCCGAAAACGAATGTGGAGGCAGTTGAAGATTAGTTGCAGATGAAAACTTCAGTGTGAACATATTGTTTAACAGTGATGCGCACTCTTTGCTAGGCACAGGTAAGTCGTTCTGGTCATGTAAAGAAATCTCTGAGTTGCTCTGGGAGTTAGTTACGATGTTCCAACATTTGCTAGGGTTATTTGTGATCAAGGATGTTAGAGTGCTTTTCAAAAAAGTAGATTTTGCAGAAGCGACCGCTGGAGAGTAGGTGTGAGATGCATAGTGCCGCAGTCTGCTGCAGTTTTGCTGCCCGAAAAAAGCGCTTTTTCGGCTCGAAAGTCGATTTAAGTACAGATTATACCATGGCGCTTGTCTATGTACGGTTACTTTTTTCTTCGGAATGTAAGCCTCAGTTAGATATGAAATTTGATTGACAGAACGATGTTCAAAACCACTAAGATAGCTATCAAAGAAGAGTAAAAGTTCTCTATTTATCTCTTCAAAGTTTGCCTTTTTGTAATTTAATATAATCTTGCATTGTTTCGTAGCTGAAGACGCGTAAAGTTTAGGTCGAAATGGAGTAAAGAATGATCGCTGAGTCCCGGCATGAAAATTATTGGGCCTATTATATCTAGGTTAGTGGTGAGGGTGAGATCAAGAATGTTAGCAGAACTGCCGATAACACGCGTTGGGCCATCAACAACCTGATCAAAATCGAAAAGGGAACACAAATTGAGAAAACCTTGACAATTCGAAGAATACGGTGTACAGGTAGGCGGGGTCGATGTCCAATTCATTGACGAATAATTGAAATTGCCTAGAAGAGATACCGGGGATGCTGGATAACGAAGGACGACGGTGTTAACTGCGTCATGCAATTCATTCACGGATGTGATGTCTGCATTAGGTGGACGATTACAGACGCCAAATATGCGAAATCTATTGTTTAAAATGACGCCGCGGCAGACAAATTCTATGTTGCATAAAACATTACTTCTGAACGACGTTAGGCTAGTAGAAACTGCGAGCAGGGTTACATCCCCTTGTCTTCCATCTCTTTCACAACGATAGACATTGAAAGGCTTGTAATAAGGGAGTAATTACTCATTGCATCCACCCAAGCGCAGCCATACGGCTACAAAGGAAAGCTAACAGCTTTCTCAGAAACTTCGTAGTTAAAGAAAAATTCGTCCTGATCCGGGAATCGAACCCGGCACCACCGCCTTTCCGGGGCAATCGCTCTACCGACTGAGCTAACCAGGACGGTCAGCAGATCAGATGGTAGGGCGAGAGCGAATTGATCTATAACTCGAAGTGGGAATAGTGTTTGTAAACACTTTATTTGTTATTTGACAAACACTGTTATTTGTTATTTGACAAACACTGTTATTTGACAAACACTATTCCCACTTCGAGTTATAGATCAATTCGCTCTCGCCCTACCATCTGATCTGCTGACCGTCCTGGTTAGCTCAGTCGGTAGAGCGACTGCCCCGGAAAGGCGGTGGTGCCGGGTTCGATTCCCGGATCAGGACGAATTTTTCTTTAACTACGAAGTTTCTGAGAAAGCTGTTTAGCTTTCCTTTGTAGCCGTATGGCTGCGCTTGGGTGGATGCAATGAGTAATTACTCCCTTATTACAAATCTACTCCACCTTGGGGGATTCCCCTAAATATTTGACATTGAAAGGCTTGGTGTGAGCAAAAATTTCGCTGTTGCTTACACGAACATTTAACCACGTTTCAGTGAGCGCTACCAGGTCGGCATCGCACGAGTTGATAGCTGCGCTGATATCATCTCTCTTGCCTAAAATGCTCCGGATATATTAGTATAAAGGACCGATATACGGCACCGATAACCACTACCCCTGGCTAATTGTTATGAAACGTGACGCGTGGGACTTGAAATCGAAGTGTCTCCCATCGCGCATGCGCGAGTAGCATTGGATGAAGTGGGTCGAGCCCGTGCAGATGAATCATCGGATGGGATAGGAGAAGGAGAATGATATCACATGAGAATGATTGACACTGTCTGTTCTAGGATCATAAATATATTGCCTTTTAATTACAGTTAGTTTGTCGTAGCGAAGCCTAAATGATGGTGAGCCAGGCAAAAATTTTGCGAAAGCAGTTAACCTTTTGCGAGGGAGCCTAGTTGCTGCACAGTAGTCTTCAGAAACTGAAATGTCACTTATTTTCAGCTCATCATGATGTGACGTCACTTCTTTCGCTTTGAAGTGCGAAAATTTTACTATCACAGGTCGGCCTTTCTTTTGAACAAAAGGGTCACCAAGGTGCTGTGCTCATTCTATTTTGTCCGGTTTAAATTCTCACCTAAAATTGGATGAAAGCAGCCTGCGTCAACGTGGCTTGGGCCTCCGCTGACGTATCACAGGCGGCTCTAATAAAGGACAACGCAGCCATGACTTCAATATGACGATGGGCGCACGGCGTGCCGTCTTCATCAGCTACCTGAGTCGGCCGCTCTATAGTTTGCTTGCGATTAGGCTCGAGGTTTAGCTCAACGTCACCCGAACATAGCAACACCTCTTTGCAGTCACAACACACGTCATAGCGCACTTGGGGGCACCGAAGCAGCAGTAAAAACTATTTGATGTTTTCCTAGCATGCAGAGAACACGATTGACCAACCTAGATAAAGTGAAGACAACGATCGTTAGCCACGTGCTCTACCGTGCTGCTTCCATGCCCACTGACGTGTCGCAGCTGGCTGGTGACTTTTAAGGCAGGCGTGGTTGATGTTCCTGCTGATGAGCTGAACCGATGAACAAGAAATCCGATACAGCGAAGGCAGCGGCTGGGTTCTAAGAAAGGTCGCACTCCTGAGCGCTCTCTGCGTAGGCCATGTACACATCTATTCCCGCTCTCTCCTGTGCGTGGGCCAGAGCGGTGCTCTTAGTTACTGCTTCCACAGAGAGCGCTTTTGCACAGCACTTTGGAGCGTCAGCTTCTTTCCTTCTGTGAACAGGACGAGCTGAATATCTTCTCTATTCAGGCCGCAGACAAAAAAGATCTCGTAGCGCTTAGTCGAGGAAAGTTTCTGATTCACATGCCTGAGTGAAACTGCGCAGTTCTGCGACGATGTCCGCAACGGTTTCCTCTCCTTGCGATTGCTTGTAGAATTTCGCTCTTGCCGCGATGACGAACGTCTGTGGCGAGAGGTGTCCTGTCAGCAAGTTCTTCAGTTTCTCGAACGTCCGGACCGACGGCAGTTCCAGTGAAGACCGCAACTTCAGCAGGCCGTATGTCTTGGGACCGATAAGACCGAGAAAGGCGTGCACCTTATACTCTTCTGCGACTTGGTTGATTCGCAAGTACGAAGTGTTCCTTCGTACCGTGTCGCGTGTCGCGTGTCGACTCGTCGTACTGCTCGATGTGTCCCAGTCAACTCATGCTTACTCTGGTCGTAGCGACGTTCGCTGTGCTACTCGATGCCTGGTTGGCTGTCTCATTCTCACTGCTTGTTGCTGTTTCGTCGAATTCCATGCTTAGTCAATCCCATCCTCGTCGCCAGTGTTATGTTCTTGTGCATTGCAATCGAAGAAGTGAGGTAGCCGGGCACTTGAGTAGGGAACAATAGACCTATAGACGTATATTAGACGAGTACGTCTACAATACTCGTCGCCAGTGTTGTATTCTTGTACTTTGCAATCGAGGAATTGAGCTAGCTGGGCGCTTGAATGGCGGGCAATTAAACTATGGACGATTAGTAGACGAGCACGTCTACATGCTTACACTGGCATTTCACCAAAGAGGGTGAGGCAAGCCTTACAGCTGCTTTTGTACAGCTCAATAGATGGCGCGACCACAGTTGCCCTGCGGCCATACAGGAACAAGCCAGATTCTTCCGAACATGACATCGCTTCCGCCACAAATGCCTCACGAAAGCCAAAAATGTGTGTTTTTCGACACCGAGTGCATAACTATATCGGCACATATTCATTGCGTCGAAAGTTGAACTTCGCGAAATTAAGCAGATTTAGGGCTGCCGTAAAGATCTCTTGTTATTTCGCTCCCGTACGTGTTCAATCGGTAGCATAACATGTTTTCATATGCATGACAAAAGGCATGCTTAATAGACTTGAGGCCGACGCTGGTGCAGCGACCATGACCTGACCGGCCGATGATCGAGCCTGTCGAGAAGACGCGCTGCACCGCAGTGCTTTATTGCACTACAAAGAAGCCAGAAAGTTGCAAATGATCGATCCACTTTCGTAGTTATGCGAACAGCTATGTTTTTTCGGTATTTTGGGGAGAACTAGACAAGTGCTCAACTTGCATCTTTGTCTTCTCTTTAAATTTCGCGTACAACCGTAGGTTCGAGGTTAGCGTGTGCTAATCAAACGACCACTGCTTAGCCGTCGTTACACACGAGCGGAAGGCATGCCGCGTCAGACTTGGTACACTGTAGAAAATAACATGTTAGGATGGAAATAGCCAGGAATAAATTTAGAGTTTAACGCAGCAACAGCACAAACTGTGACGGATTGTTGCTCGAAGTATACACGCATCGGACAACAATAGCCCCAATTCGGGCAATGTATAAAAGCGAAAAACAGTTTCTAAATCTACCCTCCACACGACGCACTTGTGCGATTGTGTCTTGGATTTCCCCGTACACCGTCATATATCATCATCATCATAATCATCATCATCAGCCTGACTATACCCACTGCAGGGCGAAGGCCTCTCCCATATTTCTCCACTTAACCTGGTTCTGTGCTAGCTCCATCCACTTGACCCCCGCGAATTGCTTTACCTCACCCGCCCACCCAACTTTCTGCCGCCCCCTGCTACGCCCCGTGGTACCGAACCTATATATGAAATCCTCGTGTGATATACCTCAGACATGTAGAATGAAATCAAACCCAGCGTATGATCTACGCATCATCAAAACACAACGGCAGTGCTGTCCGACGTACTAGAAAATAAATTTACGGGTTCCGGATCCGCGAGGTATATCTTAGCGCGTTGTCTTGTCTCCTGTCTTGTCTTCCTCTGCTTTGAGCTTGCTTACTTTCTCCATTCCGATCTAGAACAAACTAGCCCAGCAACAAGCTTTACTTAAGTATACCTTAGTTTGCACCCTAACCCACGGGGAAAGAAGAAATTGATTCTTTCCACGCATGTGACAGGCTTATAATTTCTCCTCAGCGTGCGGAATTATAGGACAATTCAACATTTCACTTAGAAATGGACCGTAATTTGGAGGCAATTGTAACATCTGAAGCACCGCAATCCATCAATCGAATTCAGTTCTCGGCCACACAATCAAATACGTTTTATGCTTGTTTCGATGTGCGATATTGAAGCTGATAATACTGCCTGCGCAGGCGGAAAAAGATGTGTATGGTTGTCTGATTCGGTGCTCAGTACTGACGCTTGTGCCGATTGTGGAACAACACTTATGTATATGCGATATGGAATTATCATTTGTTTGTCACAGGAGTACAATAA
Source organism: Amblyomma maculatum (assembly GCF_055883805.1). Classification (NCBI taxonomy): domain Eukaryota; kingdom Metazoa; phylum Arthropoda; class Arachnida; order Ixodida; family Ixodidae; genus Amblyomma; species Amblyomma maculatum. The sequence continues at coordinate 6,549,880 of NW_028146740.1, read as the reverse complement.
GCTTTAATTCTATCAAAGTATGCAGGAGTAGAATGACCCCTTTTTCATTTTGTCTAGGGAATACTGAAAGGCCATTTCCCTCTTCGCGCATGGAGAGACTAGAGTGAGATCTGTCTTAGTAATTAGTCTTTCTTATTGTTGCTGCCGAAGTTGCAGTTTTTAGAGTGCGGTTGCTACTTTTATATGTTCCTCCATTTCTCTGTAAAATATTTCAGGGCATAGAAAGAATAAAAGCAAATAGAATGACGTTTTTTTTACTTGTAGTGCCTTTAGGTTTAGTCATTTTTGTTTTCCTTGAGCTTATTATTGGTGAAACTTAGTTGTTTATTGCCGCGAACAGTTCAAATCTGTTCTTTCTCGACAGCCACCGGCATGCGGTCTTATCATTGCGAATCTAGCCTGAGGATCACTTCTGTACTTTTTGTTTGTCCATGCTCGTTGTCGCGAGACGCAGCTTTATCATTTCCGTTGTTGTGGCAGATGATTCGAGATGTGTCTTGAAGGACTCCAGCCACGCACTAATATTTCTACAATGTTCCCGGTTATGGAAGCAACTGTCCGCGGTTTATCTATGTATCTAAGCCGCTTTTAAATTAAGCGCTGAAGAGTGAAACGGGTAAACTTTGTCCGATGGCCGCCGAGCATGATTGTTGCTATCGCCTCCGCCGATTGCCTAATTCTTTTGCTAGCGCCAGCCAGTCTAATAAAGAGTTTATTCAAGTGATGTTCAAGCCTCCTAATTTGTTGCAACGGAATTGTCCCCACAACTTGACACTTGGTGGAGGTGCTGAATTCCGCCAACGTGAAATACCCTCGAATATACCGGATGAAAAGAAACCACCCTGGTCTTCGTGTAGCCCCGGGAGCACCTATATTCCAAGGATTGCCCACTGATAAAGTAGAAGACTGGATGTACCTCTTCGACCGCGTGGCAGTGATCAATAGCTGCAACGACGCTACGAAACTAAGGCAAGTTTTGCTCTTGCAGGGTCTGTCAGAATATGGGTCGAAAATTATGAGGCCTTTTTAAAAGACAGGGAGATATTCAAGACGGAGCTTTTGACGGCCTTTGCAAGTGTCGTCCAGAAGGAAAAAGCACAGGCTCCACTTCATTCAAGATTTGAACTCACAAGTGAGCCTGTCCAGGCTTACGTTGAGATGAAACGCTGCGGCTGCGTTTCGATGGAGGCGAAACGAAGTGGCGTCCGTGTGCTGTGCGATGTCAGCGCACGTTAAAGATCCCCAGGTGGTCGAAATTACTCCGTAGCCCTCCACTACGGCCCCCCTTTCTCTCTATCCACTTTCACTCCCACCTTCATCCCTTCCCTTACGGCGCGGTTCAGGTGTCCACAGAGCAAGTGTGACAGATACTGCGCCTTTCCCTTCCCATGAACCAACCAACCAACCAATTTTACCGTGTCGACGTTGAAATGACCGAAGGGGAGAAGGGGCAATTTTGATGAGAGGTGTTAAAGAGTCTCTTTTCTGAGGACTTGTCAGAAATTTGCCGGAAACCGTTGCCGAATTTGAAAGTGAAGTGTCCACCATGGCGAAAACTATGGACTTCCGGATGCACCACTATGATCGACAACTAGAACCGGCGGTCGCCAGCAAATGCAGCAGCGAATCCGCGAGCGGAGACAGCCTTCGGGTTCTTATACGGGAAGTCGTCAGTGAAGAGCTGCGCCGGCTGCTGCCACCACCTCAACAACCCCAGGTAGCGGCTCTTGCGGTTATCGTCCCCGAAGATGTACACGAGGCACTTGGTACAACTCCAGCCCACACGGCCGCTCCTGAGCAACCACAAGTCGTGAGCTACACCACCGCGCTACGTAGCTCGCCTCCATGACGTGCGACGCCCCGTAGTTTCCATCCTGTTTCCAAACGTCGCCCCTTGGTGGCCGCCGGCGCTACAAAGGACGGCAACATCGACGGAAACACAGCCAGATCCCAAGTTGACGCTGCCGCCCAGCGAAGTGACAACAGCGTGCCCTGGACACGAACAATTGAATTCGAAGTTGCGGTCGGTTGTCGCACGGTTACCGCTTTAGTGGACACCACCGCCGACTATTTTGTCGTCAGTAGAGCGTTAGCCGCCCAGGTCAAGACCACTTGAGATGGCCCGCTAATCCGCACCGCTGGTGGTAAATTTATTACGACGTCCTGGCGATGCACCGCCAGACTGACAGTGAATGGGCGCACTTATCCTACGAGCATAACGGCCTTGGGGGCGAGTGATGGAAATGAACGGCGGCGCAACATCCTACAAAACTGCTCGCGAGACGTTATCCTACGTACGAATTTTTCCACTGGGTATGAATTTTCCCACAACGCTATATGTGTTACGACAACTTCGACTCAACCTGTCGCTCTAAACGTCTTCGACGAAGAATTCACCGCGCCGAAAAAGTGTGGTAATCTGCGTGGGTAGCGCAGACATCGATTACACCGTAGGCATCGTCGAAGGAAAAAGTCAGCTGCTCTTCAAACGAAGTCTTGGAATCGCAAGAGGCATCGCCAGTTTCCGAGGAGGACAAGCTCAGGCGCTTGTGACGAACTTCACCAAGAATACTGGAATCAATGGCACGACAATCGCTTCCCTGGACGCGATAGCAGACACCCGAGATGTCTTCGCCTTATCCGAACACCCCCAGACGATGCATCCACCCGAGGAAATCTGCCCACTTTAGACTTAAACACTACACTACCCCGGTGCTGACAAGACCAGATTGCTCTCTTTTTAAAAGCTTAAGTGGGTGCTTTTCGTCGAAGCTGCGACAAACATCATTGGCAAAGCATCGCATTATCATGGACGAACACGCCCGACCTCTGCCGCGTATCGCCGTTAGAACGCCAAACCATCAGTGATTAAGTCGATAAAGTGCTTCGTGATGACGTCCTCCAGCCGTAAAAGAGCCCCTGAACAGCACCGGCCGTTCGTGGGAAGACAAAAGATGGGACACTGCATTTCTGCGCTCAATACGACCGTTTCAATAGCGTAACGAAGGAAGTCTACTTGCTGCCCCTCATGGACGACATACTGGATCGGCTCCGCAATGCAAGGTACTTCTAATCGATGGACATAGAGAGTGGCTACGGCAAACTGAGGTCGACAAAAGAGACCGCTAGAAGACCGCGTTTATCACAACAGACTGCGTCTTCGAGTTCAAGGAATGTTAATTCCATTCGGACTCTGCTCCGCACTCTCGACATTTTAACGAGTAGTGGGTACTGCACTGGCTGGCTTGAAGGAGCATACTTATTGCTCTGTACTTAAAAGATGTCGTTATATTCTCTTCAAAATTAGAATGCCACCTGAAAATGATTCGCTCGGTGCTCGACGCAATCAAGTCGTCAGGTATAATAAAAGCAGAGGAGTGCCACTTCGCTTACGAGGAGATGTTGTTCCTCGGCCACGCTGTATGCGAGGACGCGGTGTTCGTCCAGACCCAAACAAAACAGCTGTGATCGCGTAGTTTCCCCAACGAGGTGATAAGAAAGCTGTGCACTGACTCCTCGGTCTGTGGGCATATTACTGACAATTCGTCAAGAAAGTTAACGAAGGCTGCTAACGAAGGCAGACGTACCGTCTAAGTGGAAAGCACCGCAAGCAGAAGCCTTCGAGGAACTCAAGCGCTGCATACAGTCGCCACCTTTCCTCGGGGATTTTGACGAAAACGGTCAGATTGAATTTCCTATTGACGCAAGTATCGTTGTATAGGCACCCTCCTCGTTCAGAGGAATGTCGGAGTAGAAAACGTTATCGCTCTCAAAAGCCGAAACCAGTTATTTGAGGAGTGAGAAAGAATGCCTTGCGATCATCTGGGCTACGTCGCAATTGCGTCCGTACCTATAAGGTCGACCTTTTAGTTATAATCATCATGCGCTCTGCTGGCTTGTCAGTTTGAAAGACCACTCGGGCTTCCTTGGACGATGCAGCTTACGCCTGCAAGAATTCGATATCACGGTGCTGTACAAATCTGGTCGCAGCATTGTGACGCAGACTGCCTGCTGACGCGCTTCCGAAGAAAGACGACGCCTTCTTGGGACCGGTAGCGTATTAGCAAACCATATCCCGTAGGAGCATTGAGTAGACGACACTTTCAGCGATTTCAAAGGCGATCGTTGCTGAAAGATCTCTCTGAACGCAAGCTAAAGGTAACATACACTCACTGTAAAGGGCTATTGTTGCTGAAAGATGTCTCTGAACGCAACCTAAAGGTAACGTACACTCAATGACGCAGGAAATGATTATGGGGAATGTAACTGCTTAGTGTAACTGTTGTCATACCGATTGCTACTTAAAGGTGTGTAAACGCAACATAAAGGTAACATATTCTCACAGAAGGCAGGATATAATTACAGTGATGGCAGTTGCAAAAAAAATATTCAGAGAAAACATACAAAACAGGCGTCGAACGCATGTTTAAGTAGCATCAGTGAAGAGATGCTTGGTGTTCATCCATTGCGCCGCCAAAACGACGGGAACAGCGGCTTTTAAATGTCTTCTTATTCGTTCAGACAATATATCCACTATTTGTCGCCTGGTGGCGCTGCTAAGAGGAATCGCGCCAGAGCGTCGTCTGCTCAAGTGCTCCTACGGGATATGGTTTGCTAATACGCGGACCCGGTAAGCATCAGCAGTTTTGCACAGCAGCAGCGGCGCGGACTCTGTTGAGAGACTAGTGGATACCTAGAAGAAAAGACGGCTTCTGCTCGTACGGTCTTCAGAAGTCGGCGGTCGTCCTTCAGGTTGCAAAACGACATCCTTGTGCAGAATTTTGCACACAACAGGACCACATACCTCATTGTCGTGCCTAAGGAACTCCGAAAGTAAATTCTGGAGGCGTTCTACAATGGAGCTGACAGCAGGGAACCTCGGGATGGCGCGAACGCCGCATCGGATCCAAGAGAGGTATTAGTGGCCGCGGTTACCTGCCGACGTTGCCCATTACGTGAAAACGTGCCGTGAGTGTCAGCGACGCAAGACGCCGCCGATCAGACCAGCTGGGCTACTGAACCCCATACCGCCCCCGACCAGACCCTTTCAACAAATTGGGATGGATCTGCTCTGCCCCTTTCCGACTTCATCTGCTCGTAACTAATAGATCGTCGTGGACTACCTCAGCCGCTACGCCGAAGCAAAAGAACATCCAAATGGTACTGCGGCAGAAGTCGCCAATTTTTTCGTTGAGCGTATTTTCCTGCGACACGGAATTCCTGAAGTGCTCATCACGGACAGGGCAACAGCATTTACGACAGCACTCACTCAAGCCATCTTAGAGTACAGCCAGACAAGCCACCGGAGGACGACCGCCTACTACCCGCAGACAAACAGACTTCCACACCGAAACAAGACCTGCGATGCCATCCTGCCGTATGTGATCTTCGCCTATAACACGGCCGTCCAGGAGACAGAGTGACGCCGTTCAAGCTTCTGTATGGCAACTTCGACATCGCCGCCTACGCGGCATGCAGAGGAAACCCGACAACTCGCCCGAATGCGCATCACAGACCTGCAATGCACCGACGCCAGACGCTACAACTTGCGACGACGGGACGCAGTGTACAAACCAGGAGATCAAGTTTGGGTTTTGGCGCCGATACGTCGTTTTGGACTGAGTGAAAAGCTCTTGCGGCGGTACTTCGGCCCATACAAAGTCCTTCGGAGCATTGGGAGGCTTAATTATGAAGTCATACCCGACGAAACACCACACTCCAGCGGCTTCGGGCGCGCCAAGAAATAGTCCGTGTTGTGCGCCTAAAGCCTGATTACGCGAGCGAAAGTCTCTAGTTATTTTGATTTCCTGCATGTTGTTTACCTTTCTGTGTTCACTTTCTAAGCATCGAGGCGATGGCTTTTTAAGGGGGGAATAATGCCGCCCACCATACAAATCTTTATTCTTTTTCGACAGCTGCCGTTATGCGATCTTAACATTGTGAATCCATTTCGCGGATCACTACTGTATTCCTTGTTTGTTAATGGCCGTTGTCGCGAGACACGGTTTTATCATTTCTTTTGTTGTGGCAGATGATTCGAGAAGTATCGCGAAGGATTCGAGCCACGCACGGGCTTGTGTTTCTACAATGTTCCCAGTTATGCTAGACAATGTTCGCGGTTTTATCTGGATGCTTCTGCGCCGCTTTTAAATTGAGAGTTGACGAGTGAAACGGGCATTCTTTGTTTCACAACCACCGAGCACGAGTATTGCTGTCGCCACCGCCAGTTTCTTAATTGTTTTGCGGGCGCAAGTCAGCCCAATAAAGAGTTTATTCAAGTGAAGTTCGAGCTTCCTCATTTGTTACGAATGGAATTATCACCACAAAGTGACAATATTGTTACGTGGAAGATTTACAGTCCCAAAGCTGTCCGCACTACTAACGTTGATGAGGGCACCGATTTCCCAACACTCAGCGTCGTCATCTTCTCCGAGTCTGTTGCACTTCTTCATCCTCATCACGAACAGCGAATACAGCTAAGTAACACTACCCTACCGCGGGAAAAGCACAGTCCCAGTGCGGTCTATGTTAGCGAAATAGAACGCTGATGATAGGGCTTTAGATGGGACACATGCACTATTTCGGAGGTTGGAGCTGTGGACGGGGACTTCGGAACCACAGATTCAACTTCGTAGGTGACGTCGGTCACGGGGCGCAAAACACGGTAACGGCCAGTGTAACGGGGCAAAAGTTTTTCACACAAGCCCACTCGACGGCACGGGAGCCACAGAAAAACGAGAGATCCAGGAGTGTAGTGGACATCACGGTGGCGGCTGTCGTACCGGGTCTTTTGAGAGTCTTGGGATGCAGAAGCTTGGCATGAGCTAACCGGCGGGCATCATGCGCGGGTGACGGCATCACTTGTGTAAGTACTGATGGCATCTGCCGCGGGTAGAGAGGTGTCGAAGGTTAGTAACGGGTGTCGGCCAAATAATAAATAAAATGGGGAGTATCCAGCGGTAGAATGGACACATGAATTGTAGGCGAATGTGACAAAGGGGAGATGAACGTCCCAATCTCGATGGTCGTCAGACACATACATGGCCAGCATGTCTGTGAGGGTACGGTTTAGACGTTCCGTGAGGCCGTTGGTCTGGGGGTGATATGCGGTGGTGAGTTATGGCGGACGGAGCACGAACGGAGAATTTCGTCAACCACTCGAGACAGGAAACAGCGGCCACGGTCAGTTAGTAGTTCGCAAGGAGCACCATGATGAAGAATTACGTTTTCTAGATGGAAGTCAGCGACGTCTGTGTTGCAGCTGGTCCGGATGGCGTGTATCAGCGACTACGGCAGTGGCGGGAAATGTGGCCAACGCGAGAACAAGTAAAACAGATGGGGCGATTGTCGTGGGTACGCCATTCATTTGGGTTGCGGTAACGATATCGGGGCGAGAAACCGGCGTTGGTTGAGGTGGCAGCAATTACTGGAGCGGCAGGTCCTGAATTCGTGGTGTCGGTGGTGCTGGTAGAAGGGAGGCCCATATTCGCAACCTCTTGGCGAACAACAGCCTTAATAAGTGATATGGTAGCCAGTGTGTTGTCAGGTGTATGCGACAGCGAGGCCGCGGGAGTCATTGCCTCAAGCTCTTGGCGGACAATGCGTGTCAAAGTGCTGTCGTTAGCAGGCGGTCGAGGAGTCGGGATATCGATACAGGAGGAGCTAGCAGCCGTGTTCGGCAGCCGGTCGAAACGGTGAGATATGCGCCTCTGTTTCGCCTGCTGGAAACGTCGGCCCACCTGTAGCACAGATTCCACGGTGGAGCAATCCCTGCACAACAGGATGTTGAAGGCATCGTCGGCAATGCCTTTTACTATATGGCCGACTTTATCCTCCTCAGGCATGGCTTGGTCGACTTTGCGGCATAGAGAGAGGACTTCTTGGATGTAAGTGAGATAAGACTCCGTAGACGTTTGGGCGCGAGAGGCGAGCGCTTTTTTCGCGGCAATGTGGCGGCCAATAGGCTTTCCGAATAGGTCGTGCAGCTTCTGTTTGCAAATATCCCAAGATGTTAGCTCGTCTTCGTGGGTTTCAAACCACACCCACGCAGTCCCAGCCAAGTAAAATATTACATTCGCGAGCATAAGTGTAGCATCCCACCTGTTGTGCTTGCTCACGCGCTCGTATAGGGCAGCCAGTCGTCTCCGTCGACGTCGTCGGTCCCGCAGAAGGTTCCGGGGTCACGGCGGTGGGCCATTACAACAGCGGGTGCGGCGGCTGTAGAGGTAGAGGCGTCGGTAGTCATCGTGGTGGTTCCGATGTGGCGGCCGCTGCGGAGGTCCAGCTTGTGACAGAGGATCGAATAGATTCACCTCCACCAAGAGATGTTACGTGGACGATTTACAGTCCCAAAGCTGTCCGTACAACTAACGTTGATGAGGGCACCGATTTCCCAACACTCAGCGTCGTCGTCTTCTCCGAGTCTGTTGCACTTCTTCATCCTCATCACGAACAGCGAATACAGCTAAGTAACAATATGAAAGCGTTTTGTGCAAAGCCATCTGAGATGGTAGGCTTCAAGACACATGGTCAAGCATTACGAAAGAGCCCTGAACAAGTGTAGAGGGGTAGCCTCAGCTCGCAAGCCGAGCCAAAGTTTCGACAAGTCGCCCTGTCTTTGTCAGCTTGCCGAAACGTCGGCTCTGCTTGCGAACTGAGGCTCCCTTCCTCTACCCTTTTTCAGTGCTCTTTTACACCATGTATTTCTCTTCTTTCTATCCTAGATGGTTGTGTTAAATGTATCAGCTCATGAATAGGCGTAAATTGAAAAACCGAATTACTTGTGTTATGGAAATAAACTTTTCCGGTCAGCAATTGTCAAACTGCAGTATTGCAGCGCCACCCTCCATCACTGTACCTATATGTGGCTAGTGTGCAGGCAATTCTGCAGTTGTGTAATACGTGAAGGGTAGCTGCTTGATTTGGAGAAGCACTATGCGTTCACTTTACTGTCCATGAGATTAAGGGCTTAGCCACGATGAAAAAGCAAGCCATAGTACCCACATCCTCTTCTATTTTATTAAAGTAATGTATGGGCAATGCACATAGTACACCTCTATCTAGTGAAGCAGCGCAACAGCACAAGGCCAAGGGAAGAGAGGGACAAACACAGCGCCGTGTTTGCCCCTTTCTTCCCTTGGCCTTGTGCCGTTGCGCGGCTTCACTACATATGTCAGACCAACTCGCTACCAGTTCATGTTGTACATGGTACACGTTTGCTTGCCACATGTGGTGCGTTTCATGTACAATTTTCACCCGTATATGCATGCAGGCTCACCATTTGCTTATTTTTCCAAAACAGAAAAAAGTACTCCCCATATGTTTTGAGGATAGGTTCTAATCACATGATGTTGTTAATTTCATCTTTGTTGTGCTTCTTTTTTAACCCGTCGGAAAATAATCTCCGCTTATTGCCTTGAATTTTATCGTTGTGACCACTAGCGATACGCGTTTATCTCCTGTATTCAAATATCGCTCATAAGTGAATGCGAGATATCATCGGCGCTTATGAGAAAAAGTGCCGATTTCCGCTCGCATTGTACGCCATTCCATCTCGCTGCCGCTCTTCGGCTTTAGTGCTGTCTCTTAAATTCGCTCTCCGTCCATGTCTGATCGTGTCACGATACACGCCGCTCTCAATGCAGCTATCGCGGAGCATCGCCAATAAAGTCCGTTTTCGTGGCGAAGATAAATATAGCCTCGAAGTGGACTCCCCCTTTCGGGTATGCGCCCAAGCGGTGAGAGCAGCGGGGTGCCGTAGGGAGAAAGCACCCGCGCTGCGCATTATTTTACACAAGTAGTGTCTATACATAGCCGAAAAGCGTCTAAGGTAGTCGACTGATATGAGCGGTCTTTACTGTTTTTTTTTATTACAGGTTCCTGCAGCGCCCGAAGGCATTATTGCAGGGGGGGGAGATGACAAATAATCTTGCTGGGAACGTCAGTGGTACAATAAAATACATAAAAATGAAGAAAATAACACAACACAAGTGATAAGGCAGAATGAGAAACATGCGTCTAAAGGGGGCAACTGCGCGACGTACAAAGTGATGAAAACACTCAAAAACAAAGTAATGAAGGAAACACACGCAAGAGAACTGGGCGCCACGTCACACATCCGATAAAAAAGCCCGAAATAAATTTTAAGTGCAACACTCAGTGATGCCAGCTGGCAGTTGGTTCCGCCTATTGATCGTCAGTGGAAAGAACGAGGTTTTATACACATCTGTCCGGCATTTTATTTCTCGGATTTTCCACTGGTGATCAAGTCATCTAAATAAAAAGCGAGGTTGAAGTAGGTACCGATCTTTATCAGTGCTGAGCTTTTCAAAATAAATGCGATACATAATCTGCAGTCTGAAATGTTTTCTGCGGTGAGCTAATGATTCGCAATCAAGATAATGCTTAATAGACGTGACACTAGATGAAAAGTTATAATTGTTAGTTACAAATCTGGCAGCATTATTTTGGACGCGTTCGAGCATGTCAGATAAGTAAATAAACTGGGGATCCCATACAGGGCATGCATATTCAAGAATTGGCCTTATGTAATTGAAATACAGGAGCTGCTTGACATTTGGCTGCACTTTGTTGAAATTACGCTTTAAAAAATTAAACATTCTACAGGCTTTCGATGTAATATGCTCAACTTGTCTCGTCCACGTAAGGTTAGATGTGAAATATACGCCGAGATACTTATATTCAGAAATTTTTTGCAGGGGAACATTATTTATTGAGTAACAGGTCTGCAGAGGGGAACGCTTACGAGTGAACGAGACAAGTTTGCATTTTAAAATGCTCAAAGACATTTGCCATTTTGAGCACCAGTAATGGATAAAATTTAAGTCTCGCTGAAGTTTTAATGCGTCAGAAGAACTTTCCACGACATGGTAAAGCACACAGTAGTCAGCATATAGCCGAACTTGGCAGGTGAGGTCAAGAAGAATATCATTAATAAAATTGAGAAAAAGGGTCCAAGGACAGACCCCTGGTGCACACCTGAGGAGACGTTTACGGAATCGGAGTGGCAACCATTAATTACAACACGCTGCAGCGGTCCTGGAGATATGAACGAAGCCAGTCGATGATATTGGGATGCAGACCAAGACAACGTAACTTATGTAATAACAGCACATGAGGTACAGAATCAAAGGCTTTTTTAAAATCCAGAAATACACAATCAATTTGATATCCGTGGTCAAAAGAGGAAAACAGATTATTACTGAACTCAAGTATCTGGGTGGTACAGGAAAAACCAATTCTAAAGCCATGCTGAACTGGTGTAAAGAAGTCATGAGAGTCAAGGTGTTTCATGACTGCACTGTAAATTATATGTTCCAATGTTTTGCAACACACGCTAGTCAGAGAAATGGGTCGGTAATTAACAACAGACATTTTCAAACCGCTTTTATGCACTGGGACAACATTAGCATTTTTCCAGTCATTTGGCAAACATGCCGAGATAAGCGATGTTTGGAACAAGGTGACTAAATAATAAGCAATTTCCTTCGCACATGATTTTAAAACAAAGGTAGGTACACCATCAAGGCCACTGGCGGAGGCGGCCCTGATGTTACTAAACAGTTTTAAAACTCCCTGGTAAGTAAAAACAATTTCAGGCATGGTTTCGGTAATAGATTCACGAGTGTTCGGAAGTTCTCCGATGTACGCTGGCGCACAGGCAGGCTGAAAATATGCATTAAAGCGGCAAGCTTTATCATCATTAGTAGTAACAAGGTTGCCATCGACGTCTAAGTTTGGGATTCCGACTTGTTCGCGTCCGTTGTGTTTCAGAAACGTTCACAATTCCTTGGGGTTACTACGCAGTTTAGAACCCAGATTATTGAAGAAGTTATCCTTATGAGCTTTAATTTCAGTTTTTAGTGTACTGCCAAGGGCCCGAATTGACTGTAATACAGCAGGGCAACGATTCTTTTTATCCGATTGAAGAAGGCGATGTTTTTTCCTCGCAAGCCGTCTGATTTATCGTCTATATTATGTATGATTTTAGATACCCTCCTCATGTTTTTCTTTTCGCCCCTTGCTTTCCTTCCCCTCCCTTATTTCATCCAGCCGAAGCTCGACGGCTAACGTGGGCCGCGGCAGCCAGAATCATTTAGTTTTCTTCGAATTGACATTACCGAAAAGAGAACGGAAGATAAAAAATATTAACCGTATACATGTATCTCGCTATACGCTTTGTACAGAAGGGACAGGAAAAATTAAACAAGCGGATGATTTTCACAGTCCCCTGAGATTTATGAATATATGAACGAACACGTTTGCATTTCCCGCTTAAAGACAACGATGCCTAATAAAATGGTTATCAGCTTATCATTCAGTGAAACAGCGCTACAATAATTTTATTTTCTTTAAGTACACTTCTCGCAAACGTTTGCTGCCGATAATGAATATGAATGAAATCATGGGATCGGTAGGCATTCCTTAAAATAAGCAAAGTTTGCTACAAGAAATGAGCTATAAAGCAACTGTTCATCAAAGCAACTTTCAGAGAATTAATTGCTGAACTTGTTGGTTGTCAGAAATAATTACAGAGAATTCAGCGCAACACGAGCACCCACAAGAAAGCGGCACACAACGAAATGTCCGTGGTGTACTCTTTCTTATGGGTGTGTGTTTCGCTGAATTCTCTGTAAAGCAACTTTCGCTGAGTTCATTATGGGACGTTATTCGAATAATGTCACCTAGATCAACTGTCCCTTTTCTGTTTTATCTCACCGGACATCAGCATGATGACAGCATCAGACGAACGAATCTAGCTGCCTGTCACAAAAATTCCAGGACAGCAGCTCTCGTCGTTGACCACCGTCATCCGCACCGGCAAAGCAGTGGCTGAAAACAAGTCGCCAGACGCTTGAACGAATTGTAACTCAACAACCTAGGGATCCAAAATGCACAACAGATGATTAGAGCTGAGGTGTGAAAACTCCATGCGGTCCAGCAATAAACAGAGTTCGGTTCCAACAACAAATGTGATGTGATTAGAATTGCTCCTGAAAATGTCATGAAACGGCTACATTCGCTTCCGCTCACTGCTCAAACTACTACGGTAGCCAGTAAACCATTAGATGATGAAAGCAGATCAAAACCGCTCTTGCATTACTTGCTTCAGTGCCCTCGCAGCCAGTGGTGCGCCACCTCCCTTTGTCCCCATAGCATGTTTAACCTGAAAAGCGCATAAAAAACACCCGAAAAACAGCAATAGACAAACAGGCGAGCGCTTACTTTCTATTGATATTATTTAATGCAAGTAGCAGAATATTTGCAGACTCGAGGTCACATGCGCATGCGAAGGTAAAAACTCAAGATGAACAGGAAAAAAACATTATCGGGCTGCACATGTAAACGATGAAAGATATGCCATCTCTTTCTCAGACAGCACAATCGACGCACCACTTACACAATCATCGCACGTTCGTGCTATCTCAATTGCCTCAACAATTTCGCGCGTTCTTTTACACTTGCTTTTATAAAGAACTTCACATTGAGGAAAGAGAGGACGACAATCTTTCTTGCTGCTGCATTTGAGACAATGAATGCTCAAGTGGCCCCCTTTTTTGTTGTCCACAACGTAATTATGTTCACCTAAACTCTCATTTAGGCATCTACCAGTTTGGCTTCTAGCATCTCTACAGTAGCAGACACAATGGCTCCCCCTGCATTAACATTTGGAAAAAACTCAAGGACGCCTCTATTTTTCAATGGGATGCCCGTAGGCATCAGTCCCGAATTGCAGATATTCGACAATATGTTCATGCAAATCGCATCCCATCTTTGTTATTTGTGAGGCGAATGTACCAAAGATCTTGCGACTGTCAGGCTACGATGCATTTGCATCTCCAACGCACCAAGGAAACAGCAAGGTTATCATTTATATTCGACAACAATTCAAGTATGTAATCCATCCGGTTCCTCCTAGCAACGATAACCACGATAACCAGTACGTTTGCCTGACAGTTAAGAAGCCCAATCTCACGTTTAAACTTGCGGGTGCGTATATGCCGCCATCAGGTCGTTTTGACGCCACACGATTGAGTGACTTGATGGCGATTACACCTGACCCTTGGATCATCATAGGAGACTTTAACGCTCACCACATCATGTGGGGAAGTGTTCGAATAAACCTCAAGGGAAGAAAGCTTGTGTCCTTCGCCTCTGATCATAACCAGTAATGTCTTAATGACGGTACACCGAGCTTATTCGAGGGGCCAATTACCGCAGCTGTCTTGATTTACCTTTTGTGTCTCGATGCCTTACCAGCAACGTCCAATGGTTTGCAGATATAGAAACACACGGAAGAGACCACATTCCTACATATGTGATCATTAACGGCTTTTCCACATCCACTTTTGTCCCACGAATGAGCCATATCGATTGGTCGGCATTTTAAGCACTTATGGAAGATGCTTGCACAGCAGGCCTCTCTGCAGGTATTGAAGAAAAAATTAAGGAGGTCATGCTAAACGCGACGTCTTTCATCACCCCGGTGCCTACTTACACAGAGTTTGATACGGAAATACAGCGCCTGCGATCTTTGCGACGGAGGGCAGAGCGTAGATGCCAACGCCCGAAGCCGCGCCTCGACCTCAGATCTGCGAGGCGCATGCAAAAGAAAATTCAGAGCCGAATTCAAGCCCTCCAGGCAAAACGTTGGCGGTCATTCTGTAAAACGCTTGATCCCTGCAAGCCTTTATCACGCATCTGAAATGTCGTTCGTGGTCTCCGAACATCCCCTAAACAGCTCTACCCATTCAAATCTCTCGCACTCTATCAAAAACGTTGTGAGGTCGAGGTAGCATATACGTTCTGCGCTAGGGTAGCAGACCAATCGAATCCAACGGCAACGCTAAATTTCAACGATGTTCCAGCTTCACGGGATTCACGAATGGACCTTCCCATCTCCATGGAGGAACTTGATGCTGCTGGCTTCTTGCAGACGGTCATCATCGCCGGGTCCAAACGGTGTAGCATACACTGCGCTTGCAAATCTTGGACAAGGAGCCAGGCACGCTCTTTTGGAATTTTACAACAAATCATGGAGCGAGGGTACAGCTCCATGCGAGTGGAAGTGCAGTTCGTTTAATTCCGCTCCTGAAACCTTGCAAATCGCCTCTGGACTTGGCATCATACCGTTCAATTGCACTGGCTAGTTGCGTTGAAAAAGTCTTGGAAAGAATGCTGCTTACAAGTATTGAGTGGTACTTGGAGCGCTACCGCATATATCCGGATATAATATCAGGGTATTGACGTGGACGCTCTTCAATTGACAACGTGGTGTACCTGGTGTCATCTGTAAAACGCCAAAAAAATTTGAAGCGCTCACCCGCGGCGTTGTTCCTGGATATAAACGCGCATATGCCAACGTCACTCACCAGGCCATTTTGGACGCTCTGGAAGCTGCCGAGCTTGGCGGCCGTGTTTTTTGCTGGATACGCAGTTATTTATCCAACAGATCCCACTTTATGCAGACTGAGGTTGGCCCAATATTTCATTTCACTTCCCGTGGAATCCCACAGGGCGGCGTACTAAGCCCAACGCTCTGCAATCTTACTCTTGTCGGGCTTGTTGACTTAATACCATAGTCGGCACAACTTTCAATATATGCAGACGCATCTGTACCTGGGCAGCAGGAGTTACGCGCCCACAGGTTAGAGCGAGGCTTAAGTACAATTGCGACCTACCTCCACCTGCGTGGTCTACAAATATCAACTGAAAAGTGTTCGCTAGTTGCATTTACACGCAAGAGCATGTCACCTTACAATGTACGCATTGATGATAAAGCAATACCCTAAAATACCCATTCCTTTCTGGGAGTGACCATCGACCGAAATCTTTCGTGGACTCCCCATATTTCATTCATGAAAAAGAGGCTGACAGCAATTGCTCACGTACTTGCCTTTATCGGGGGAAACTCACGGGGAGCGTTCGTGGGGTCAATGCTCCAGCTGTACCGTGCATTATATATGGGATTTCTTCGGTACAGCTTACCTGCACTTGGAAATATCAGGCAAACCAACTTAGAAATTCAACAGAGCATTCAAGCTCAAGCTCTGCGAACCTGCCTGGGATTGCCGAAATGTAACTCTGCGGCTGCTACCATTTTAATTGCACATGAGCATCCCATATCTACCTACCCTGAGAGCACATTTTCGACAGACCTCTCGGGCTCCCTGTCAAAATTTGGTCAGTCTTCTTATTACCAGGCCACGTACATTGTTTACAGAGACCGTTGATGCGCATCGCGCTATTCTACCACCCCAGTTTACACCTGCAACTAGACCGTCCTCTCCACTATGGAGCCTGCATCAACCACACGTGCTTCTTTCAATACAATACCCGGAATAAGAAGAAAGTCGAGCTATCGCCGATAGAACTAAAACAAGTCACCCTTGAATACTGCTACGAAGGAAACTACGAAGACTACGAAGAAAACTTGTCAAACTCAACAAGACCATTGAACAATACTGCGTGGTTCTCTCCCGACAACAATGGGACGAAGCCTGTACCTCCCTCAACGAGAAAATATGCAGAGGAAGCGGGTGGGGACTCATAAACACCTCCTCGACGAACACGGAACAAATTCCAAAACTATGCAACGGATAGGCTAAGTAAATTACTACACAGCGCGAAGCTAACCAGTACCGCCGAACCCCTTCTGGATGACCTTGCCAAACGGTACCTACCGGTTAAATCGGGGCTACCCAGTACCTTACAAAGGAAGACTTATGACGGTGCCCCAAACTGAGAGCTAGATACAGACTTCAGAGAAAGCGAAGTAGGCTTCGCAATTCACGAACTCAACAGCAACTCTGCAGTAGGCCCCGATGGTATCACAAATCGGGCTCTCGGAAACTTAGAGGACGACTCGGTCACGTTCCTAACGCAACAAATCAATCTAGCCTGGAAAACTGGCCAACTACCTGCAGAGTGGAAACATGCCAATACGGTTCTAGCCGAACACGTCATCCTGAATAGACCATCGGAATACGTAGAAGAAAGGGAGTTCTTTCCTTACAATATGATCGTCTACAGGCCAGGTCGCTCAACGCAAGACGCTATGTTACGAATCAAGAAAAGTCTGTTGGAGCGCCCCACACGAGACACTAAGGCGCTACTGGGACTCGATGTGGAGCAAGCTTTTGACAACATCCAACATCAAGCCATTCTCAAAGCCATATCTGACCACAATCTCGGAACACACTTCAACCACTACGTCAAGGCGTTTCAGGAGGATCGAATGGCCACTCTCCGGATAGGCGAGCACGTCTTGGAGAGCTTTAATCTAGGCAATAAGGGAACGCCGCAGGGCTCAGTACTTTCACCATTCTCATTTAACTTGGTGATGACAAAGCTTTCTGGCGCACTGCGTGATATTGCTGATGTGGAGCACACCATATACGCAGACGATGTTACCATCTGGAGCACTGGTGGCAGCGATGCGGAATTGGAAGCTCGCATGCAAGAAGCCATCATGGTTACCGAGGCCCATCTTGCCCCAATAGGACTTCGCTGCTCTTCAAGAAAATCCGAGCTATTCATTTGCCACCAACCAAGACCAGGGCGCCCATCCAACGACTGACGCCTACACTACACAACATGCATAGAGATGCACGGCAGGGATGGAAATCGCATACCTATGGTCGACTAAATACGAATTCTAGGATTAATAATCCAAAGCAACGGCTCTAATTGGCCGATGCTCGACAACATCACGATCAGGATTGCAAACACGATCCGGTTGTTTCGGCGCATCATGAATAGGCACAGGGGACTGAGCGAGGACAGCGTCATTCAAATGGTCCACGCTTTTGTACTCTATCACATCACATACGTGGCTGCAATGCTGAACGGGAAAAAGGAACACCAGGGAAGGCTTGAGGTACACATACGCCGAGCTTTCACGACAGCGTTGGGGCTCCTCGATAATCCCTCCACTGAACTGCTCTTACAGCTAGGAGTGCACAATACCCTTGCCGAAATCATCGAGACACAGCACACGGCTGAGATTGCACGCCTATCAAGCACGAAAGCGGGCAGAGAGATTCTCGTCAAGCTCGGCCTGAACATCATAGCAGAAAGGGACAATATCCTGCAGTTACCTAAAGCCGTGCGAGAAGCAATCAAAGTGTCCCCCTTCCCAAGAAACATACACCCGATCCACAATCAAGGAAGAAGGCTTGCCCGCGCCAAAGCCCTCGCTGCGGACGCGGCACAATTTCTCGACCAGACAGCTTTTGTGGATGCAGCGTACATACAAGGAAAGCATGCCTACTCGGTAGCAGTAGCCGACGGACACGGGCGTGCGCGTAACTCACTCAGACTTTACACCAAGGAGCCAGAGGTAGCTGAACTAGCAGCGTTAGCACTAGCTCTAAAAGACTCGAACTTCACAACTGTATACAGCGACTCTAGAGCGGCCACACGAGCTTTCGCCAACGGCGGCATAGACAAGACGACGCTACGGATCTTAGGCAGAAGTAACATCACCGATCACTCCATCGCATGGTTCCCGGCACACATGGGTAGCTTAGGGGGCGGGCTGCGGAATCGCAACGAGATCGCACACGAGGCGGTGAGAGGACTCATCGACCGCGTCCCTTCGGTTTCCCCGCTACTCCGCATATCAAATACAGAGATCAATTATTCACGTACAGCCAGCACTTTTATTTAGGCATACGAGCATTTCCCCTCCCGGATAAGAAATTAACCCGAAGCCAGTCAGTCACGTTACGCTTGCTCCAAACAAACTCATACCCCAACCCGTCGCGCATGAAGCACATCGACCCAGACTATGACGGACATGTGCGTGAACGGTGCAGTGACCGTGTAGACTTAAACCATATGCTTTGTGGTTGTGCATCGAGCGATGCCTACGTCAAGAACAAGGAACATTGGGACAAAGTGTTAAGAAGCGCTTCACTACATATAAGCTTCGGGCTGTCCAGAAGGCCCGCGCGGCGGCGGAGAGCTTCGGACTCTGTCGACGGGGGAGCTGCCCTCTACAACTGACGCCTAGCCAAGCGTTCTTCAGGACCCCTACTGTGGGAAATAAAGATTTACCAAACCAAACCAAACCAAATACTTCCATGAGCACCATGCAAATCGTTCGCACGTCTACACCGATGGTTCAGTGAATGCCGTGAGTTCCTCAGGCTCCATGGTCATACCCTCAATTAATACAGAAATAAAAGTTAGGACAATTCACCAGACTTCTTCAACAGCTACAGAGCTAACCGCTATTCGTGTCGCAATTAGGCATATGAGTCAGCAGATCCCTCAGTGGTGGTCTATTTTCACAGATCCAAAGCAGCCCTGCAAGCCTTAAAAGCGGCTCTTCGACATGAAGCCCATGAGCAATTCGTTGCGGACACACGACAAATTCATCACTATGCAATTAATGGAGGACATGACATCATCTACCAATGAGCGTAGAGGTGCCGGCTAGTTGGTAATACACTTTGGAATAACAGCGCGAAGGACGAGGACGAAGATAGAAGGACGCAAACACAGCGCTGTGTTTGTGTCGTTCTATCTTCGTCCTCGTCCTTCGCGCTGTTATTCCAAAATCTACCAATGGCTTCCAGGACACAGCGGCATAGCGGGCAATCTCCAGGCGGACGAGGTCGCACGAACAGCCCACCAAGACGACGATTGTGTGTTGATTCTCTTTTCCAGGGCAGACACAGCGGGCAGGCTTCGCGCACTTGCGCGAGAACATACGCTCTCCTTGTGGAATTCTGGCCAGTTTGCGAACTGCCGCTTAAAATCCCTGGACCCTGACCTGAAGCTCCGGCTTCCACCTGGCCTACCCCGAAGTGAAGAAACTTTGCTGTGCCGCCTCTAGATATGTGTAGCATTCACAAACTCTTATTCCTTTGTGATAGGAATGGCAAACAGCCCTGCAGGTACAAACTGTGGGTGCGACGAGACTATAGGCCATATTATTTGTGAGTGCCCCATATACAGTGAGGAAAGACGGTGTCCATGCCGTGCGCTGGAGCGTCTAGATGGACACCCATTGACTGAAATTAACATTTTATGTTCCTGGCCACGGCGATCATCTGCGGTGAAGGCCTCCCAGGCATTGCTCTGCTTTATGAAAACCACAGGCCTAAGCTCGACCTTCCTCTTGATGCTGGGTATTGAAAGAAGCATATGTGGTTTATGCAGGCTCCATAGTGGAGAGGACGGTCTGAATGCGGGTGTAAACTGGGACGGCAATATAGCGCAATGCGAATCAACGGTCTTTGTAAACGATGTACGCGGCCTGGTAATGGGAAGACTGGCCAAATGATGACAAGAAACCCGAGAGATGTGTCGGAAATGTGCCCTCAGGGAGTCAACTGCTAGGTATGTAGATATGGGATCCTCCTGTGCAATTAAAATGGTAGCAGCCGTAGAGGCACATTTCGGCAATCCCAGGCAGGTTCGCAGAGTTTGAGCTTGAACGCTCTGTAGAATTCGTAAGTTGATTTTCTTGATATTTCCAAGTGTAGGTAAGCTGTACCGAAGAAATCCCATAAATAGTGCGCGGTATAGTTGGAGCATCGACCGCACGGACGCTCCCCATGACTTTCCTCCAATAAAGGCAAGTACGTGAGTAATTTCTGTCAGCCTCTTTTTCATGAATGAAATACGGGGAGTTCACGAAAGATTTCTGTCGATGATAACTCCCAGAAAGCAATGGCTGCTTTCGTAGGGTATTGTTTTTCCATCAATGCGTACGGTGTAAGGTGACATGTTCTTGCCTGTAAATGCAACTAGCGAACACTTTTCAGTTGATATTTGTAGACCACGCAGGTGGAGGTAGGACGCCTTTTGAAGCCTCGCTCTAACATGTGGGCGCCTAACTCCTGATGCCCAGATACAGATATCATCCGTATATATTGAAAGTGGCGCCGACTGTGGTATTAAGTCAACAAGCCCAACAAGAGTAAGATTGAAGAGTGTTGGGTTTAGTACTCCACCCTGTGGGACTCCACGGGAAGTGAAATGAAAAGATTTTGGGCCATCCTCAGTCTGGATAAAGTGGGATCTGTTGGATAAATAAGCGTATCCAGCAAAAAACACGACCGCCAAGCTCGGCAGCTTCCAGAGCGTCCAAAATGGCCTTGTGAGTGTCGTTTTCATATGCGCTGTTTATATCCAGGAACAACGCCGCGGTTAAGTGCTTCAAAATGTTTTGGCGCTGTACAGATGATACCAGGTCCACCATGTTGTCAATTGAAGAGCGTCCACGTCGAAACCCTGACATAATATTCCGATATATGCTGTAGCGCTCCAGGTACCATTCAATACGTGTGAGCAGCATTCTTTCAAGTACTTTACCAACGCAACTAGCCAGAGCAATTGAACGGTATGATGTCAAGTCCAGAGGCGATTTGCCAGGTTTCAAGATCGGAACTAAACGACTGCACTTCTACTCATCTGGAACTGTACCCTCGCTCCATGATTTGTTGTAAAATTCCAAAAGAGCGTGCCTGGCTCCTTGTCCAAGATTTGCAAGCGCAGTGTATGCTACACCGTTTGGACCCGGCGATGATGACCGTCTGCAAGAAGCCAGCAGCATCAAGTTCCTCCATGGAGATGGGAAGGTCCATTCGTGAATCCCGTGAAGCTGGAACATCGTTGAAATTTAGCGTTGCCGTTGGATTCGATTGGTCTGCTACCCTAGCGCAGAACGTATATGCTACCTCGACCTCACAACGTTTTTGATAGAGTGCGAGAGATTTGAATGGGTAGAGCTGTTTAGGGGATGTTCGGAGACCACGAACGACATTTCAGATGCGTGATAAAGGCTTGCGGGGATCAAGCGTTTTACAGAATGACCGCCAACGTTTTGCCTGGAGGGCTTGAATTCGGCGCTGAATTTTATTTTGCAGGCGCCTCGCATCTCTGAGGTCGAGGCGCGACTTCGTGCGTCGGTATCTACGCTCTGCCCTCCATCGCAATGCTCGCAGGCGCTGTAATGCCGTATCAAACTCTGTGTAGGTAGGCACTGGGGTGAAGAAAGACGTCGCGTCTAGCATGACCTCCTTAATTTTCCCTTCAATATTTGCAGAGAGGCCTGCTGTGCAAGCATCTTCTATAAGTGCTTGAAATGCCGACGAATTGATGTGGCGCATTCGTGGGTCAGACGTGGATGTGGAAAGACCAATAATGATCATATATGTAGGAATGTGGTCACTTCCGTGTGTTTCTATATTTGCAAACCATTGGACATTGTTGGTAAGGCATCGAGACACGAAAGCTAAATAAAGAGAGCTCCTGTACGTTGCCCCTCGAATAAAGGTCGGTGTACCGCCATTAAGACATTGCAGGTCATGATCAGAGGCGAAGGACAAAAGCTTTCTTCTCTTGAGGTTCATTTGAACACTTCCCCACATCATATGGTGAGCGTTAAAGTCTCCTGTGATGATCCAAGGGCCAGGGTATCGCCATCAAGTCGCTCAATCCTTTAAGAATAATCGTTTCAGAAGCGGGAGCTTGGCAAAAGTCAGTCTCAGACTTCCTCCTAAAGAGCCTAAAACAGCCAGCTTCTCATGACCCCTTCCTAATAATAAATTCCGATTGTGTGACTCCTTTTCTAAGGCAAAGTGAAAGAAGAAATATTAGTGCTTTCTCTGTTGATATAAAAGACCTTTACTACGGAATTGAATGGCGGCGCAACACGGAAACCGACACAGACAAGAAGGGGACACCACATGCGCACACTACCAACTATTTATTAAACGGTAAGGTGGCATATTTATACGTCCATCTCAAGCATAACACTCATCGCCACAGTCCGCTCCAAACCCAACACGTGAACGCCGAGCAGCACCAGCAGGAAATCAGACAAGATATTTCTAACCTCAGTAGATAAACTATCAAAAACGGGAAAAAAAAACAATTTTTTTCTTTACATTTCTTTCTTTACGTTTACTGTTGTTGTTGTTGTTACTGTTTTTTTTACCGCTTTGCTTCATTTGTTTTGACTCTGCTTTTGCTACGATCGTTTTTGTTGTTGGCTTAGGGTTCTGACTGCTTTTGCTACGATTGTTTTACCGTTTTATATATTTTTTTTTTATTTGTTAGGGTTCGGGCTGGTCCCTTCTCTTGTCTTCCTCTGCTGTTTTCGGTCCACACTGCATTTGCTATGAGATATGGCCTGCCTTCCGTTTTTATAAAAAAAAAAAGTGTTTTTTTTTTCATCATCATCTTCATCATCATCATCATCATCATCATCATCATCATCATCAGCCTGATTATACCCACTGCAGGGCGAAGACCTCTCCCATATTTCTCCACTTAACCCGGTTCTGTGTTACCTGCATCCACTTGACCCCTGCGCACTTCTTAACCTCATCCGCCCACCTAACTTTCTGCCGACCCCTGCTACGCTTTCCTTCCCTTGAAATCCAGTTTGTTACCCTCAGCGACCATCGGTTATCCTCTATTCGCCCTACATGTCCTGCCCATGTCCATTTCTTCTTCCTAATTTCTACTAGAATGTCGGTAACTTTAGTTATTTCTCTGACCCACTCTGCACGCTTTCTATCTTTAATTTTAGTAATACAGCTATCGAGCCCACAAAGCGGTGGTGACTGATGTGACAGAATTACTGCTGCCTATGTATTTGGGGGCAGTCTCGATAGGGATGGCCGTTCACGACCCAGCATCAGGCGTTGATGCAGCTACGACTGGCGTCGGAGATATGGCAAACGCAAAAATCCTTTGTGGCGAAAAGCTAAGCGTGACCGTGATTCAGGAGACGCATGCAGCAGGGACCGAGTAGCAGCTCGACGGCGACGGTGAATGCCTGCATAGCAAAGACGAATGGATTAGTAGTGCAGCTACCGAGCCCACAGAGCGGTGGTGACTGATGGGACAGAGTTATTGCTGCCTCTGTATTTGGTGATAGTCTCGATGGGGATTGCCGTTCACGACCAAGGATCAGGCACTAATGCAGGTACGCGTTGGATCGGAGATATGGCGAGCGACAAAATTGCGTTTCCTTTGTGGCGAAAAGGTGATCCGGGGAGGCATGCAGAAGGGAAGCGAGTAGCAGCTCAACAACGGTGCTGAATGCCTGCATAGCGAAGACGAATGGATTAGTAGTACAGCTTCCGAGCCCACAAAGCGGTAGTGACTGAAGGGACAGAATTATTGCTGCCTCTGTACTTGGTGGTAGTGTTGATGGGGATGGCCGTTCATCACCCAGGATCAGGTGTTGATGGAGGTACGTCGGGGGTGCGAGATATGGGAAGCGCAAAAACTGCATTTCATTTGTGGCGAAAAGCTAAGCGTGACCATGATCCGGGGAAGCGTGCAGCAGGGCAGCGAGAAGCAGCTCAACGGGGACGGAGAATGCCTGCATAGCGAAGAAGAACGCAATAGTAGTACTACTTCCGAGCCCTCTAAGCGGTGGTGACTGATGACATAATTATTGCGGCCTCTATTTGGTGGTAGTATCGGTGGGGATGGCCGTTCACAACCAAAGATCAGGCGACGATGCAATTACGTCTGGGTTCCGAGATATGGCGAGCGCAAAAACTGTGTTTTCTTTGTGGCGAAAAGCTAAGTGTGACGGTGATCCGGGGGAAGAATGCAGCAGGTCAGCGAGCGGCAGCTCAATGGCGACGGAGAATGCCTGCATAGCGAAGACGTACGGATTAGTATTACAGCTACCGAGCCCACTAAGCGGTGGTGACTGATGTGACAGAATTATTTCTGCCTCTGTAATGGGTGGTAGTCTCGATGGGGATGGCCGTTGACTACCCAGGATCAGGCGTTGATGCAGGTACGTCTGGGGTAGGAGATATGGCGAGCGCAAAAATTGCGTTTCCTTTGTGGCGAAAAGCTAAGCGATACCGTGGTCCTGGGAAGCATGCAGCATGGCAGCGAGAAGCAGCTGAACGGCGACGGTGAATGCCTGCATAGCGAAAACGAACGGATTAGTACTACAGCATCATCATCACGAGCCTGATTATACCCACTGTAGGGGGAAGGCCTCTCCCATATTTCTCCACTTAACCCGGTTCTGTGCTAGCTGCATCCACTTGAACCCTGCGAACTTCTTAATCTCATCCACCCACCTAACTTTCTGCCGCCCCCTGCTACGCTTTCCTTCCCTTGGAATCCAGTTTGTTACCCTCAGCGACCATCGGTTATCCTCTCTTCGCACCACATCTCCTGCCCATGTCCATTTCTTTTTCTTAATTTCTACTAGAATGTCGGTAACTTGAGTTATTTCTCTGACCCACTCTGCACGCTTTCTATCTCTTAATGTTGCCCCTACCATTTTACGTTCCATAGCCCTCTGGGTTGTCCTCAACTTAAGTAGAACTCTCTTGGTTAGCCTCCACGTTTCAGCCCCATAGGTGAGTACAGGCAAGATGCAACTGTTGTATACTTTCCTTTTGAGCGATACCGGTAAGCTGCTAGTCATAATCTGCGAGTGCTTGCCAAATGCGCTCCATCCCAATCTTATTCTTCTTGTTATTTCCTTTTCGTGGTCCGGATCTGCGTTAGGTTAGGTGAGGCTATTGCCTGCTTTTGCAGAAACAAGGAATATGTACAGGGTCCAGTGTGGCTCTCATTTTAAGTAATCTGTATTTACCTGAATATGAAAGAAAGCTGTTTGCCTGCCTGAAAGACATAGAGTGTTAAAAGTTTTTCGTTATGTCGACGACTTTTTAATCTTTTTAGACACATCTGCAATCACCCTGGATGAGGCCATAGGAAGTGCTTTAGTTTATTTTTAGAACTGTTTATTTCCACTTGTCGTCACACATGAGCTCCCTAATAACAATAGCATACGTTTCCTTGATATCATGTAACAGTTTTAGAATATCATACTTGCTGGATTTATCATCCCAGGGATGGAACAGTGCCTTTACCTTTTAGCTCTGCACGCTCTAAACTCAATAAACGTAACATACTTCCTTTAGGTTTCCTAAACTGTTTGAAAAAATGATGCCCATATTTTGTTGAAGAAATAATTTCTTGACGGTCAAAAAAGCTGCAAGATGCTGGCTACCTATTGCACATGCTGGTGTCAGTTACAGAATTAATTCTGGACTTAGAAAAATAGGCAACCGAGTGAATGCCAATGTTTTGTTCTCTGTCCCAAGTAAGCTGAGTAAGCTAAATAAGCAGAGCAGTTCAGAGAACAGGATGAAGTCTTGTTGCATGATCAAGCATCAAAAGCCGTTTGTAAAATACACAGAAGGGGTTGAGTACAAGGTGCCATTGACTTGCGGTAAATATTACATAGGTCAAACTGGTAGAAACCTAAATGAGAGATTAGGTGAGCATATTCACGTTGTGGACAAAAAAAGAAAAAAGCGGGGCACTTGAGCAGTCATTGTCTCAAATGCAAGTGCAAGATGGATTTTCGTCCTGTCTCTTCTTAATGGGAAGTTCTTTATAAACACAAGTGCAAAATACCGTGCGAAA
The DNA here is from genome assembly GCF_055883805.1 of Amblyomma maculatum. Taxonomy (NCBI): domain Eukaryota; kingdom Metazoa; phylum Arthropoda; class Arachnida; order Ixodida; family Ixodidae; genus Amblyomma; species Amblyomma maculatum. Next base: position 6,523,420 of record NW_028146740.1, on the reverse strand, counting down.
TTGTTGAGGCAATTGAGATAGCACGACCTGGCGATGATTGTGCAAGTGGTGCGTCGATTATGCTGTCTGAGAAAGAGATGCCATATCTCTGATCTTTTACATATGTGCAATCCGACAATGTGTTTTCCTGTTCACTCTGAATTTTTACCTTCGCATGTGACCTCAAGTATTCAAATATTCTGCTTCTGGCATGAAATAAAGTCAGTTGGAAGTAAGCGCTCGTGTGTCCGTCTTTTATTGTTTTCCGGATGTTTTTTATGCGCTTTTCAGGTAAAACATATCTAACCAACTCGCCTAAACGCAGCCATTATTGGACCTAATAACAGTTGCAAACTTTTTAATTTAATCAGGCTTGTAGTCCTCGGCCGACCAGATCAGGTGCATATAATCTGGTCATTTCTGACCGAATACCTTCACTGCTGCTAAAAAATGTTTTTTCTTTTGCTTCAGGTACATTCAAAACGCAAAAAAAAATCAATGCGAGAGGTCCGAAATGCCGATGAGCACTACTTGTCTCCTAGCAACGGAGTTAAAACTTGGGTCAGGTGGTACATGTTCTTGAAACAAAAACCGGTCAAAGGAGGAAGGACAAAGACGAAGACAAGGCACACGCATCCACTGGACTAACAACTCTGCTGCATTATTGAAAACAGGTCATTCTGCCAGGAAAGTACCAGGGCATGCGCTGCTCATCATCTAAAGCAAACACACCCGAGTTCTAGAGATAAGCCAGTAATCTAACACTGCTGCGAAAGGTATGCGACCACGCATACAATCATGGGAGTTGTTCTTAACACAGCCGATGGATGCGGCACATACGCAAAATTTTATTTGGAAAGAACGTTTTGTTGGGCTAGTTGTTCATCGCAAGATCAAGGCGCGAAAACACACATGGACACAGCAAAGGTAAAGGTACGGAGCGCCCCTCACAACTGCTTTATTGGAGGAAACACACATGCAAACATATAGTCATCGTTCATACACACAAGGAGCATCATCGAGATTCAATGTTAACATAATACCGCGGGGTGAAGCAGTTCTTTTCAGCCTTGTACAAAGATATCGACGTATCACTGACACACATGCTTGCTTTCTTATCGATAAAAAATGCCTCAATTAACTAACTAGCTTTTGTGTCTTTACTTCCCGACAAAATCCGTACATCAGAAAAACCACGGCTCACAAGAGCGCGACGGGAAAGAACTTATATGTTTGGGTAAATTTGGTCCTTCTTTATTTTGTTAACCTTTCTCTCATGCTCCCTGAGTCGCTCATTAACACACGCCCAGTTTGTCCATTATACGAGCGGCCACACGAGAGGGGGATTTCGTACACCACCCATTCGGCGAACTTCATAAACGGTCGCTTAGTGCCTCCTCCATTTCTTCCTTTTGAAATGCATGAACGAAGGTTTCCGAATAATGGCCTGGGGGGCGAGTTGGCCTATGATGAAAATGAACGTTCATTTTACAAAGGTTTCCTAGCTTACTCGAGGCGGAAAGGAAAAGCGGCACACTATGCCTGCTCGCGACCTTCAAATTGCGGCCCAACTTGCGTATGTAGGGCCGCAGGTCTTTTTACCTCTTTCCGAGGAACGTCTTCCCCCGCTGTCACTGCCTTTGCCTTCATTTTATGCGGGAGGCTTTTAGCGACCCACGTCACAAGAGAATCAGGGAACCCGGGTGAAAACAGCCTTGCCAATGGTTATTAAAGCTTGCATGCATCTTGTGAGGCCATGAGTTCCTGGGGTTGGATCAGTCCTGCTCTTTTCATAAAGCCAGATTTATGCAGAAAACACTGCTGGTAAAAAGTCACAAAAGTGGACTGCAAATAAAACCGTAAAAGGGGAAAAATTATCAATAGATATACCTGAAGTGTTCTAAAATGAAACAGGGTGTTTTCTTTCGATGCACTCCCTAACAGCAGTAAACAAGGCCTCATGAGGAACACTATAAAATAAGTCGAAAACATCAACCAAAAGACGCAGCCAAAATCAGAATGCGATTTTAGAAATTCACAAACGTCGTCCGATTTTTTTTTTGTAATAAATGGGTCTTCTATATCCACCTTATTTAGATGTTTCAATAAAAACAGGCTTAGCTGCTTCTGCCACAACCCCTTTTCTGTGACTATGCTTCTAAAAGGCATGTCTTGCTTGTGCGTTTTTATCTAAATGAATACTTTGAGTTCATTAGTTTAGCTTTTTTCAATCTGTTTACCAAGACTGGCCTAACCTAATAGCTCACACAATTCAACTGCTCTATTCTTGACTTTTGTGGCTCTAACTTTGATAGCTGAATAATTATTTTTAATGGCTTGGGCTGCTTTTTCTGAGAAGTTTTTTTAGGACAGCGCCACGAATCCGCCTTCCTTATCAGCTTGTGATAGCCTTAGGTTATTGTCGCTAAAGTAAGACGCAATACCTCCAGTTAATGTTTCCTTGCGACGTGCGGACACTAGGCTTGATGATTTAAGAAGGCCCATTTCTTGCTCCTCTGAGTCGGCCCTACTGGCGATCCGACAATTGATGGGAATCAGTTCATGCGGTGGAACATGTGGCTGAAAGTCCAAACTTGAGCCCCTTCCGAAGTACAGAAGAAATTTTCTCTGGCAGATGAATGCCCTCCAAAACCACCAATCCACCTTCAATAATATTCTTCCTCTTCTTACTCCTTTCCTTCAGCACACTGTCCAGCCTGCACACAGAGTTGTCCTGTAGAAGAGCCGTTTATTACAAAAAATCCGAAGATCTGTAGAAGACCCGCTTGTTACAAAAACATTTGATGACGTTTGTGAATTTCTAAAATCGCATTCTGGTGTTGGCCGCGCCTTTTCGGTTGATGTTGTCAACTTATATTATTGTGTTCCTCCTGAGGCCTTGTTTACTGCTTTTAGGGAGTGCATCGAAAGAATACAGTTCAGTTCAGTCATTCAGTCGTGTCCGACTCTTCGTGACCACGCTGTCCGATCTCTCACTGTCTTCCTAACATCACATAACTTCATCTGCAGCGCCTAGAGGATGCCATCCAACCATCGCGTTCGCTGCCTAACCCTTCTCCGGTGACCCTCAACCTTTCTCAAAATCAAATCTTTCTCCAGCGACTCCTCTCTTCTCATCAGATGATCAAAGTAGCTTAGCTAACTTTAGAATTTGACCCTCCAATGAGCAGTCAGGATTTATGGTTGACAATATCGACTGATTTAATCTTCTTGCCGTCCAAGGAACTCTCAAGAGCCACACGTAGCCAGCACCACGATTCAAAAGCGTCAACTCTTCGGCGGTCAGCCTTCTTCACAGTCCAACTCTCGCATCCATACATCACAACTGGAAATACCATACCACGAGTTATACGGATCTTGGTTGGAAGACTAATGTCTCTGCTCTTTACTAGGCTGTCAAGGCTAGCCATGGCTCTATTTCCCAGAAGCACGCGTCTCATAATTTCATGGCTGCAGTCTCCTTCCGGGGTAATCTTGGAGCCCAAGAAGAGAAAACCTGTCACAGCTTCCACTTCTTGTCCCTTGATCCTCCAGGACTTGATAGGGCAAGACGCCATGATATTTGTCTTTTAAATGTTCAGTTTAAGTTTAAGAATAACCCTGTTTCATTTCAGAACACTTGAAGTATTTCTACTGACGATTTGTAACGCTTTTACAGTTTTATTTACAGTCCACTTTTGCGACCTTTGACCAGCAGTGTTTTCTGCAGAAAGCCGGCATATGTATAGGATCCTGCGTTGCTCCTGGTCTGTGTAATATCCTCCTTTCACAAATGGATAAAGTTCTAAACCAGGCGTTACCAGCTAAAAATGTTTTTTTTTTCATTTTGTAACGAGCTTTTTGCAAGGCAGGCTCGTGTGCTAGGGCTGGGTCGAGGCTTGCAGGTGGGCGCTTGCAAGGTAGGCGCTGGCTCGAACGGCTAGTGCTCGCGTCTCGTGCCGACACGCTATCGCCAGGTCTTCTTCTTTGCAATCACCCCCCTAAGAAGAGGGAGCCACCCTGGCGACTTAAGGAGACAACAACACGTCTGGGTCGTAGTGCGGTTTGAGCCGAGAAACATGGATGGTCTCACGCCCACGTCCTCGAAGGTCTGGCGCAGGCGTGACGTGCTCAGCAATGTAATTGATGGGTGAGGTGCTCTCAAGGTCGCGGTAGGGCTTTTGGTATCTCGGCAGTAGCTTTGAGGAGAGGCCAGGTGACGCACGAGGCACACGTAGCCAAACACGGGCTTGCGGAAAGCTATTGGCGGCGTGAGCTGAGTCAAAACGATTTTCTTGTCGGCCCTGGTCGGAGGACGTGAGTGAACGGGCGAGCTTCCTACACTCCTCAGCGTATCTCGAGGCTTCAGACACAGTTGTGGCTTCAGAAAATTCGGGCCGGTAAAGAAGTATGGTGTCGGGTGGCGGAGATGGCTGACGTTCATATAATAGGAAATATGGCGAGAATCCCGTAGTGGTCTGCGTAGAGGTGTTATATGCATACGTGACGAAAGGTAGCAATGTTTCCCAGTTGTAATGGTCGGCAGCTACGTACATCGACAACATGTCGCCCAGGGTTCGGTTGAATATTTCAGTCTACGGGTGGTAAGCTATATGCAATGGGTGATATTTTATTTATTTTGAGTACACCCTGCACCTCCGGCAACGCACTCCCTCACCAGAACAGGAGTTGGCCACCCTGGTGCAGTAATTGGCCACAACCTCCTATGATAAGCTCCATAAAACCCCGGCCCTCAGTCACCAGCGGCTGCGGAACAACTGACCACGGCGGCGGTCAGACCTGTGACGCAGCAGGGGGTGCTAAGAAAGCCTGGCTCCGCTGGACAGGCCGCCAGGGAAACTGACCCTGGCAACGTTTAATGCTAGAACTCTAGCTAGTAAAGCTAGTTTAGCAGTGCTGTTAGAGGAACTAGAGGCCATGAAATGGGATGTCATAGGGCTTAGTGAGGTTAGGAGGCCGAATGAGGCATATACTGTACTGAAGGATGGGCATGTACTGTGTTATCGAGGTTTACCAGAAAGGCGACAACTAGGAGTAGGTTTCCTTGTCAATAAGTATATAGCGGGTAATATAGGTGAATTCTATAGTATTAATGAGAGGGTTGCAGGCATCGTAATTAGGCTTAATAAGCGGTATAAACTGGAGGTTGTACAGGCCTATGCACCTACATGTAGTTATGATGACCAGGCAGTTGAAAGCTTCTATGAAGATGTAGAATCGGCAATGCGAAAAGTAAAGACGCAGTATACTCTACTAATGGGCGACTTCAATGCCAAGGTAGGGAAAAAACAGGCAGGAGACAAGGCAGTAGGTGACTATGGCATTGGTTCTAGGAATAGCAGAGGGGAGTTACTAGTTGAGTTTGCAGAGCGCAATAACTTACGAATCATGAATACCTTCTTCAGCAAACGGAAGAACCGAAAATAGACATGGAAAAGTCCTAACGGAGAGACTAAAAATGAAATCGACTTCATAATGTGTTCAACCCCCGCCATTGTGCAGGATGTAGAGGTAATCGGGAAAGTTCGATGTAGTGACCACAGGATGGTGAGGTCCCGAATTAGCCTAAATCTGAAGAAGGAACGCAATAGATTAGTAAGAAAGAAACCCATCAACGAATTAGCGGTGAGCGGGAGGGCAGAAGAGTTCAGGATCTCGCTACAGAATAGGTATTCAGCTCTAACTGAGGATGGCGACATTACCCTAGAGGCAAGGAACAATAATTTCAGAGATATATTTACTGAGTGCGCGGTAGAAGTAGGCGGTAGGATAGTTAGAGAGGATACCGGTAAGCTGTCTAAGGAGACGAAAGATTTGATTAAGAAACGGCAGAGTATGAAAGCTTCCAATCCAACAGACCAGATCGAATTGGCCGAGGTATCAAAGCTAATCAATAAGCGCAAGGTGGCCGATATAAGGAAGTATAACATGGAGAAAATTGAGCATGCTGTAAAGAACGGGGGAAGCCTTAAAGCGGCAAAGAAGAAATTGGGCATAGGCAAAAGCCAGATGTGTGCGATAAGGGACAAGGCGGGCAACGTCATCACTAATATGGACAAGATAGTCAAAGTAGCCGAGGAGTTCTATACAGATCTCTACAGTAGCCAAAATAGTCAGGACCGTAATGAGATTGGCGGTAGGGAAAAACAGTCAGACGTTCCACCAGTGACGAAGGACGAGGTCAAGAAAGCACTAGAAACTATGAAAAGGGGGAAATCAGCTGGAGAGGATCAGATAACTACAGATTTGCTGAAGGACGGGGGGGATATCGTGCTAGAAAAACTGGCCACCCTGTATACGCAGTGCCTGGTGTCATCGACGGTACCGGAAGCATGGAAGAATGCAAACATTATTCTCATTCACAAGAAAGGGGACTCTAAGGACCTTAAAAATTACAGACCAATCAGCTTACTGTCTGTTACGTATAAGGTATTTACTAAGGCAATCGCTAATAGAATCAGGACAACCTTAGACTGCAATCAAGCAAAGGATCAAGCAGGGTTTCGGAAACGGTACTCTACTATCGATCATATCCATACCATCAATCAGGTGATGGAAAAATGCTCGGAATATAACCAGCCCTTATACATAGCATTCATTGATTACGAAAAAGCATTTGACTCAGTTGAAACCTCGGCGGTGATGCAGGCATTGCGAAATCAGGGGGTAGACGAGCCGTACGTGAAAGTGCTGGAAGATATATATAGTGACTGCACAGCAACCATAGTTCTACATAAAGAAAGCAACAAAATTCCCATAAAGAAAGGTGTTAGGGAAGGAGACACAATCTCCCCAGTACTATTCACAGCTTGTTTAGAGGAAGTATTCAGAGACTTGGAATGGGAGCAGTTAGGGATAAGGGTAGATGGAGAATACCTCAGTAATCTGCGATTTGCTGATGACATTGCCTTGCTAAGCAACTCGGGAGATGAACTGCAAATAATGATTGATGACCTAGACAGGAAAAGTAGAAAGGTAGGCTTGAAAATCAATATGCAGAAGACTAAGGTAATGTTCAACAGCCTCGGGAAGGAACAGGAGTTTACATTAGGTAGCGAAATACTGGAAGTAGTAGGCGAATATATCTACTTAGGACAGGTAGTAACAGCAGATCCGGATCATGAAAAGGAAATAACAAGAAGAATAAGATTGGGATGGAGCGCATTTGGCAAGCACTCGCAGATTATGACTAGCAGCTTACCGGTATCGCTCAAGAGGAAAGTATACAACAGTTGCATCTTGCCTGTACTCACCTATGGGGCTGAAACGTGGAGGCTAACCAAGAGAGTTCTACTTAAGTTGAGGACAACCCAGAGGGCTATGGAACGAAAAATGGTAGGGGTAACATTAAGAGATAGAAAGCGTGCAGAGTGGGTCAGAGAAATAACTCAAGCTAACGACATTCTAGTGGAAATTAGGAAGAAGAAATGGACATGGGCAGGACATGTAGTGCGAAGAGAGGATAACCGATGGTCGCTGAGGGTAACAAACTGGATTCCAAGGGAAGGAAAGCGTAGCAGGGGGCGGCAGAAAGTTAGGTGGGCGGATGAGATTAAGAAGTTCGCAGGAGTCAAGTGGATGCAGCTAGCACAGAACCGGGTTAAGTGGAGAGATATGGGAGAGGCCTTCGCCCTGCAGTGGGTATAATCAGGCTGATGATGATGATGATGACACCCTGCAGCGCCGAAGCATTATAGCAGGGGAGTGGGTGCAACATTAAATTGACGAGCAAATAAACAAAAAAATCATTACACAAGAGAAAGAACAAAAAAGGGGAGGGTAGACAAAGTAGTAATGCAAAAAAAAAATTAAAGAGGAGCAACAGTGCATTCGATCGATAACAATTATTTGGAGGAACTGTAAAACCACAAATCATTGATTAGCCCCAAAAATACATCTCGATGTACACTCACATCAGCTGGCAACTTGTGCCATTCGGAAATAGTACGTGGGAAAAATGAGTACGTTTTGTAGTTCGTTTTACACGCCATTTGCCGTATTTTAAAACTGTGGTCTGTTAGAAATATAGTGGGCTGTTTTGAGGTACTTTTCTTTATCAATGCCTGCGGGAGGGAGGAAACCATTTCAGATAAGAATACACGACTACGGTCGCTCAACAGTTCCCGTGGCGCTCCGTGACGAAGGATGAAGTGGTGCAAGATGAAGGTGGCAACATCGCGTGCCGTAGCAGCAGGCAGAGCGGCGGTTTCGGCATAACGGTTGAGATGATCTACCGCTACAATGACCCGGCAGTTTCCGGTTGAAGTGTAGGGAAGCGGGCAGTAGAGGTCAATGCCTACTCGATCGAAAGGTTTTTATGGGCAAATAAGAGGCTGCAATGGCGATGGGCGATCTTCCGGCGTTGGCAATAAAGGCAAGAGCGAACGAACTTGCAGACGTAAGTGCACATTCCGCGCCAGTAGAAACGCAAGCGAAGCTGAGTATAAGTCTTGAATGCGCTAGCGTGAGCGGCTTGCGGGTCAGGGTGAAATGAAGCGCAGATTTGGGAACGCAAGTGTCGAGCAATGACGAGCAGCTGTTTGCGGTCGGAAGATAGATAATTTCGGTGGTATAACAGGCCATCGCGAATTGTAAAATGAGCAACTTGGCGGCGAATCGCATGAGGCGTCGAAGTGGGCGAAGTGATCGAAAGGAAAGCGAAAAGGGGATCCATGGATCTCTGGGCTGCTCGACTGCCATGTTGGTCAAAGACAAGGAACTGCAGTCGATGGGGGAATCGGAAATACTTTCAGGGGGTAGCGGAGAGCGAGACATTGCGTCGGCGTCGTTATGCTTCCTTCCAGATTTATACACAACATGAATACCATATTCTTGAAGCCGTAATGCCCAGCGAGCGAGGCGGCCAGTTGGATCCTTAAGGGAGGACAACCAACACAGAGAATGGTGGTCTGTAACGACTTCGAAGGGTCGGCGATACACATAAGGGCGGAGTTTCCCTATCGACCAAACTATGGCTAGTCACTCCTTCTCCGTAACTGAGTAGTTTAGCTGAGTCAAGGTGCGGCTCGCGTAGGCGAAAACATAGTCAGCACACTCGGGTTTGCGTTGCGCTAGAATAGCACCGATACCTGTGCCGCTTGCATCAGTGCGGATATCAGTAGGAGCATCAGGGTCGAAATGGCGCAATATGGGCGGCGAGGAAAGGAATCGGCGCAGTGTCCTAAACGCAGAACACCCGCCGGAGAGGTCGTTGCTTCCACGAAGGAGGGTTGTCAATGGCGCGATGATGAAAGCAAAATTGCGGATGAATCGTCGTAAACAAGAGCAGAGGCCTATGAAACTTCAGAGTTACTTCATCGTGGATGGTTTTGGGAACGCAGTGACAGCCCGAAGTTTAGCTGGATCGGGGAGCACAAGTTCTTTAGAAACAACATAGCCCAAAATTGTCAAATGGCGTGCGGCAAAGTGACATTTCTGTAAATTTAGTTGGAGGCCAGCTGCAGTAATGCATTCCAAATCATGTTTCAACTGAGCGAGACGCATCGGGAAATCTAGTCAGAAAATAACAATGTCGTCTAAATTGCACAAGCATGTCTTCCACTTGAGGCCGCGCAACATGCTGTCCATCATGCGCTCGAACGTGGCAGGTGCAATACACAGTCCGAATGGCATGACGTTGAATTCGTACAATCCGTCTGGCGTCACGAAAGCTGCCTGGACATGGTCTGCATCTGCAAGCGGGACTTGCCAGTATCCAGAACGAAGGTCCAAAGATGAGAAAAATTCTGCGGCTTGTAAAGAGTCAAGAGCGTCGTCGATACGGGGCAAAGGAGTGACGTCCTTACGGCGGATTTTGTTCAAGCGCCGATAGTGAACGCAAAAGCGGATGGAGCCGTTTTTTTTTTTTTGGTGACAAGAACGATGGGGGAGGCCCAGGGACTGTGCGCAGGTTGAATGACGCCACGCTTAAGCATGTCGGCCACTTGGTCGTCGATGATTTGACATTCGGTTGCGGAAACGCGGTAAGGTCGTTGGCGTTGGGGCGAATGGGTACCGGTGTCGATCTGATGTGTAACAACCGATGTGCGGCATAAATTATGATATGACAAACCAAAGAAGGCACAGAACTGGTCACGCAAGGCAAGAAGCTGGGTCTGCTGAGTCTGCGTGAGCTTATTGTCAATAGAACTGGCGAAGATGTCTACTGGAAATGAATCAGCAGATGTAGCAGTAAGCGCAGCAACCGGTATATGGCAAGGGGTATAATCGCAGCTGTCGCATTCGAGCATCGAGGCAAAAGGATGAAAGTGTCCCAGACACTCACCACGAAGAAAAGAGAACGGGCAGTTGAATGGATTGATGACGGCCATGGCGCTACAGCCAGCTTCAACAGTAAGCACGGCAAACGGCAGGGGTAGACAGTGGCGACGCGTGAAGCCGTCGCAAGGCGTGAAGATGACATATGCGTCAGAAAGAGAGTCTGATAAAACAGGCATAAGAACGGCAGAACATGGCGGGATTGAAATATCGGCCGCCACAGTGAATTTGGCGCAGGTAGAAATGGTGTCGGTCGTCGTAGCCATGCAGAGAGGAAACAGCGCTAATTCAGCAGGAGTATGGCATTCCAGCTGAGTTGCTTCAAAACCTCAACCATGACGCTGTTAACATTCTGCATACATCATTTGTTAGAAGATTTGGACAACCCTGCAGTGGCCAGAGGATTGGAGGATGTCAGTTTACATCCCCATTATACAGAAAGGCAGTGCCAAAGATTGTTCCAACTACCGCACGATCGCGCTTATTTCGCATGCTAGCAAGGTGATGTTGAAAATCCTCCAAGGTAGGCTGCAGCAGTATGTGGATCGGGCGCTTCCGAATGTGCAAGCTTGGTTTCGCAAGGGCAGAGGAACTAGAGACCAAATTGCTAACCTTCGCTGGATCATGGAAAAAGCAAGAGAGTTCCAGAAACCCATCTACTTCTGCTTTATTGATTCTGCGAAAGCGTTCGACTGCGTAGATCACAGCAGATTGTGGCAAGCTCTCCAAGAGATGGGAATTCCTATTCACCTCATCTGTCTCCTCAGGAACCTGTATGAAGGGCTAGAGGCCACAGTCAGAACTGAGCATGGTCTTACTGATTGGTTTCCGATTGAGAAAGGAGTGAGGCAAGGATGCATACTGTCGCCCTGCCTATTTAACCTATATGCAGAGTGCATCATGAGGAAGGCCGGTCTGGACGAGTCTTCAGCTGGAGTGAAGATTGCTGGAAAACGTATCAACAACCTTAGATATGCGGATGATACCACTTTAATGGCAGAAAGTAAAGTGGAACTCAAGAGACTTCTGATGCGCGTACAAGAAGGGAGTGAGAAGTTTGGGCTTAAACTGAACATTAAAAAGACAAAGATCATGGCGTCTTGCCCTATCACGCCCTGGAGCATCAAGGGACAGGAAGTGGAAGCTGTGACAGATTTTCTCTTCTTGGGCTCCAAGATTACCCCGGAAGGAGACTGCAGCCATGAAATTAGGAGACGCCTGCTTCTGGGAAAGAGAGCTATGGTTAGCCTTGACCGCCTAGTAAAGAGCAGAGACATTAGTCTTCCAACCAAGATCCGTATAACTCGTGGTATGGTATTTCCAGTTGTGATGTATGGATGCGAGAGTTGGACTGTGAAAAAAGGCTGACCGCCGAAGAATTGACGCGTTTGAATTGTGGTGCTGGCGAAGACTCTTGAGAGTTCCTTGGACTGCCAGAAGATCAAATCAGTCGATATTGTCGACCATAAACCCTGACTGCTCAATGGAGGGTCAAATTCTAAAGTTAAAGCTCAGCTACTTTGGTCATCTGATGAGAAGAGAGGAGTCGCTGGAGAAAGATTTGATCTTGAGAAAGGTTGAGGATCGCCGGAGAAGGTGTAGTCAGCGAACGCGATGGTTAGATGGCATCCTCGAGGCACTGCAGAAGTTATGCGATGTTAGGAAGATAGTGAAAGACCGGAAAGCGTGGCGTGACATAGTCCATAGGGTCACGAAGAGTCGGACACGACTGAACGACTGAACTGAACTGAACTGAACTGCAGTCAATAACGGCGTGATGTTGGGATAGAAAGTCCCAGCCCAAGATGACGTCGTGAGAGCATGATGAAAGAACGATGAATTTAATGATGTAGAGAGCGCCCTGAATAGGAACTCTCGCTATAACAGGCTGCTGAAGGGTATATGAACTGGTAATCGGCGGCACGAAGCGAAAAACCATATAGCGGCATCGTCACTTTGCGCATCTGGCGGCACAAGTTTTCGCTTAGCACGGACATAGCGGCACCGATGTCAACAAGGGCAAGAACAGCGATGCCCTCCATGGAAACAGCTATCAAATTCGGCGGCGAAAAACGAGGGCTTAGATCTTCCGTCGAAAACACATTTCTTGCCTTCGGAACCGTTAACACTAGTTTTCCTGCGACGGGTTTGAACAACGGTGCATGAAAGACACCAAGTGGCGACGCGGAGATGGAGATCGGCGACGAATTCAGACAGATGGGATTCGCTGTCGATGGGATCGGAAGTAGGGGTTCTGGTAAAATGCCGTGGAGGCGGGTCGAAAGCGTATGCTCGGTGGTCGGCTTCGCAAAAGCGGTCGTGACGCGACGGCGGCAGTCACGCATCACGTGTCCAGCGATGCCACAGGCGTAGCAAATTTGCAGTTGTCTGGTGTTCGCCATGGTTGGAAACGTTGGAAGTGCGGGCGAACAGCAGGAGCGGGGATGAGTCGAGAGGGAGATCGAAAAGAAGGAAACACCGGCGGTGGCTGCCGGGTTATTTCAGCGTAAGTAAGCGGCGCTGTAACAGGATGCGCCGCAGCAGGATGCGCCACAGCAGGAGGCGCTGCAGTGGGAGGCGCTGCAACTACACGGACTGCAACGGGAGGCGGATGACAAACCGACGGCATGGCCTAGGACACTTGCTCCCGGATCTGATGTTTAAGTGTCGGTGCCAGATTTGATTGGTGGGTTCGGAACAGAGGGAAGCAGTGACAGCTGTCGGGCGACCTCCTCACGGACGAACTGTTGGATCTGGAGTAGGATAGAACTGCTGACTTTTCTCGTTACGTCGATGTTATTAAGAGTCGCGGCCTGTGTGGAGGGCAGATGAGTGAAGACTCGCCCTCGGCGCAGTTCGTCATACCTCTGGCAGATATTGATGATCTCGCTGACGGATGTGGGGCCTTTGGCTACAAGCATGTGAAAGGCGTCTAGCTCAATGTCCTTAAGCACATGCCTGATGCGCTCAGTCTCTGTCATTGATGCACTGACGCGCTTGCATAGAGCGAGGACGCCTTCAATATAACTGGTGAAGCTTTCACCGCGCTGTTGGGTGCGAAAGGAAAGACGGTGTTCAGCACGAAGTTTGCGCACGACCGGACGCCCGGAGATGTCAATAAAAGATGTCTTGAAAGCGGACCAGGTGGCGAAGTCCGATTCGTGGTTTTTGAACCAAAGGTTAGCCAAATCCGTCAAGTAGAAAACGACATTTGTCAGCTTCATGCCGTCGTCCCACCGGTTGTGAGCGCTCACTTGTCCGTAGGAGGACAGCCAGTCCTCCACATCATGGTCGTCCGTGCCAATGAAAATGGCAGGATCCCGTTGACGAAGCGCACCAGGACAGGTTGCAGGTGGCGATGGTTGGATGGCGTCACCTGGCATCGCGGTAGCGAGGGTACGGCTGCGTAGCTCCAGGATCAGTCCTCGCAGACTCCACCAAGATTTTCACGAGCATTATTGCAAGGTGAGCTCGTTTGCTAGAGCTAAGTCCAGGCTTGCAGGTAGGCGCTTGCAAGGTAGGCGCTGGCTCGAACGACTGGTGCTCGCGTCTCGTGCGGCGCCAGGTCTTCTCCTTCTTTACAATTTTTTTATCATCATACCCCCAGCGCCATTGTCTGGCATTACAGTGGGGGGGAGGGTGAAAAAAAAGTGTACAGATTCCACCGCGCATGCAGGTGGCTACAAAACAACATAACATTTAGATAGAAAGAACACGGAATTATTATACACAAAAATGTCACAGCATGGAAAAAAATGATTCATTTCATAATATGGACACTACTTCCTTGGACAGCTTGTTCCATTCCGAAATCGTTTTGGGGAAAATGACAATTTGAAAGGGTCAGTATGGCATCTTTATTATTTAAATTTAAGTGAATGATATCTCCGTACAGACACATAATCAGGGTTGACTAAATATTTTGTTCTCTTTATTCCAGTTCTTTAAAGAAATATATTATGGAATAATTTTAAACGCAGAATTTTCCTACGTTTCTGAAGTGAGTCCGAACGCAAAGCTTTTTTCGCGCTAGTTACACAAAAATAACTCCCATAGTTATTAAAATCAAAACAAACGGCCAAATTCTGAACTCTTTCTAGCTTTCGAATGTCAATCAAGGATTTCAGCTCCCAAATTGCATACTCAAGTAACGTTTGTATTATGCAGTCTTTAAAGGGAAAAGTTTAGCGTTACTTCTCTAGGAAGCCCAATATACGACAGGCTTTGGCAGTAACAAAATCCACGTGACTATGCACTGGTTAAATAATTTCAGACGCTGAAATCAAGCTACTATTATTAATTACATTATTGAAATCATATGGAAGCTTCTTTTTAGTGAAACACATATGTACAGGTTTTTTTGTATTCCCAAATTCGCAAACCACTGGGCTACTTTATACAAGTCAAGTTGTAATGCATCGCAGCCACCTCGATCGTTAATAATTCTATACAATACACAATCATCCGCAAAAAGAGGCATGCATGAAGAAATACCTGAAAAGATATCATTCATATAAATAATGAATAGTAATGGGCCCAAGACGGATCCCTGAGGCACCCCTGATGTTGCAGCCACCTCATACGATTGTTTCCCGTTGACAACAACCCATTGACGCCTAAAGCTCAAATACTTCTTTATCCACCTAATAAAGTTCCCATTTATGTAGTACCAGGATAATTTTTCTAATAATAAGGAATGTGATATAAAGTCAAAGGCCTTCCTAAAATCTAGAAATATACAGTCGACTGACAGTTCATCAACGTTGAGTGAATCAGACAATGTTTCGTACACATCCACATAGGATTCCAGTGACTGGGCTATTTCAGCGAAATTTGCTTTTCGATAACTGTAAATGCGCCGATTGTCACACTCTTTGAGATTAGTATACTGAAAGTTATTTCCATTAAATCACAACTGTGATCACTGGCACCAGGCAATATAAGGGTAGAATAAGATGCCGATGGTTGGTTAGTCAATAATAAATCCAAAACATTGTTACCACGATTTGGCTGCAGTACTAATTGGGATAGACTGAATAAATTGCATATATTTACATATCATTGTCTAGTGCAGTATTGGCTCCAGACGGAAGACATCCTGAGCTCCAGTCGATTTCAGGAATGTTAAAACCTCCTCGAATAACTAAGAGTCAGTTTTAACAGTTTCAATCATGTCAGCTAGGTCAACCATGGTTTTAAACTGACTTCCAGAGGGCCTGTAAAATGAACATACGGATAGCAATTTACAATTTAGAAGTCATATTTGAGCCCATACAGCCTCACTTGTCCCAACATGAATTTCCATCTTTAAGAACTAGGACGTCCACCAGGGTAAATACGCCTCCTCCGTGACTGCGCCGATCATTTCGATAGCTGATGTGGTTGCTTGGAGAAACTTGGCTATCGTTGACATCCCCATCCAGCTATGATTCCCATCCAATCACAACGGAAGGTCTCGCCATTTCAATTAGACCACGTAGCTTGTCCACTTTATTCTTAATACTTTGGCAGTTAAGTACTAAAAAAAAAAAAACAGATCAGAGTGTTCCGGCTTAGTCGTATATGTATTTGACGCTATTCAAATAAAGGACGTGGCATTTCAAATGCGCTTTGCCGTTGGTACCCTTGTGAGTTTTGGCATAATCCCAAAGCATTTTCCTCCTGTTTCGTTCTGGTTCAGAGAAAGTTTTTAGGCACGTGGACGATTTTTTGATCATTTTTACTAAGGACAGAAATCTGAACTTCAATGAAAGGGTGCATGAAGTTTTATCCTTATTGAACAACCTGGTAAAGGCTTAGATTTTACAAGTGAGATACCTGATATTAGTATTTTGCACTTTATAGACCTTAAGAAGGAGTCATGTGAGGACTACGTTTGTTGGCAGTATTCTCCGCGTGCAATAAAGGGGCTTCTGCCATACGACTCTGCCCATTCTAAGCGAATTAAAAGGGGGATAGTAACACTTTGCTTCGAATCCGCCCCCAAGAAATCATGGCCTCACAAAATGCATGCAATCTTTAATAACCAATTGACAAGGCTGTTTTCAGCCGGGTTCCCTTATTCGCTTGTGACGGGGGTCCCTAAAAGCCTCCTGCAGGAAATGAAGGCAAAGGCAGTGAGAACGGGCGATGAAATTCCACTGAACGAGGTAAACAATTCACAGAGGCTTAGCTGTAGTTAAGCCTAGGAGATTGCGAAACCAAGAAAGGCGAAGTGTCTCCAATGGAAGACGACACCACCCTCCGCCCTGAGCGGCGGAGGGGGGCGAGCGCATCGAGGCACCCTACCATGGATGGATGGATGGAATATAGGAGCGTCCCCTCTGAAACGGGGGGGGGGGGGGGGTAGCAGTAGCTATGATGCTCATTTTTCTACCTATATCTTAATTATTGATTTTGATCGGTTAACTAAACCATATATCCATTTTTAAATTTTTGTTTCTACATTACTAGCATTCTGTCACCTCTGCTTTTAAGCCATAAATCTTCCAGTCGTTTTTTGCTAGTTTTCACCGCCGTTTTATTCACTTGGCTCTTGGTATCTCTAAACCCCAGAGCTTCAGGAACAGTGACTCCGCCTGCATCAACTTCCGGATGGATACCATTACATTCGAGTATAATATGGTCAATTGTATCACTGGAGTTACCACATACAGCACTTGAGTCATCTCCATTGTTAAATTTCTTTTTGTAACTGCGTGTTCTAAGGCACCCTGATCTAGCTTCAAAAAGTAGGGCACTGCCTCTTGAGTTATCAAAGAAATCTTCCTTCCTGATCTGCATTTTCCACTTTCGGTATAATTCAACACTCTGGTTCTTTTCCATCGAATTTATCCAATTTTTACCTTCTGTGTTTTTCACCTGTTGCTTAATGCTCTTTATGTCTCCGTCCTTGTGACTAGCATACTTACTAGTTAGTTTCCTAGTACTTTTCCTCCATTGTGAGTCAACGCTTTTTAAGTACAGGTATTTAAATACTTTAGCTGCCCATCTGTTACTGTCCAATTTCCTCAGGCGTTCCTCATATAATATTTTACTCTGAGCTTCCCGTACTTCAAAAGATGCCGAGCCCATATCTCCCTGTAGCGCCTCATTTGTAGTTTTGCCGTGGGCACCTGGTGCTAATCGTCCAAAGGATCTCTGATTTATATCTAATGCCGACCGTACCGCCTGTTAGACCACAGCGCACCTAGTGGGAGAAGCGCGAAACGCCAGGCGTGGCTACGAGCCACGCTACGGTGAAGAGCCGACTTGGTAGCCCAGCTCTCGCGCTGGTATGACGTCATTAGTCACGTGGTGTAAAGCGTAACTACCGGACCACGCTACGCTGAAGGCTCAAAACCTGGCGTAGTATTGCTTTGGGAATAAAAGACCTGTGGTGGTGCTCTACATACACAAGTTGGGCCACAATTTAAAGCAGGTCGCGAGCAGGCATGGCGTGCCTTTTCCGTCCCGAGTAAGCTCGGAAACCTTCGTTCATGCATTTCAAAAGGAAGAAATGGAGGAGGCACTAAGCACGGGCGACCGTTTATGAAGTTCGCCGAATGGGTGGTGTACGAAATCCCCCTCTCGTGTGGCCGCTCGTATATTCGACAAACTGGGCGCTGTGTTAATGAGCGACTCAGGGAGCATGAGAGAAAGGTTAACAAAATAAAGAGGGACCAAATTTACCCAAAGATATAAGGTCTTTATCATCGTGCTCTTGTGAGCCATAGGTTTTCTGATGTACGGATTTTGTCGGGAAGTAAAGACACAAAAGCTAGTTAGTTAATTGAGGCATTTTTTATCAATAAGAAAGCAAGCATGTGTGTCAGTGATACGTCGATATCTTTGTACAAGGCTGAAAAGAACTGCTTCACCCCGCGGTATTATGTTAACATTGAATCTCGATGATGCTCCTTGTGTGTATGAACGATGACTATATGTTTGCATGTTTGTTTCCTTCGAAAAAGCAGTTGTAAGTGGCCCTCCGTACCTTTACCTTTGTTGTGTTCGTGTGTGTTTTCGCGCCTTGATCTTGCGACAAAATTTTATTTATTTGAAAATACTGCAGGCGAATATTTTGGTGCATCCAGGATTGGCAATACACACATGATTCACAGATAAAGAAAATAAAATGAAAAGGCAATGCGTGTGGTTGCATTCAGTAAGCAAGAACAACAAAATTAGCCAAGAAAATGCTCCTGTAGAGCTTTAGTAAAATTGGGAGACTGGAAACTGTCCTCAGGAAGACAGCTGCAATCGGTGCTTGTGACTGTCAGTCCCATGGGGTCTATGCATGCAGACGACGGAGCTTTTCGTCACATAGTGCAACCGGATTGTGTGCTTACGGACACCGCCCTTGTTTCACAAGTACGTCACAATTTGAACAAATTGGGGAATTTTTTTATAATAGGACCACTGCATTAGAAAATAGAAAGTGCTTTACTAAATCTAGATATTGACGCTTACGACAACAATAACACCGCGAAATGTTTCTTTTCTGGCCACTTTGCTAATCTTTTTCCTGTCAAGTTGTCCCGTGGCTATGCCCAGCCCGTTAACGTCAATTTATAGCAGCTGATCCAAGAGCAGTGATGCGGCAAGGTGTCTCAAGCGTACGGAAAGCCCCAGGCAGGATTAGCAGCCGTTGCAATGACCGGACAGCAGTCAGAGCGCCGGCTTATCGATGCAGATCAGTTTCTTTTTGCTTGATCCTTTGGTTCAAGTTTTCCGGATTCTATTAGCGGGTACCGTATTAAGTACTTTATACGTAAAGTAACGGAGCTCATTTGTCTGTGATTTTCAAATCCTTCTTATAAAATAAGGTAATAATAGCGTTCTTGCAAGATTTTGGCGCCGTCGATGCCTTGAGGCATTGTTTATACAGGGCGGCAAGATTTTCTAGCCCAATATGCCGACCGTCATTCAACAAATCTGTATTTACCTTATCCTCTCCAGTTGGTTTCCAGACCTTAAAGCTTTCTTAACGCCGTAATTACTTAGTGGCCGAATGTCTGACTGCCCTTCTGCCAATCCTATAACTATCCCGACTAGCTCGGCTACTGTGCAGTTCAGTATAGGACAACTTCGAAAGAGCGCAAACACGCACAACCACTAAAGACAAGAAACGAGACACGGCGCTTGTGTCTCGTCTCTTGTCTTTAGTGGTTGTGTGTGTTTGCGCTC
Organism: Amblyomma maculatum; assembly: GCF_055883805.1. Taxonomy (NCBI): domain Eukaryota; kingdom Metazoa; phylum Arthropoda; class Arachnida; order Ixodida; family Ixodidae; genus Amblyomma; species Amblyomma maculatum. The sequence goes on along the minus strand of NW_028146740.1, from coordinate 6,503,974 downwards.
TTTCAAAGTTTTCCAAATATGTACCAACTCGCCCAAAAAGAAGTGTCAATCAGTATAGGACTGCTCCATTATTTCGATTACCTTTCCATATCATCAATTCCATTGCCCGCTTTATCTCCGAGCGCCTACATCTTATCTTTGCCTATGCCTAGTTTCCTTTTCTTTGCTTTCAGGTTTTCTTTAGAGCATGTTCGATTTTCTTCATATCATGGGTCCAAAAGCGAAGCGTAGCAGTGGGAGATTTCGGCCACCCAGGGCTCTTTAACATACACACGGGCGCAGTGCGTTTCGCCTCTATCGGAAAGCGGCCGGCATTCAATTCTGCATCGCTGGCCGGAGTTGAGCGCCCTTAACAGCTGCGCTATCACCGCAGGCTTTCTCCCTATTATACTTGGATATTCCGAATGCTTTACACCTATTGATTAGCTTTCATAGCGTCAACGTGCGAAGAACGAGCTTTGATAGATCTTACTGCTCTATCCTGACTGATGGGTGGAGGATTTCATATTTGGGCATTTCTTAATGAAATCGTTGGTCTGTTTCGATCATTGGTACGCCTTAAAAGCACGCATTGAAGGAAAATAAAGTTGAGTGAACTATTCTAACACCTACCTGTAATGCGCTATGAATAATGATACACCTGAAATTATCATTGATTGTTTTTATTATTATTTTTCTCATCGACAAACTGCAATGTAAAGAAGTGTGGGTTCTCCCTTTCCCTTGTACAGCGGGCACATTTTCCGTCGGGCCATCAAATGGATTTTGACTGTTCCCTACAGCATCAATAATGGCGATTAAACATTTCTTTGATATTTTGAGTATTTTATTCCTTTTCTGGACGTATTTCAATTTATTTGAGTTGCAAGTGTAGCACCCCTCCGATTGTGGTCTTTCTAAACGCTCTGTTCTAACGGCATGTTTCAACGCGAAGTATATTTTAAAAGGCGAGAAACTCACGACCTATGCAAAATTTCTACTACCGGCCTTCCGTGAAGCGTGATCGAACGCCGAGGACATTCTGTTGAACTGTGGCGCCATTGGTCAATATATCGCCTTCAACTGTCGTTTTACTTGCTCAGTACTACCAAGTTTGAACTAAAGTCGGACGGCAATGAGGCTGTTTTTTCGTACTGGGAGAACTTTCTTTTAGGCTATTTCATGCGGTCTGAAAAAGGAGTAAATACTTTATCGAGTCCAGTGTCGTAGGATGGGCAGCGTAGTGGAGAGATGCTAAAGATTGAAGCAACCAGGGGTTCTTCAACGTGCACCGATACTTCGCAGCTGACGGGCAAAGAAAAATGAACAAGTTGCGCACTCGGTAGAAATAAGTCTGCCTCTCTGTACACGATCGCGCATTGCGTGCTTATTCTTGCGCAAATCGCAGCTAATCCCGTTCGTGGATGCAGCAACGATCCGAAGGCATACATCGCGAACCGGTTATCACGCCTCAGAGAAGCGGTAATTTTCGCCACCGTGTTTGCTTCCGCACTCAGTTGCAGCGCGGTTTGTTAAGGCGAGGAGATGTATGCATAGCGGAGCGAAAGTTTCTTGAACGAGAACCATCGTAAGTACTTCTCAGCGGAATAATAGCATCTACCAGATCAGGTGACAGAACGCCTGCTCTTGCAAGAGCTCTTCAGCATGGATTAGCATATCGCATGCACTTTTCATTTCTCGAGCCTCAGCTACGTCAGCTGAACCAAGCAAACACCTCACTAGTATCGATATTTGTCTGTGGTTGTCAGCTATACTCGCAAGGCTACAGAAACCAGATTATTTCCAAAGCATTTTAGGCTTTATAAATTTTAACGCAATCTTTAACTGCTTAATGGAGGTCGCGACTTGCGAGCACAGAAGACTCATAAGAACGGGAAGAAATAGAAGGGGAAATATAGAAATAGTGCGGAGGAAAAGGGGAGCTGTTTCGATGGTCATTGAAAACTGACAGAATTAAGAGGAAAAAAACTACAATGACTGGGAGATGAATGAAAATTTTGAAGGTTTATTTGCCACAAAAAACGGTTTACAAACCTATCTACAAGCCTTCTGGGGCCCAAGAATATTGCTGAAGCGTCCCTGAACAATTTACTACAAAATGTACAGAATGGAGGCATTAGAGAGAAAATGGCGTGGTTATTTATGAAGCAGTTGTTACGGTAAGGAGGAGAACATAATTTAATACAAAGTTTATACATCTCTTGAAAGAAGGCAGCAGAACAGGTAACAACACAAGCGGAAGAGGCACACACACTCACACAAGGACAACGCTGCACTGACAACTATATTAACTAGAAACCGCCCATCGTCTCCTTTCACTTCACGTCTGCAGCCAACTACTTCCTTGTCTTTAACATCCTGCAGGTTTACGCAAAAATTCTACTTCCTTCTTCAAAAAAACCAGGGATTGCATGCTAAAACATTGGTCTTCCAAGTCACAGATTGCATATGCTTCATAAATCTCGCTTGCTAACTTGTCCTTCATCCTTTTCATAACCTTGACATTCTGAAGGTCAGACAAGGAAGTAGTTGGCTGCAGACGTGAAGTGAAGGAAGATGTACGGTTTCTAGTTAGTATAGTTGTCAGTGCAGCGTTGTCCTTGTGTGAGTGTGTGTGCCTCTTAGGCTTTGTGTTGTTACCTGCTCTGCTGCCTTCTTCTAAGAGATGTGTGACCAACTAGCTGAGCGTTCGACTCTATTAAAGTTACACACTTATACAATTATATTGGCTATACGCTTATCGTGGTAGCTTGAAAGTGAACAAATTTGTCATTATTGACAAATTTTACACATATAATATAAATATAAATATATATATATATATATACCGGGTGTCCCAGCTAACTTGAACCAAGGGGTACAAAATAATATATTTGAGGTAGGTCAGTGAAACCAATTGCATTCAACTGCCATCCTCCTTGTGCACTACAGGCAATTTTTTGTTTTGCAATTACTTAATTAGCTAATTATGTTAATTTATCTAATTTATTAAATATCGACTTTAGGCCAAACATGTGAATTGGAAAGTTGTAGAACACCTTGAGAAACCCCCATTCCATTAACTGCGATAAAGAAAATCTCACGTGTATCTTTTTTTTCGGGCTCAGAAGAAAGCCCGCGAAATACAAATAATACCACGTGACTAGCGCATTTGTGCGCCGCGATTGTGGTGCTCTCAGTCGTGGTTTGAGCGAACGAAATCAGCTGCGGCCGTGTCTTCTTGGCCCCGTTAAAGCGGCAGGCCGATATGCCTGCCATAGCGTCTTCGCCCGCGTCAGACAGCCGGCTCACGTGACGGTGCAGTAGCAGCGAGAGCGGCGGGCCGACACCACCGAGAATCTAACAAGGCCTCCTTCTCTCCCATTAGCAAACGACACAACAAATGAATGAGCGATAAGGTATCAGCCACTGAATCTGCGCATAAAGGATTGGGTAAAGGGGCGAGATGACATCATGTGACTCGACTAAAATTAGCGCTGCACCTTCATTTGCCGGTTCTTTATCGTCATCCCCCTGTTGTGATGTAGGCTGCTGCGGTGCGCAGGTCTGGCCAAAATCGCGGTGGCGACGGGCGAGCTCGAGCTCGCTCGAGCCATCGCCAACATTTCTGCCTGCCGCTGCAACGGGACCATCGGGTCACGGCCGCAGCTTATGTCGTTCGCTCAAACCACGACTGAGAGCACCACAATCGCGGCGCACAAATGCGCTAGTCACGTGGTATTTTTTGTATTTCGCGGGCTTTCTTCTGAGCCAGGAAAAAAAGATACACGTGAGATTTTCTTTATCGCAGTTAATGGAATGGGGGTTTTTGAAGGTGTTCTACAACTTTCCAATTCACATGTTTGGTCTAAAGTCGATATTTAATAAATTAGAAAAATTAACATAATTAGATAATTAAGTAAATGCAAAACAAAAAATTACCTGTAGTGCGCAAACAGGCTGGCAGTTGTATGCAATTGGTTTCACTGACCTACCCTAAATATATTATTTTGTAACCCTTGGTTCAAGTTAGCTGGGACACCCGGTATATATATATATATATATATATATATATATATATATATATATATATATATATATATAATGTTACGGACGACAAGGAAGAAGAAGCGGACAGTGGCGCGGGCAGGAGCGCTCGCGCTAGGCCCGCGAATATTCATTAAACATCATCTACCATCGTCATCGGTCATGTTCTGTCTCCTGTCTTCATCGGCTTGCCGTATCGTAACATTTGGTTGGAGGTGCTGGGTACGGCATCCCCATCCTCGCCTTGGAGCATCGACACCATCTTCAAGCCGGGACCATCACCGAGGACCCAGGGACATCGCCGAGTAGCTTCGCCCCAGCCCTTCAAGCCCAGACCTGAACAACTACCACCGCCCAACCCCCAGCCCGGATCTGAAGAGAAGGAGAAGAGACATACCGATCAGAACCGAGATGAAGGACCCGAAAGACCCGAATGACCCGAAGGAACCGATGGACACGAACACGCAATCCCCGCCCAAGCTGCCCGACGTGACCTCGAGCCATCGGTCCCATGGACTCTGGTGACGGATGGTTGACAGCTCCAAGGGAGGCGGATCACCCACGCATCAGACATCGTACCGGCAAGCCGTTCTATTCTTCCTTCTTCCTCTTCTTCATCAAGCATCCAGACACGCCCATCATCACGCCATGAAATCATTAACATCGCTAAACTTCCTCGTCCACGATCGGGACGATCGCTCGGTGGCCCCGGGTAATGTTACGGACGACAAGGAAGAAGAAGCGGGCAGTGGCGCGGGCAGAAGCGCTCGCGCTAGGCCCGCGAACATTCATTAAACGTCATCTACCATCGTCATCGGTCTTGTTCTGTCTCCTGTCTTCATCGGCTTGCCGTATCGTAACAATATTATATTGGCTATACGCCTATCGTGGTAGCTTGAAAGTGAACAAATGTATCATTGTTGACAAATTTTACACACATATAATATAATATATATATATATATATATATATATATATATATATATATATATATATATATCCAGGAAAGAAAGAAAGAAGGAAATATATATATATATATATATATATGTTATAAAGCATTGTAGAACATTTGAGGCTCTCAAGCTGCGACGAATTACGCCTAAATTCGGAAGACTGGCCAATGTCACCTCTGTAGCCAGTGTTGAAGCCTGTCCTTCAGTTTCCATGGCTGATATGATACGAGAGATTGTACGTGAGGAATTGTCAAGATCTAGGGACGCCATTTGTAGTGAAGAATATGTGCGGTAGAGTTGTGCACCGCAGGCAAATGTTGCCGCCCTGTCCACTCCGTGGGTTCAACCTAGCGGCGCTTCGCATATGGACGATCAGCGCAGCTGTACTCAACGTTATTACCACCAGCCAATGGAAAAGAGGCCCGCTTACTCTGAAAATGTGGTTCGTCAGCAGCGAGATCCTCGCTGCAACCAACGTCGCGACTTTGTTAGTGAGGACTCTTATGCTGATCGCTGGCGCCCTCAACCTGTGTGCTACAGGTGTGGCATTGCGGGGCATATCGCTAGATACTGCCGCCGTCGTTTTCCAACTGTCCAAGATTACCGACCCCACGCGAACATTCACGGACGGCTGCACACCGAACAACAGCGATCCCCGACTATGCCTACTGGGGACTCACACCACTCGACATATTTGCTGAATTCACCTCCTGCATCTGATCGTAGTGTGACGCCGCCACCCCAGCGCCCGCGCAGGTCACCTTCCCCTCGGCGTCGTTCTCCCCTCCGCCTCAGGGAAACTAGAAGGCGCGGCCGATGGAGGTGAGGCAGCCCGCGAGTCGATGACGTCCATACCTCTGCCCGTGTTTATGTTAAAGAACAAATTGGAAATGTTTGTTGATGGTGTGAAAACAATGGCTCTTGTGGACACTGGTGCTACAGTATCTGTTATGAGTTTGAGTTTTAAGAACCGTTTAGGTAGAAAAGTAATGTTCAGTGGTGACCGAGCAGTGTTATTCCGTGGTGTCGGTGGTGAACCTTTAGTTCCTCTTGGTGTGTGTGCTTCGGATGTTGTTATTGGCGGCCTCAAATTTAGAGTAGAATTTGCAGTACTGCCTCGGTCTACGCATGATGTCATTCTTGGGATTGATTTTCTGCAAGTGTGTGGTGAAACTTTAGACTGTGGTACGGGCGAGCTTGCTTTGAATCCTTCACTACTTTCGGTTCTTGTGGATGACTCGACACCTGAATTTGGAGCATTTTCTGTGGAAGAAGACACAATTGTGCCAGCGTTATCTGCAGCATTCGTGCGGGTTTTCTCTATTCGGAACCAGTGCGAATCTTTTGAGGCTATAGTAGAACCTACGAGATTCACCTGCTCTAAGAAGAGTATCCTTGTGCCTCGTTGCGTCATTCCCGTGACTAGAGGCCGCACTGAGCTATGGACAGTGAACCACCCCGAAGAGCCAACTGTGTTGCTTCGGGGCCTAAAACTCCCCGTTTCGAGGAAGGCATATCCGGTTCCGTCGCGGTGTTAAACAGCTCTGTCACTGAGAAGCAGGTGCGACCAGGCATGGAGACCCAAGTTACGGCTATGATTAGTAAGTCTCTTTCTACACATGAGCGTCGTATTCTAGTGGAACTACTACTGAAACACGTGACAGTGTTCGACTTTGCCAAAGATGACTCAATGCCACTACCTACCAGTCGTATTCATCACTCGGTCAAAACTGGGTGCGCTCCTGCAATACGTCAGAAGCCCTATCGAGTCTCAGCAACTAAACGTAAGGTAATAGATGAGCAAGTTCAAGACATGCTAAAGCGCGGCATTATTCCAGAGTCCTGTAGTCCTTGGGCAGCTCCAGTTATCCTTGTTAAAAAGAAAGATGGCACATGGAGGTTTTGTGTTGAAGACCGCCGTTTAAATTCAGTCACGAAGGAAGATGTCTACCCGCTTCCACGTATAGATGACGCAATTTACTATCTGCACTCAGCTTAATACTTTTCTTCTATTGACTTGAGATCCGGTTACTGGCAAATCCCCATGCACATTGCAGATAAAGAAAAAACGGCATTCGTAACACCAGACGGACTTTATGAATTTAACGTTATGCCTTTTGGATTATGTAATGCACCTGCCACATTCGAGCGGTTCATGGATGCAATTCTACGTGGACTAAAGTGGCAAATTTGTTTATGTTAATTGGGCGACGTAGTAATATTTGGAAAAACATTTAATGAGCACAACCGCCGTCTAGATATCGTACTTAATTGCATGGAATGAGCTGGTCTTGTACCGAATGCAAAGAAATGTCATTTTGGCGATCGTGAAACAATTGTCCTCGGTCACTTAGTTGACAAAGAAGGTGTTCGACCAGATCCCAAGAAAATTGAAGCCGTCAAAAGGTTTACCGTGCCCAAATCAGTAAAAAAGCTGCAGAAATTTTTGGGGCTATGCTCGTACTTTCGACACTTTATACCAAGGTTTGCAGACATCGCTTACCCACTTACGAGTCTACTGCATAAAGATGCACCATTCAATTGGACCAGCGAATGTGACTCAGCTTTCCGTCATCTGAAGTTTCTTTTGACCTCGGGCCCAATCCTCCGCCACTTCTGCCCATCAGCTCCAATTGAAGTACACACTGACGCAAGTGGTATCGGTATCGGCGCTGTACTTATACAACGCCATGGACGCGATCAGCACGTGATAGCATATGCCAGCCGCTCGTTGAGTAAATGTGAAAGTATTTACCCGGTTACGGAGCAAGAATGTCTAGCCGTTGTTTTCGCTGCACAGCGCTTTCGTTCTTATCTGCACGGGAATGCTTTCACGATTGTGACCGACCACCATTCCCTTTGCTGGCTCGTGAGTCTTCGTGACCCCTGTGGGCGGCTCGCTCGATGGGCTTTACGCCTACAAGTGTTTAATTTCACTGTGGTGCATAAAAGCGGCCATAAACACTCAGATGCTGACTGCCTTTCGGGTTTGCCGCTTCAAACGACTGATAACGACTCAGACAGTTTCGATGGATATTTGGCTCCAATTTCACAAACCTTCCCCGATCTCCGAGTTTTCCGAACCGAGCAACGCAAAGACCAAACATTAACTTCACTGTTTGATTCCGCCAACGATCCTATGAAGAACACAATTAGCATTCGCGAAGGAGTGCTTTACAAGAAAAATTTCGCCTCTGGGGGAGCACGTATATGCTTCTTGTCGTTCCGGAAAGCCTACGTATTACAGTTCTAGAAATGACGCATTATGACGCCACGTCTGGTCACCTGGGAGTGGCCCGAACACTCCACCGCCCACAGCAGCAATTTTACTGGCCGAAGATGCGTTCAACGATCACGCGATATGTAGCCAGCTGTGTGCAATGCCAGCGCTTTAAGCTGTCGACTTCAAGCCCACATGGAAAACTGCAGCCAGTCACACCTCCAACAGCCCCGTTTGAGCAAGTTGGCATTGACCTTCTTGGACCTTTTCCACGGTCCTCTAAAGGAAACCGATGGATTCTTGTGTGCGTTGATTATTTAACCCGCTACTATGAGACAGCCGCGATACCATCCGCTACTGCGTCTGAAGTATCACATTTCTTACTTCGACTTGTCATTCTTCGGCACGGCCCTCCTGCAGTCATCATTAGTGACCGTGGACGCCAATTCACAGCGGACATTGTCGAAGAACTTCTTCGCCTCAGCGCCTGCAGTTTTCGCCACTCCACGTCATATCATCCCCAAACGAACGGTGTGGTAGAACGAACTAATAGGACGCTTACCACCATGTTGGCTATGTACGTCGCTGCATACCATAAGGACTGGGATGGCGTTCTACCGTTCATTACGCATGCATATAACACAGCCCAACATGAGACAAGAGGCCACAGTCCCTTCTACCTTCTCTATGCTCGCACGCCTCGCTGTGCCCTCGACACCATAATGCCATTTTTCATTCATGACGAACCTTCTCTTGCTACCACACTCTGCAGAGCTGAAGAAGCACGCCAACTGGCCAGAGTTCGAATTTTATCTTCACAAGAACGTTCAAAGAACCGCTACGACGCCCGACACCAACAAGTTTCTTATGCTCCTGGTGACTATGTGTGGTTGTGGACACCTCTCCGTAAGCGCGGTCTTTGTCAAAACCTGCTGTCACACTACACCGGACTGTTTGTTGTGTTAGAACGCATCAATGACCTGAATTACGTCATAGCGCGCATAACGGCGAATGGTCGACGGTCACGGCAGTCTCAGGTGGTGCATGTAGCCCGCCTCAAGCGATTTTATTCCAGAAGATCTCTGTAACTCGCCCGACGGGCTTCGTCTGCGAGGAGGGAAATGTCACGCGCCTTCGTAGAACGTCGACGGAAGATGAAGAAGAATGGCCGGGCAGATCGGTGAAGAAGAAAGAAGAGCAAGGGCAGAGGAACGTTTGTCCGCTTCGCCACAGGCCTGTTTGTACCGATCCCTGTAAATAAACCCCCCGTGCGTACAAAACACGTAACAATATATATATATATATATATATATATATATATATATATATATATATATATATATATATATATATATATATATGTATATATATATATATGAAGGAAAGAAGCCAACAGTCGGCGAGGCCAAAGAAAACATTGCGGATTGTACATGGTCTTTTTTTTTCTTTGGTAACCACATAAATTAGTATTGTAGTCTGTTTAGGAGAAAGATAATTAAACACAAAGTAAAAGGAAAAACAGCGTGCCGATGGTGGGAACCGAACTCACGAACTTCGAATATCGCGTCCGGTGCTCTTCCAGCTGAGCTACATCAGCCGCTGTCCTACCTGCTATTTTCGTCGGTATTAATGTTGCCTGCATACGAACCTTGAGAGTGTTCACCAGCGGCACCCTCAAACATAGCGGTGTACGTGGAACGCCCTGCGTTACCGCCAAAGGGACGTAGAACGTGATTAAGATATATATATATATAGTAAAGAAGATGAAGAAGAAACAACGCTGCGACATCGCCATCACCATCGCTGGTCTCCGGCGCCCATCTCGCTCGCGCTGAAGCTGTGCCCTGCGGCTGGTAATTCGATCCTGCTGTGCCCGAATTACTGCCAGCGCTAGACGTTCCAACCAACCATTAAATCCACATTTCACTTGGTGGAGGTCAACCTGAGGTTCCCTGTACCCATCTCGCCCTGGAACTTCGCAGCAGAACATTGACTACTCCAATGACGGAGCCGACTTCATTGCACCTGCCTCCGCCCGTCACCTGCACAGGTGCGCTTCGTCCACGGGACCCGGCTACCTTCAGTGGAAGCAGCCATGACGACGTCGACAATTGGCTGACCACTTACGGGCGGGTCAGCCGTCACAATAACTGGGACGACAATCGTAAACTCAATAACGTTATCTTTGACTTGAGCGACGTCGCTAATCTGTGGTTTCGAAACCACGAGTCGGACTTTGCCACCTGGGCGAATTTCAAGACGAAATTTTCTGATGTCTTTGGCCGCCCCGCCGTACGAAAACTCCGCGTGGAACAGCGTCTTCGGTCGCGACTGCAGCTGCCCGGTGAAACGTTCACCAGTTACATTGAGGACATTGTTGATATGTGTCGTCGCGTTGACCCGACCATGACCGAGGCCGTTAAAATACGTCATGTCCTCACAGGAATTGATGACGGCGCTTTCCACATGCTCATCGCGAAAGGCCCCACTACGGTCAAGGAAATCTATGACCTCTGTCAAAGCTACGACGAGCTCCGGAAGGAGCGTGTTTTGATTCGCCAGCCTCATACATCACTTGCTGGACTAGCCGCGGAGAGGGGGTCATCTAGCCTCTTTGAAGACATCAAGGCTTTTGTACGCCAGGAAGTCGCGCGACAACTGTCCCTGCAGCCATATGTTAAGGTGTCGTCAACAACTGGCCTTGTTCCGGAGCTTCGCCATGCAATCCAGCAGAATGTATCTGAAGTCCTCCCTAATCCTGTTCCTCAATCAGCTCCGGTCGCACCCTCAATGCCGTTCCCCACGCCCACAGTTTCATCGTCCGGCGTTGCGCCACTGAGCTACGCTCCAGCATTCGCGCCGGCTCCTCCTAAAGTATTGCGTCGCACGTATGCCGAAGTCACTTCAAATCCACCACCTGAGCCAGCATATGCCTATGCTTCGCCCCCCATGCGGTCCGCACCAACAGCTTTTGCTCCCCCCTTGCTTCCGACACGATCTCCATGGCGCACTTCAGACAACAGGCCTATTTGCTACCACTGCGGCATCGCTGGGCACACTACACGCTACTGCAGGCGCCGAATAAATATGGCCTTTGCTGCACGGCCTGCGCCACCTTATTTGGCGCCCCAGTTCCCAGTCCCATCGGGTCCTCCAACAGCACCCCCTGATCCTCCGGACTTCCTCCCTCGTCGTTCGCCATCACCACGTCGCAGCTCCATTTCGCCAGTGCGCCGACGACCCGCTACCCAGCCGGAAAACTAACCGCCGTAGTTCACGAGGCACGAATTCCGTATTCGACAGAATTTCAAAGTCCTCGTCTTAATCCCGCGAATGTTATTCCTGTCATCGTTGAAGGTGTTCATACTCTTGCGCTCGTCGACACCGGTGCCGCTGTATCAGTTATCAGCCAGAAACTCTGCCGCTCCATCCGAAAGGTGACTACGCCTCTCAAGGGACTAATGCTTCGTACCGCATCCGCTCACAGTATACAGCCGACAGCTATCTGCACTGTTCGCGTCGTCATTGCTGCAGCCTTGTACATCATCGAATTCGTCGTTCTCCCCACAAATTCTCATGACGTCATTCTCGGCTGGGATTTTCTGTCCCAGCATCATGCTATCATTGACTGCGCCAGTCCTCAAGTAGAGCTCATTGAATCGAGTGATGCACCGTCTGATGCCCTGTTCCACGGGCCGTGTCCTCGTTTTGCGACCAAACTCCTCGTAGCACATGAAACAACCATCCCACCCGTTAGCGCTGTTCTGGTTCCCCTCACTGCCTCTTTTACCACCGCCGCGACAGTCCTCTTTGTGCCCTCTAACGTTGTCTGCCGCCGCAGCCACTTACCGCTGCCGTTTGCCGTCCTTGACATGAAAAAATTACCGACAATTACGTTACTTCCTAATGCGAAATTTGAGCGCAGCAAATAAGCTGTTTCACCTTTTCGATAGATTGAGGCAAAGAAATCGAGCAACACATGTATGTGCTATCACAGAATTTTTTTTTATTTTTCACACGTATTCCTTTAACAAAGAACGGCAGCGGCAATTTCGGCTCGGGCGGTGCACATATACAGATCCGCCGCCACCGATCTGGCTCTCTGATTGCCACCGCACAGGGGTTGCATTGGAGGAGGAGCGAAGAAAGGAACTAAGTTCGAGCCGGCGCTTTGACAACCGGAGACTCGCAGGAAGATGGGGGAGGGGGGCGGCGTGTACACCCAGCGGCAAACGATGGGGGCAGAAGCGCGCGCAGCAAGCGGACAACGCGATAAAGGGAGGAGAGAAGAGATAGCAGCGACTGACTGATGCTGCTGACGCCGATAGTGAGTCAACTCCAGCTGCGGAGTTGGTTTCAGGGACAACGCCGCCGATGCCGATGCAAACAATATGATACCCTCGCTTCCGCAGCGCCAAGAACCAGGTCTAGCCGTGGGAAGGTGGTCACGTATTCGTCGACGTGCCGGGGCCTACGTGAAATAACCGGCGTGTCGGCAACTGAAGAGCACCCTATCCGCCACACAGGAACAGGGGGGGGGGGGGCACCCTCCCCTCCTCTTTCTGCATGGCGGCGAAGGTGTTCTATGCATTCACGTTATCTTGACTCTCTAGCAGCTTCAGCGGCATCCAGCGGTATCAGTCGGTCGCTGCTAGCGCTGGGGGGATGAAAGGGGGCCGGAGCTGGTTACGAGGCCGACGACGACGCCGACGCGAAACCCAGGAACGGACGCCAAAGAGCTGCGCTCTAAAACGGCGCTAGCACACTTCTGGTAGCCAATCCTCTTCCGTCTCCCGCTATGTTGCTCGAAGGGGAGTGCCTCGGCCGCATCGAGCCCGTGGACCTTCTGTTCGCCTTTGATGATGTGTCATTCCCTGTTTGCCAAGTTGACGCCTTGACTCCAACTCGTGTGGCTTCAGATCCGCTACAGCGGGACCTTTTTGACCGTTCTGTGGACAGCGCTCTAGAACCGCGCCACCGCGAGCAACTTCTTGACCTTCTACACCAATTCCGCGCCTCCTTCGACATTCCGCAATCTTTCTTGGGCCGCACGACGACCGTTTCCCACCTCATCGACACTGGCGCTCACCCACCTCTCCATCAGCGGCCGTATCGTGTGTCCCCGACTGAGCGCCGTGTTATTGCCCAACAAGTCGATGACATGCTGCAACGCGGAGTAATTAGAGAATCCTGTAGCCCATGGTCGTCTCCTGTGGTCCTAGTTAAAAAGAAGGATGGCTCCATACAATTTTGTGTTGATTATCGCCGCCTCAATAAAATCACTCGTCGTGATGTGTACCCCCTCCCACGAATCGACGATGCCCTAGACTGCTTGCAAGGCGCAGAATTCTTTTCCTCACTCGATTTACGCTCCGGGTATTGGCAGGTGCCCATGGCAGAGGCGGATCGTCCTAAGACCGCCTTTATTACTCCAGACGGACTATACGAATTTATTGTTATGCCATTCGGAGTCTGTAACGCCCCAGCCACATTTGAAAGAATGATGGACACTGTACTGCGCGGCCTGAAATGGAACATCTGTTTATGCTACCTCGATGATATCGTCGTCTTTTCAACAGACTTCCCGACCCACCTGACTCGACTTCGCCAGGTCTTCACCTGCCTAACCCGCGCCGGTCTTCAACTGAACCTCAAAAAGTGCCGCTTCGGTGCCCGCCAGCTCACAATACTCGGACATGTGTGCAAAGATGGAGTTCTGCCCTATCCTGAGAAGCTCCGCGCTGTTGCTGACATTCCGAAACCGACCACTTTGAAACAACTGCGAAGCTTCGTGGGCCTCTGCTCGTACTTTCGTCCTTTTGTTCGCAATTTCGCGACCATCATAGCCCCCCTTACACAGCTCTTGAAAGGCGCCCCTAACCTCCCCTCTTGGTCGCCAGCCTGCGATGATGCATTCGCGACGCTGCGCAATGTTCTGACGTCACCGCCAATCCTTCGCCATTACGACCCTACTGCACCTACAGAACTTCACACCGATGCCAGTGGTGTCGGCCTCGGCGCCGTCCTCGCCCAGCGCAAGCCTGGCTTCTCCGAATACGTTGTCGCCTACGCAAGTCGTGCTCTTACCAAAGCCGAGACCAACTATTCCGTTACCGAAAAAGAGTGCTTAGCAATCGTGTGGGCTATAACGAAGTTCCGCCCTTACTTATATGGCCACTCCTTCGAGGTAGTTACAGGTCATCACGCTCTCTGCTGGCTCGCGGCTCTCAAGGATCCGTCTGGCCGTCTCGGGCGCTGGGCTCTCAGGCTTCAGGAATACGACATCCGTGTAGTGTACCGCTCTGGCCACAAGCACTCTGACGCCGACGCTCTTTCTCGGTCACCGGTGCGCTCGCCTAACTCATCTTCCCCTCCTCAAGCCTCTTTGTCAGCACTCACCATTGAGGATATGCCTTCCGAGCAACGACAAGATCCTTGGGTTTCTAACCTGCTAGATGTCCTTGGCACTACTTCCGCGGCTATGCATCCTCGGGCACTCCGCCGACAGGCCTCCCATTTTACCATTCGGGACGGCCTGCTCTGCCGAAAGAACTACAACTCAGATGGCAGAAAATGGCTTCTTGTCATTCCGCGCCACCTCCGCTCCGAGGTTTGTGCCCACCATCACACTGACCCGCAAAGTGCTCATGCCGGCGTCCTGAAATCCTATTATCGAATTCGTCAGAGGTATTAATGGCGGGGAATGTACAATTTTGTACGTCGTTACATTCGCTCTTGTACCGCCTGTCAACAACGCAAGATTTCTCGCCACCCCGCTGGCCCTCTCCAGCCTTTACCGTGTCCAGCTCGCCCGTTTGATCGCGTGGGAATCGACCTCTATGGTCCGCTACCATGCAGTGCCGCCGGTAATCGATGGGTCATCGCCGCCGTCGACCACCTGACCCGTTATGCGGAGACTGCTGCACTTCCCGCGGCAACAGCCCGAGAGGTAGTCTTTTTCTCCTGCACCACTTCATTCTTCGACACGGCGCCCCTCGCGAACTACTGAGCGATAGAGGCCGTGTCTTTCTTTCCGAAGTAGTCCAAGAGCTCCTGTTGTCTTGCAAATCGATACATCGGGCTACAACCGCGTGCCACCCGCAAACCAACGGCCTCACGGAGCGTTGCAACCGTACGCTTGGGGACATGCTAGCAATGTATGTTACATCTGAATCTGGGAGCTCCAACTGGGACCAGGTACTGCCATTCGTAACATTCGCGTACAACACTGCCACCCAAGCAACAACTGGTTTTTCGCCCTTTTTTCTCTCACACGGCCGTGAACCATCTTGTACTCTGGACACAATTTTGCCATACCATCCAGATGCCTCTGAGTACAGTGCTTTGTCCGATATTGTACAGAAGGCTGAGGAATGCCGTCAGCTAGCTCGCACGTTTACCTCCAACACTCAAGGCTATCGCAAAGATCAGCATGATAGCGATACCCCTGCTCCGACGTTCCTGGCCGACAGCTTCGTTTGGCTATGCGTTCCTGCCACCAGCAAACTAGGAACGAAATACCACGGACCTTATCGCGTATTGGAACGCACATCCCCTGTTAACTACATCATCGAGCCAGTCACCCCTTCTTCCGACCACCGCCGCCGCGGCCGTGAGGTTGTCCATGTTAGCCGCCTCAAGCCGTATTACAACCCTCTGGTTGTTTCTTCTCCGTGAGTCGCCAGGATGGCGACTTCTTCACGCGGGGAAATGTAAAGAAGATGACGAAGAAACAACGCTGCGGCATCGCCATCACCATCGCTGGTGTCCGGCGCCCATCTCTCTCGCGCTGAAGCTGTGCCCTGCGGCTGGTATTCCGATCCTGCAGTGCCCGAATTACTGCCAGCGCTAGACGTTCCAACCAACCATTAAATCCACATTTCAATATATATATATAAATATATATATATATATATATATATATATATATATATATATATATATATATATATATATATATATATATATATATATATATATATATATATATATATATATACAAGTGCCGGTGCTCATTAGAAAAATTTGTGACAAGAAGTGCAGCCCGGCCATAATGAAGCCACAATAAACTTCGAGCAGCGCAAATGCCTTGAGCAAGCAGCAGTGAATGGTTCGCCTCCGCTACAGCATCACCGGTACGGAAATTGTCACAGGTAACTTCCACAAGAGCACTCCTTCGCGGCGGTAGCGAGACGCTCTCTCGGAAACACGAAGTGCGGCATTGCAAGGACTGCTACTGTCTTGTTCGGCAGATTGTCCCAACAAACATGTGACGAGTCTATTTCGCCGGTCGATAACTGCTCCGTACTCCAGCAGAAAGCTAATACCAAGGATAAGGTCACGGGAGCAGTCACTTGAAACAACGCAACTAACGACGAACTTACGCCCGTTAACCTGAATGCGAGCCGTGTACATCCCTTTTGGAGTAACTATATGACCGCCGGCGGTTCGAAGGTACACACCTGGCCAAGCAGTGAGCACCTTCCTCAAAACAGTCGCCATGCGACCACTCAAAATTGAATAATCGGCACCGGTGTCCACTAATGCACGGACCGTAGTGCGACCGTCTAAAATAACCGTATTGTCCAGAGAAACGCTTTTTGCTTCCCTAAGTGACGGTACCAGCAGCTCGCGATCGGATCGAAGCGGCAACGACTGGAGGTCTTCAACGCAGCGACTACCAGTGGCCTCGCCCCCGAAGGTCGCTGTTTTCAGTTTTCCCGATGAGGGCTAGACCAGCGACCTTGGTCATCTCGCAAGGAACCGTGGGTTAACGTCGAGGAGCGCCTTGGTGAAGTGGAGCGGGACTGACGCTGCGAACGAGATGAGAACGCTGCTCCGCCAGGTACTCCCAATAATTCGGGGTCGTTGACCAAACCGGGGAGGAGGCGAGTTGATGCGGAAGCCGTGAAGACCGAGGTGTCGATACGAACAATCCCGGTAGAGATGTCCTGGTTCACCGCAGTGGAAGCAAAGCGGACGGCGGTCAGGCGTGCGCCAAATGTCGGCTTTGCGTCGGAGCAGCGGACGATTGTCGAAGTTCTGCACTGGATGTACCGAGGGCAGCGGGACTGTAGGTGGCGCGAGTATGGGCGGTGGTGAAGGGGGAGCCTGACTCTGCAGACCTTCCGCATATGTGGGACGGTTGTCGGTCCCCGATAGCAATGGCGGGCTCGTAACTACAGGCTAAAGAGGACTCTTGAGCGCCTGTCGCACCTCCTCCCGCACTATAGCAGAAACGGAAGCTGGCGATTGCTGCAGAGGGCTCCAGAACTTGCTCAGTTCTTCGCGCACGACGCTGCGAATGAGTTCACGCAAAGCATCGGGATACCGCTCGGAACATGCAAATGATTCCGCGATTGTGCCTGTATGAAAAGGTCGGTCATAAGCAACGGCACGTTCTTGTAGCACCCTTTCCATTGTGGTGGTCTCCGCAAGGAATCCGTTTACAGGCGACGGTGGGTTCCGCACAAGGCCTGCGAACAACTGCTCTTTCAAACCCCGCATCAAGTGCCTGATCTTTTTGTCCTCAGACATGGCGCGATCGGCTCGCCTGAAGAGGCGCGTCATGTCCTCGAATCAAGCTTGGGCACTCTCATTCGGCATTTGGATGCGAGAGTGAATGGCACGTACTGCATGCGCACGACGATCCGCGCTAGTGTAAGCCTCGAGCAGTGGACGACGGAATTACCGCCACGATGTTAGCACTTGCTCTCGGTTCTCGAACCAGATACGGGCGCCGTCCTCAAGACTGAAGTAGACGCTCCTTAGTTTGGCAGCATCGTCCCACTGGTTGAAAGCAGCGACACGTTCAAACTGAAGGAACCAGTCCTCCACATCCTAAAAGAGGTCCCCGTGAAAAGACTTCGGTACCCGAGAGGCCTGCAAGGTGTAGCTACAGGCCTGTGCGACGCACGTTACTTGCTGAGCAGAAGCACTGGATATCATGGCGGCTGCTAATGGCTGAAGCTCCGGTGACAGTAGCCGTCGACTGGTGCGATGCACTGGGGTGTCCAATGGCACAGGGCTTGCTCGACGTCTCGCAGATGGAGACTCTTGCATAGTTGATCGTTTTACCAAGCAGCTCCACCAGAATGTCACGTACACGGTGACTAAGGATACCAATGATAGCAGGGGGTAGCCCGGGGACAACGGCAACAAGCAGCACAGACGCAAACGCGCAAGCGACACTTCGTCGTCCTGTAAACTTCGTCCTCCTTTCACACCTCAGTCATGCACCACCTGGCAACACTAGGTGGCAATATGTCTATATATATATACACGGCCGGTCTCGAGGGAAAGAGCGCTTCTCTTCTCTTACGGCCTCTCCAATGGGGTCTGTTTCTACCGCCCGCCGCGCCTCGATGGGGTCGCCACCGCCCCACTGCTGGTCCTCCGCAACAGCCGTTCACGCGCAAGGGAAACGCGCGCTCGCTTTTAGCTTCGCCCGCATCAGTTGCAACTGGCAGGTCCTGACATTTCGCCCCTTATGGTTTATACAAAATCCGTAATCAACATCGAATATTTATCGTGTACGAGGAATAAAATACAGTCAACAATCCGCTCACGCGCGCGCTCCTTCGTCAGTGCGGCCTTGCACGGTCGAATGAAGCTTCGGGAGCACAACATTTTTTACCGCTAAGTTTTGTACAAAACTAAATTTGCCAGGCTATGCAATGTGCCTTTCAATGTTTTAAGCAGGTGTAGCGCGACCTGACGTGAGTGTATGGTGAACTGTTGGGTGGAGATTCTGTCAACCGCTACCGTTTTCGTTTAGATCAGAAGAGGCACGGGCAAAAATTCATGGCGCGTCTCAGATTCAGAGTAAAGAACAAAACTTTACTTATATAGTAAACATTTCACTTGTCTAGTGGAGTGGGCTGTTCTAGCTTCGTTCAATCAGTCGATGAAAGACCGAAGATGTATATGTAGTCTCGTGACTACTTTTAATCAAGGAAATCGGCATAAACAGTTAAGCAGAATCGAAAAGAGCGGCAAACAATAAAAAAATTGTCCTTGAAAGTTACACACTGCACTATATGTTCATCAATTCTTCAAAATGCGACCTGCGTCAAGAAAATTCAGTCTCAAAATCTTCCTGCACGGCTTGTGCACATAAGTTGGCCTCTCGGTCTTCTCTTCACTTTCCTGGTATAAATTATTGAGAAGAAGAATTCTGAGAAATGTAATAACATAGCTGTTGTCAATTCCTTTCGGGCAACAAAGTGTTGAATTCTGAAATGCTGACTGAATCAGGATCTTAGGTACTTCAAGAACATTTGTGTGTATGGTAGGTGCACGGGAGCTTTTTCTAAATAAAAAAAAAAGGCTTGTCTAATAGGGCAACAAGCTCTGGTTTCAGATAATGCAGTCCACTAGAATATTGTCCTCGTAGAAGAGCGTACTACATGGGGCCGCTTCTTTCGCTAGTTTCAAGAATAGAGCAAGCGTCACACCCGAAGTTGATTAACTAAACAATATATCCAGCGGCGTAAGATAAACCGTAATATGTGACAGTGGGAAATGGGATAGTCGAGATGCCATCACTTCCTTCAGTGCCTTGATTCTGCTCTCAGATGAAACGTCTGTCTTGACAATTTAGTCATGTGCCGCTAGCTGTTACGGCCCTCGCATCTAGCATATGTCATTCCCTTCCGCGCATTAACCTTACTTTCCCGAAGAGAGCCTCAATGGGCCGCTATATAGGGCTTGAAATGAGTCTTCAGTGAGAGTGCCCTTCTTTAACGCTTTAAAGTTTCTTGCATACTTTCGATATAGCAGGTGAACTCATTTGTAAATCATTGCATCGAGTATCACCTTCATCATTTATTGGCCTTTTTTTACCACTTCCAGCACAATTGGTGTCATGAATATCAAACCATTTTTAGTGCTTTCATAACAAGCTTAATATCATGTAAACATTTTATTAAAACAATGTTTATTTGCATAATTAAAATAATGTGTGTAATACCACACATTGGCTAATATATGAATTGTAATAACATTTAAAACTCAACCCTACAACGTTTACTTTGACTGTTATACTAATCTTTTATATCATGCAAGCATTTTGCAATTTACATTACATTTTATGAAATTATTTTCAGCTTCGGTGTTACATGAATGGTTTCGCATCTAGCGCTAAAGACGGTTTTGCTGTAGCAGAGAGTTGCTGTCATGTTAGCCTTGAAGAAGCTTCGATGTGATCACATCTCATGCAGTTTTTTTTCTTTTTTGTTTCTATTCTTGTACAGGCTTGGGAAAAATTCGGACTAAAATGGACAAAAGTAGCTACCATGCCGCAATGCTTGTCGAACGTTTGCTGAACGACAATGTTTTTTATATCCGTTATATCCGTAGTAGTAGAACAGGTGGCGTAGCGGTAGAACATCCGCCTCGCATGCAAGAGGACCGGGGTTCAAATCCTGGAGCCGCGCAATATATATACATCGCTTTCGCTGACCATGTTGCGCACGATCCGGTCTGTTTTGCATCCACAGCAGTAGAAACTACCCAGCCATCTCTTGACAACATCGGCATTAACTGCCACTTGTCAAAGGAGAAACGGCGTGCGTTAGAGCAACTGCTGCTGGACTGCAAGCACTGTTTTGCTTCTTCCTCGAAGGTTCGTCAAACGCCCATCACACAACATTGCACCATTACATATGAAGACGCTCGCCCTATACGACAGCAGACTTATCGTGTGTAGGCCAAAGAAAGGGAAATTATCCAGACGCAAGTTCAGGAGATGCTGGAAGATGGTGCTGTGCAGCCTTCGCAGAGTCCATGGTCTTCACCAGTAGTCCTGGTCAAGAAGGACGGCACTCTCCGATTTTGCGTCGACTATCGAAAATTGAATTATGTGACAAAGAAAGATGTATACCCGTTACCGCGCATCGATGACTCACTGGACAGATTGCGACGTGCTAAGTATTTTTCATCTATTGACTTGAAAAGCGGCTATTGGCAAATCGAAGTAGACAAAAGAGACGAGAAAAAACCGCATTTGTCACTCCAGATGGCCTATATGAATTCAAAGGACTCCCATTTGGATTGTGATCTGCCCCAGCTACATTCGAAAGGATGATGGACACTGTCCTCACTGGCCTCAAGTGGCAGATCTGTCTTGTGTACTTGGACGACGTAGTTGTTTTTTCTGAAACATTTGACCAACACCTCGAACGCCATCGAGCTGTCCTGGATGCCCTCTGTTCTTCTGATATCACGCTAAAGCCCCAGAAATGCCACTTTGGGTATACAGAACTCAATTTCCTCGGCCATGCTGTAAGCGCTGATGGGGTGCGCCCGGATCCCGATAAGAATGCTTCGTCGCACGGTTTCCCGTTCCAGCTGATCAGAGGATTGTTGAGCGCTTCCTCGGCCTGTGCATATATTATCGGCGGTTCATAGCGGACTTTTCTCGGATCGCGGAACCTCTCACGCGCCTTAAAAGGATGGACACCTCCTTTGTGTGGAACTCTGAGGAGCAGATGGCCTTCTCTTTGCTTCATGAGCGCCTTCAAACATTCCCTGTTCTGGCGCACTTCGATGAAGCGGCTCACACTGAGGTGCACACTGACGCCAGTAGTATCGGTCTTGGCGCGGTCCTTGTTCAGCATCAAGACGGGTTTGAGCGAGTAATAGCCTATGCTAGCCGCACTCTCTCTCGTGCATAAACGAACTACTCCACCTCAGAAAAGGAATGCCTGGCGGTCGTGTGGGTCACTCTGAAGTTTCGCCCCTATCTTTACGGCCGACCATTTAAAGTCGTCACGGACCATCATTGTTTGTGCTGGCTGACAAATCTGCGAGACCCATCTGGACGACTTGCACGCTGGAGTTCGCGGCTTCAGGAGTTTGACATAACTATTGTTTATAAGTCCGGCCGCAAACACGAAGACGTCGACACGCTGTCACGAGCACCCGTTGACACTGGCGATACTACAGCCGATGACGATAGCGGTTTTCTAGGAGCCCTCAGCGCATCTGAGCTCAGGGAGTGACAAAGAGCTGATCCAGACATCCTTCCACTCATGGATCATCTGGAAGGGCATGATACGACCTTGCTTCGACACCTATCTCGGCACCTTGGTTCCTTCTACATGCGGCAAGGCTTCTTGTATAAAAGAAACTCCCAGGGCCAAGACAGAACTTACCTTCTGGTAGTGCCCTGCGAGCTCCGTGAGGATATTCTCCTTGCTTGCCTCGACGAACCGACGTCTGGTCATTTGGGTCGCTCACGGACGCTTGCTCGAGTGCGCAACATGTAAACCCACCGGTAAAATTGGGAGGTGGTTAGCCTCGGCTGCGGGAGATGGTTAGTTCGCAA
The DNA here is from genome assembly GCF_055883805.1 of Amblyomma maculatum. Taxonomy (NCBI): domain Eukaryota; kingdom Metazoa; phylum Arthropoda; class Arachnida; order Ixodida; family Ixodidae; genus Amblyomma; species Amblyomma maculatum. The sequence goes on along the minus strand of NW_028146740.1, from coordinate 6,481,446 downwards.
CCCACCGCCGGACACCCACGGGTAAAAATGAGTACAAGCGTCCCCCGGCCTGGCGCTCGGCTTTTCCAGGGGTGTGCGTTTGGGAGAAGCTCCGTAAACCCCGCTGCGCGCCCCTCCTCCGCAGTGGGCCCAAACCCAGTTTCGAACCTCGCAGCCTGCAAAGGTGGTTCTGTTTGTCTTGCAAAGGTACTTCCTTTGACCCTCACCTGAAGTGCTCCCTTAGAGCCTCAGGTGCAGCAGTCCTAAAAAAAAGGGCCACATAATGGGCTGTTGCCGCGCAAGGCGGACTTATTGTTGTCCGATGGCGGAACGAATCAATGCCACATCGGCGCAACTATTTGGGCCGTGACCCCTTTTCCAAAGCATTTCACCCCAGAGAGCCGAGCACCAGGCCGGGGGAAAGCATGTACCCATTTAAAAACCGGTGGGTAACCGGCGGCATCAGGGATCGAACCCGGTACCTCCCGAATGCGAGGCGGATCCTCTACCACAAGACCACCGCTTCGGTCCTCCGTAAACCCCAGACTCTTCGCAGCTGTGAAACGCTATGTACGAAGCTGTCGCGAATGCCAGCGCCGTAAAACACTGCCCCTGAAACCTGCCGGATTTCTCAAGCCCGTTAAAGCACCATGTATTCCGTTCGACCAAATCGGCATGGATCTCCTTGGCCCTATCGCTTTGTCGCAGGCGGGAAACAAATGGCTAGTAGTCGCTACTGACTACCTGACTCGATACGCTGAGACAAAGGCAATCCCTCATGCCACAGTTTCCGAAGTAGCCGAGGTTTTCATGCACAACATAGTCCTGCGGGATGACGCCCCTTCATACGTCATTACCGACAGAGGGACAGCTTTCACTGCGCAGCTCATCGACTGCATATTTGAGCTGAGTTGCACGACCCATCGCAAGACCACAGCGTACCATCCACAAAGCAATGGTCTTACAGAAAGGTCGAATAAAACGATTGCGGACATGTTGTGAATGTACGTCGATGTGCAGCACAAGACCTGGGACGAGGTGCTGTCGTACGTCATATTTGTGTATAATACAGCCTTACAAGAGACAACGCGCTTCACGCCATTTCGACTTTTTTACGGACGCGAAGTTCAGAGCATGCTCGATTCCATTCTCCCGTGCCCAGATGATGACCAGCTTTCCTCAGATGCCCAGAAATATGCCATCCGTGCTGAGAAAGCCCGGCAGCTCGCCTGTGTGCACATCAGGCGGCCGCAGACCACTGACGCGCACCGTTACAACCTCCGGCACCGTCAGGTTGACTACTAACCTGGAGACCAAGTCTGGGTATGGACACCAGTTCGCCGTCCAGGCTTGTCAGAGAAAGTCCTTTTCCGCTACTTCGGGCCGTACAAAGCGTTGCGTCGTGTGAGTGACCTTAGTTATGAAGTTATTCCAGACGGTGCCACAGAACCAAAACGTCGAATGCCCAGCGCGCACATTGTGCACATTGTGCTACTGAAGCCGTACTACGACCGATAGCGAATGGCCACCCGCTGTGACCACTCTTTTGCTTTTCACACCGTTTTTACCGGCCGTCCTCACTTCTCGTTTTTTTTCGGAAGGGGGGTAATGCCACCTAGCGTTGCCAGGTGGCTCATGACGGAGGTGTGAAAGGAGGAGTTTGCGTGTGTGCTGCTTGTTGCCGTTGTCTCCGGGCTACCCCCTGATATTATTGGTATCCTTAATGACCATGTACGTGACAATATATATATATATATATATATATATATATATATATATATATATATATATATATATATATATATATATATTGTCACGCACGGTGACTGTCGACGGGGACATACGACGACAAGCGTATGTCGAAAAGGCACGTGCTACGAAGAAGAAGCAGACAAAGAAGACGCAAGAGACTGACGCGCTAGTTAAACGTTCGACCAGAACACCGACCTCAGACTGAACGTACTCTTACTTTTGGTGGAGGCTGCTCTTCGTTCCCTCCTCTCAGGGTGGAGCTTCGCAGTCGCACTCGGACCGCCATCAGCTACGCCTGAGGGAACAAGCCAGACCGGCACACCGCTCCATGTACCATCCTGTGCTCTGGTGGGCTTCGCCAACGTGATCCCAGCTTCTTCAGTGGCGCAGATGACCAGGATGTGGATGATTGGCTATCCTCATATGAACGCGTAAGCGCATACAACAAGTGGGACGATACCACCAAGTTAGCTAACGTCCTCTTCTACCTGAAAGATGTGGCCAATTTATGGTTTCGCAACCACGAACCCGACCTGCCCACCTGATCGGCCTTTAAAACGAGCTTTCCCGAGGTGTTCGGGCGCCCCGCCGTGCGCAAACTCCGCGCCGAACAACGCCTCGAAGCCCGCGCTCAGCTCCTTGACGAAAGTCACCAGCTACATAGAGGACGCTGTGGATCGTTTTTAGCGTGTTAATCCATCTATGTCCGAAGCTGACAAAAATCACCAAAATCCTGAAGGGAATCTCCGACAATGCGCTTCATATGGCCAGAAACCCGCAAACCATCGTCGAAGTGGTTCAGCTTTGTCAAAGTTACGACGTCCTCAAGAGGCAACGAACTTCTACTCGACGTTCTGTCATGAACGATCGGTTATTCCCGCCTCCGACAGCATGCGGCCTCGCATCTGAACCGCCTTCCCTCCTTCCCGATATCAAGGCGGGAGGAAGGGGCTCGGCAACGGTCGCTCCTCCCTGCTTCTGCTGCAACCACCCCATCGCTAGATCCTGCACTTGGACGCACCATCCAGCAGCAATTTGCAGACGTTATACCGCCAAGCTCTCAACTTACGCCTGTGGCAGCCCCGCTAACGTACGCCGCTGTCACCGCTAGACCACTGCCGTGCCCTGTCGCGTATGCTGCGCTGTTACCACCACCACCACCACCACCTCCGCCCGCCCTTATCTGCCTCCTCGACGTCGGGTCAACAATCCATGGGGGACCTCCGACAACCGCCCCAATCTGTTATTCATGTGGCGTTCCTGGCCACGTCGCCCGGCTTTGTCGCCAGCGCGCGCAGTCGTACCGCAATGGCCCCTACCTGTACACTTCCAACTACAGTTCAAACTATGAACCTTCCCCTCCGCCTGTCGCTGCTGGCACCTCTACCGACTCACTTTATCTTGACCGCTCTTCCCACTCCTCTCGTCGATCGCCGTCTCCCCGCTGTCGTTCCCTCTCGCCGCTGCGCCGTCGCTCTGCTGCTGGCCCGGAGGAAAACTAACAGCCGCAGTTCCGGAGGCAAGAACGCCGCTTTCTTCTACTTGTGCAAGTCCTCTGTCTTCCCCGGCCAACGTTATCGAAGTGTTTGTTGATGGCGTCGCAGTTCTCGCGCTCGTGGACACTGGCGCCGCTGTGTCTTTGCCGCCAACCTTTGCCGCCGACTTCGTAAAGTTACAACGCCTGTTTCGAGATTTTTTCTTCGAACTGCCAGCTCGCATCGCATTCAATCTCTTGCAGCGTGCACAGCTCGAATTGGTATTCAGGGTGTTTTGTACGTAGTCGAATTTCTTGTGATGTCTCAGTGCTCTCACGAACTGATTCTGGGTTGCGACTTTCTCACCAGTCATCATGCGATTATTGATTGTGCCCGAGCCAGCCCCGAATTGTCTCCGCGTTCACCTGCCGCCTCGTCCGACACACCGCTCCACGTCGATAAGGTAACCGTGGCCGAAGATACTGACATCTCCGCCTGCGCTACCGTCCTCGTGCCCGTTTCCTGCGCCTGCTTTTCCGATTCGACTGTTCTTTTCACTCCGACGCATGCCGCTAATCGTCGCCATTGCTTAGTCATGCCTTTCGCCCTTCTGACCTTCTGTGGTGGCTACAGCGCCCTGTACGTCTCTAACCCGTTGCCTCGGCCGTCAACGCTTCTTCGTGGAGGACGTCTTGGTTATGTCGAGCCCTTTGATGGCGCTATGACATATGTCGTCTCAGAAGACCCAGCCCCATTTCAGCTCGACACTATTGACTTGCCTGCTTCTGTACACAACGACAACTCCACTGCAGCATTTTCTGGCTGTCTTTATGCCAGCCTTTCAGCAGATCAACGCGACCAGCTCGTCAGCTTACTTCAGCGCTTCCGTTCCTAATTCGACTTTCCTCAGAAATCCTTGGGGCGTACATCAATTGTCGCTAACTACATCGACACCGGTACGCACGCCCCGGCACGCCAGCGCCCTTATCGCGTATCGGCTGCAGAACGTCAAGTTATCCCCGAGCACGTTAATGACATGCTTCAGCGTGGCATCATCCAGCCTTCGCACAGCCCTTGGGCTTCTCCATTAGGTCTCGAAAGGAAAAAGGATGGCTCTATCCGTTTCTGCGTTGATTACAGGCGATTGAACAAGATAACACGAAAAGACGTGTGCCCCCTTGCACGTATTGATGACGCTCTCGATTGCCTTCAAGGTGCCGAATTCTTTTCATCTCGGGACCTCCGCTCGGGCTACTGGCAGGTACCGATAACAACTGACGATCGACCAAAAACCGCTTTTGTGACACCTGACGGTCTCTATAAATTTAGCGTCATGCCGTGTGGATTGTGCAACGCACCGGTCACCTTCGAGCGCATGATGGACACAATTCTGTGCGGACTCAAGTGGCATGACTGTCTTTGTTACCTGGACGATGTTGTCGCGTTTTCAAAAGATTTTACGTCACATTTGGACCGTCTCGAGCGTGTGTTAGTGTTTGACTGATGTCGGCCTGCAAATAAACTTGAAAAAGTGCTGCTTCGGGACTTGACAGCTTCCTATATTGGGACAGGTTGTTTCGAAAGACGGTGTTCGTCCAGATTCTGCAAAATCCGTGCAGTAGCTGAGTTTCCACACCCAACTTCCCTAAAGCAGCTGCGTAGTTTTATCGGGCTGTGCTCGTATTTTCGTCGCTTCGTCCACAATTTCGCTTCGATCATCTCGCCGCTGACAGAGCTCCTTGCCAGTGAGGCCATTCTTTCGTATTGAACGTCCTACTGTGATGAGGCCTTTTCGACGCTTCGGCGCCTTCTAGTGTCGCCTCCGATTCTCCGCCATTTTGGCCCTGCGGCGCCAACCGAAGTTCGCACTGATGCCAGCGGTGTAGGTCCCGGCGCTGTCCTTGCACAGCGAAAGCCCGGCTACCCAGAGTACGTTGTTCCTTATGCCAGCCGCACCTTTAAGAAAGACCGAATTATTCTGTAGCCGAAAAGGAGTGCTTGGACATCATTTGGGCCATTGAAAAGTTCCGCCCATATCTCTACGGACCATCACGCATTTTGCTGGTTGTCCACCCTTAAAGACCCATCCGGCCGTCTTGCTCGATGGGTCCTCCGCTTACAAGAGTACGACATTCAGGTCACCTACCGGTCTGGCCGTACGCATTCTGATGCCGACGCCCTGTCTAGGTCACCTCTTAAATGCGGCTCTGACTCGACAGCCATCACCATAGGTGACTCATCTTCACTAGAAATTGCCGACATGCCCAATGAACAAAGGCAAGACCCTTGGATCGCTTCTCTTCTCACGCTTCTATCTACACCTTCTCTGCGCCCAGCTTCTCGAACGCTTCGCCGCCAAGCTCGTCATTTTGCCATCCGCGACGGCATGCTTTACCGCCGAAATTACCATTGCGACGAACGCAAGTGGCTCCTTGTTATTCCTCGGCACCTTCGTTCGAAAATATGTGCCGCTTTTCACGCCGATCCTTAGTGTGCCCACGCCGGAGTGTTGAAAACTTACACTCGTCTTCGCCTCTTCTATTACTGGCAGGTTATGCACCGCTTCTTGCGTCATTACGTCCGCGCATGCCAGGAATGCCAACGCCGCAAAAACCCTCCACACCACTCCACCGTTTCGATGCAGCCCTTGCCCTGCCCCAGTCGGCTATTCGGCCGTGTGGGTATCGATCTTTACGGGCCGCTACCAGTCACTCCAGCTGGTAGCCGGTGGGTTGTCGTGGCTGTTTACCACATTACCCGCTACGCAGGAACATCATCTTTACCTTCTGCGTTGGCGCCGGACGTTGCGTCTTTCGTCCTGCACCATCTCGTTCTGCGCCCCGGTTCACCTAAAGAATTGCTCAGTGACCGTGGCCGTGTTTTTCTTTCCGAGACCGTTGAAGCCCTTCTTCAGCAGTGCCGCACTGTCCATCGTTCTACCTCGGCGTACTATCCGCAGACAAATAGCAAGACGGAATGTTTTAACTGCACTTTGAGTGACATGCTGGCCATGTATATCGCGTCCGACCACTCAAACTGGGACCGGATTCTCCATTTCGTCACGTACGCTTATAATACTGACATACAAAGCACGACCGGATTCTCCCTCTTTTTCCTTCTATACGGCCGTGAACCCACCTGAACTATGGACACGGTACTCCCTTATCGCCCTGACACCTCCGAATCCACCACCGTCTCTCGAGCGGCAGCATATGCAGAAGAATGTCGCCAGTTGGCCCAATCATTTACAGCCCAGAACCAAGGTCACCAGCAGTTCCTTCGCGCGCAGCCTTGTCCAGCTCCTTCAAACAGCACAGACTCCCTCGTGTGGCTTTGGATTCCTGCCACCCCCTCCGGCCTCTCTACCAAACTTGCTTCCAAATATCATGGCCCATATCGGCTTATTTGCCAGACCTCTCTGGTGAACTACGTTATAGAACCACTTGCACCGATACCGGATATGCGTTGCCGCGGGCGTGAAACAGTGCACGTTGACCGCCTCAAGCCCTGTTATTACCTACCTGTTGTGTCGATGCCATGAGTCAGCAGGATGCCTCCTTTTTCTCCCGGGGATAATTGCAGAGTCACACCAACGCTCGGTGACTGTCGACGGTGACATATATTACAAGCATATGTCGAAAAGGCACGTGCTACGAAGAAGACGGCAGACAAAGAAGACGCAAGAGACTGACGCGCTAGTTAAGCGTTCGACCAGAACAGCGACTAAGACTGAACGTACTCTTACAATAATATATATATATATATATATATATATATATATATATATATATATATATATATATATATATATATATATATATATATATATATATATATATATACATTGTGTATCTCAAACCGTGGCCCTGAAACAGGGCTGGCACTACTGGCTGAAGAGGCTTTAGATGTAACCTGATAGCCACCTTCTGTGCACGGCGGTGGCTACAGACGTGTCATATTCGAAGGTATTGGGAATATAGAAGGCTTGGGATTTCTTTTGCAGATTAAAAAAGTTATATACAACTTGCTTCAACTATAACTTGCTATAACTTGTACTCGACTGCGTAGACAGCAAATTAAACATACAATAGTGGAGCTACACAAAACCTTGTGGAGCTCCCTTTAGTGTTTAAAATATCTTTCATACCATTGGCTGGGAAACTAGGCGATATACCTAATACATAGTTCCTGATTTAGGCTGATGACGTCACAATAGGGCCAATTCATAAAAGTCTACAGGAGCAGAATCTTGATTTACAAGTCGATTCTTAGCGCGCTAGGACACATTAACAGATGAAAAAAAAAATAAAACGTGAAAACAGACAGGACGAACAGCGCTGTCTTCATCCTGTCTGCTTTCACGATTTTTTATCTGTTATTGTGTCCTAACACGCTGAGAACCAACATACAGAACCAACTGGCCCGTATCACAGCTCTGCCTGATTTACAAGCAGCTTTTTACACATTGGACATGAAACACATTGGGTGCGTACGACAAGCAATCCTGGAAATGTCGTTTCCAAAATCCCGCTATATTTAGGTGGGAAAGAAGAATGGAAGAAAAAAATGCAAGATAATAATTTCACTTCCAAAGTTAGTGACCACACATTACAGGAAGTGGGTTAGAAGACAGTCCTTGGGTCGCGCAGTGGTGACAAGACGAGTGGCCACAAATAATGAAACTGGCGTTGCACTTGAATGAAACTCGTTATTGGGCTGACTGGCGCCCGCAAAAGAACTAAGAGAATCGGTGGCGCTGATAACAAGGACGTTTATTGGGTACATTGAGCATACAGCGGGAAGTGCAGCGGTGGCGTAGCGGTAGAACATCCCCCTTGCATTCATGAGGACCGGGGTTCAAATCCCGGTGCCGCGCAATTCTCCACCGGATATAAAAAACAAAGAAAAATGAAATTGCATAACCAGGCTTGGGTGCGACCTGATGTCGGTGAACTCCTCCGGCAACGCACTCCCTCACCAGAACAGGAGTTGGCCACCCTGGTGCAGTAATTAGCCGCAACCTCTCATGATAAGCTCCATAAACACCCCGGCCCTCAGTCACCAGCAGCTACGCAACAACTGATCACGGTGGCGGTCAGACCTGTGACGCAGCAGGGGGTGCTAAGAATTCCTGGCTCCGCTAGACAGGCCGCCATTGGAAAATGACCTTGGCAACGTTTAACGCTAAAACCCTAGCTAGTGAAGCTAGTTTAGCAGTGCTCTTAGAGGAACTAGAGAGTATGAAATGGTATGTCATAGGGCTTAGTGAGGTTAGAAGGCCGAATAAGGCATATACTGCACTGAAGGAAGGGGATGTACTGTGTTATCGAGGTTTGCAAGAGAGGCGACAACTAGGAGTAGGTTTCCTTGTCATGTGAATTCTTTGCTGTGAAAGGATTATTTGCACTGTAAGTACAATCAAAAGTACTTTTAAGAGACTCCTGCCATCACATGCTTACCACGTCGTATTGCATACAAGAGTCACCTGATGAAGCACTGGTAATGTCAAGATTGGTGCAGTGTGCCATTTGACTAAGCACTCTGCTGCAGTGGACCAGCAGTGCTTTATCAGATGGCTCTTGCAGGCAGCTAGGTGGGGTTTAGCATTTGCTGGAAAGGGGTCTCTCAACCTGCTCATGCATGCTAGTACCTAACATGTTCCTAATGTCTGGAATATATAATCTGAGACTGCTTCAAAAGAAATATTTGCCACATTGTCTTATCCTACAGGCTTCTGAAGGTGGGTAATGCAGTTTAATAGTTGTTTTAAAAAAATGCTGTAATTTGCTAGCCAAGTTTGAAATGATGTAATAATTTTAATTCTTCTGAGATTAGGTTTACCACATTGGTTGGGAGAAAATACTGCTGTGTTTCAAGGTTCATGCTGTATAAATATAATGCCTTCAACTACAGATGCTAACATTTCATGCATTAACCATGTGGCACTGTCATAGACATTCGCATTTATAGTAAACATTCTCAATAAATCCAAATTGTTATTTTTGCATTTCAAGTTAGTCAACATATTTTTAGTATTCGAACCTTTAGTATTTCAAAGTGCTCAGACTACCTGCCGCTATAACGATTACTTCTTGAACATTTGAGCTTCCTGCCGCCTCTTGAGGCTCACCACTGATGTTCTGGATGTCTATGCATACAATGTGCTATGCGTGGAAAATGTTTTAACATGCCATGCTTCAGTGTTATTTTTTAGAGCTTCTGCTGTTTGGTTGTTTGGTAATGCTCTGCTGTTGCACATGTAATTGTCTCTCAACTCAAAGCTCCAGTTTACACTTTCAAGGAAACATGTGTGATGAAGATTCAGAACTGCCACATAGAGCAGCGAGAACACTTTTTCCTTGTTACTAAACCTTAAATGTAAACACTTCAGGAAGCATTGCGATGACCTAGGGCTTGGCTGGTTCATACTTAGCACAAGAAGATGTGCAAAAGTTCAGAAATGCATTATGGGCTTTGTATTACATGCACTTTTTTTTTGTAATGCCCCATCACTAAGTATGCTCTTTCCACGTTTTTTTTTTGTTTGGTTCTGCAGTATCTACTTGGCTAGTGCAGGGTATGCTGTAGGCCTTGTGTGAAGCCTTCAACTGAGCCAGCTGTTAATATTTTCGTAGTAAACACCGTGCTCCAGTGCTGTTTATTGTTTATTTACTTTTTTAACTATCATAATAAGCATTCCAGTTCATGTGAAATGAAAAGTTCGTGGGTCAGCATAGAAGTTCTCTAACCCAGGTGCTTTTGATGAGTGTAGCCATTTTTGTTTGATAAAATAGCTTGCATAATCTAAAATTACCATGCAACAGCATGCTGCATGAATAAAAATGGGTTGACCTTATGTGCTCTCATTTATGACTTGATCAGACTGCTGGCTTTGTGCATCCTGAACCAACCATAACAGTATACTCTGCATTGTTAATTGTGAGCTAACCACCAGTGGTTTCCGATAGGGCCCCTTTCCAGCAAACTGCTGTACACTAAAGGGGCATTGGCGTATTCTAAATATAGAGTAGAAGATATGTTGAATTTGCTTTTTGCCAGGTGCAGTGCATATTTATACAGCTGCTCTGTTATGCACTTCTTTCACAATTTTATCAAGGAACAGGAAGAAAAGCCTGCCACGCCATGCGTCGGATGTACTGGGAGCAGCATCAAAGAAGCTGAAGTGCATTTCCCCTTCATTCAGCAGCGGAAGCTTCTTCGAGTCATCGACTCTACTTAGGGTATTGTTCCAATAATGGGTCGATTTTGGCTGTTCAGTCTGACATATGACAAGGGGTCCGACAATTTGTGCTGCTTTATAGAGCACCTCTTTTTGGGCGTCTGCGTGTCGAAGCCAAGATGCGTTGCACGACGCTTTATTTCATCGCTTAAGGCCGAATTTTATGCAAGCGCACGCGTTGACACTGACAAAGCATAGGATTAATATTGTGTACTGCGATTATTGTTGCATACGACTAAAAGTTTTGTTGTTGTTTTTTAAGAAATGTCACCATGCTGCTGTGTCCATTGTTTGGTTCTGTTTCTGAAAAAAATTGTATACTTTGTTGCCTGCAATTGTTGTAATTGTTTTGCTTCTTTCATTTTTCTAGGTATTTACGTAGATACCATGTGTTTTTGCCCTTCTGCTAGGCTCTCGGTGGGGCGTGGCAGTATTGGTAAATAAATGAGGTTCCATAGCGCGCATCAATGAAGAAACAGAACACAAGCGCCCCCCAGCCCCCCCCCCCTCAACCAGCACCCGAGCACCCACTAGCCTGAACCCTGACCCTTCTATGCCGAATAAAAGACTTCCAGTTTCCTTCTGTGTGACATTTTTTTGTAACATGCTCTGTGAATTTGAAAAAACAATCATACTGGCATGGGCCATTCGAGATGTCAAAATAATGGCATGCAGCATCTCTTTACATGCTCATTTGGCATTACAGGTGGTTAAAAGGAATACCATTAGGCTTGATTGCAAATGTGCACATAGGAAAAGCATTAAGGAACGTGTACTGGCAAAAGTAATTCCTAATTAGGGAATGCAATATATGGACGTTATCCGCACTGATTTTTATCAAGGGGTGTAAGGGTGCAATGCCACTGCTTCCACCCGGCAATAGGGTGTAAAGGTGATAAAAACACCCCAGTGCATTGGGCCCATAGAAGGGTGTTATGACCAACCGAAGCACCATCTTTGAGGGTGTACTGGCACTCTGAAGCCACTTTTTTTCAAGGGTGCATGGGTGTTAGTTATAGACATGTGAAACACCTAATAAGGTGTTTTTGTTTTTACAGTGTAGGCTTAGGAACAGAAGCAGTTGAAAGTACTCCGAGCAATATTTTCAAGGCTCCTCACATGGAGCGACCACACAGATAGATGGATTTATTGAAAGGAAAAGGCAGAGAGGTTGGCCCGAATAATTCAAATCTGGCCTGCTACTCTGCACTGGGGAAGGTGAAGGAGAGAAGAAAGAAGGTCATGATGGGTGACGATGTGGGAGAAGGTATATGAAATATATATACAGACACAGCAGCTTGTTTTACAAACGTGAATCAAGTCCGCTGGCACTCAAATAACGGCAAAGAGCGCGCACTGCCTGGACGCCCTTCCCCTTGTCCTGCCAAGCGCCCAGCAGCAGTTCCTCCGACAGAGGCCTCTTGTCTAAACGCTTCAAGGAAGCAGCTAGCACATTTCTTTCGTTCGCATACTCTGGGCACACCAATAATACATGGTCCACAGTTTCTGGGATGCCACAAGTTGAACATTCCGGTGAGTCCATCTGTCCAATTAAATGTAGGTACTTGCGCGTGAAAGCCACGTTTAAACGAAGTCGATGTATCAAGCATGTCTGATGACGCGGAATATCACGCGGAACAATAAATTTAAATGTTCGATCGAGCCTTCTCAGACGGATGTGTCGGGCGTCTGGTTGAGCCCAGTAAGTTGCTGTAGCAATATTCATATAACTCTTTAGAAGATACGTCGTATCCGCCCTTGAAAAAGGCACAGCTGTTTGGAGGCCATTGATGTGTGCGCTTTTCGCTTCAACATCGGCCTGCTCATTCCCATGGAGGCCGCAGTGGGCAGGAATCCATTGAAACATTATCATGTGGCCTTGCAGCTGAGCAGATGTGATGAGCTCCATAATGTTTAGTGCCAGGGACTGATAGGCAGTGTGGCGTAAGAAGTTTTCCAAATTTGTAATGCAGTCTTCGAGTCCGTGAATATACACCATTTTTGAGGTGGTTCCCCACATATATAGCGAATAGATTCTCGAATGGCTACAAGTTCGGCAGCGGTTGATGTAGAGGTATGTCCCAAAAGGAAATGCAGAGTCGTTTTCTGAGCTGGTATGACCACAGCTGCAGCGGATGCCTGTGCTGACACAGATCCATCGGTGTATACGTGAATATAACTGGGATATTCTGACCAGATGTGTGCCAGAGTAAGTTGTTTGAGTCCACTAATTGGTACCATTGATTTCTTTAATATTCCGGGAACACGAAGGTGCACCAAAGGTTTGTCCATCGTCCATGGTGGTTGGGTGGGACGGTATGGGAGGGCATATCCTGTCGGTACTTGCGACTGATGGCAGCGGAGTGCACTTGTAAAACTGCAGTCCGGCCTCTCATCTAGAATCTTGCTGAGTGGGTGAAAACGGTGTCTTGTAAGTGCTCGTAAATATACACGAAGTGGTTCGTGGGACAAGTATATGGACATTGGGCGAGCGTGTGCCTCTTCAATTGTGCCTTTGTTAGAGGTGCATCTGGGCAGTCCAAGGCATATTTTCAGTGCCTGCGCTTGCACGCTCTCTAAAGTCCGCAAGCAGGAAATGCTCATACTAGAGAGTACTGGGAGACTGTACCGGATGTAGCCAACAAACAGAGCCTCGTAAAGCCGTATTAAGGAGCGCTCAGTTGGACCCCATTTGATGCCAGCTATGTACCGAAGTACATGGCAAAAATTAATTAGCCTCTTCTTCACCATAGCAATATGTTTCGACCAAGATAGTCGGTGGTCGATAATTACTCCCAAGAATCTGTGCCTGGAGACGTATGGTATTACGACTCCATGAAGGGTAATCGGGTAGCGGCTGACACATTTTCCCGTAAACGCGATCACTGCACACTTTTCTGCCGCTAAAAATAAACCTTGACGCCGTAAGTACATCGATGTTGATGACACAGCTCGTTGCAGTCTCGCACGTAGTTGTGGGCGCGTCGAACCAGAGGCCCAGATGCAGATGTCGTCAGCATATGCACTTATGTGGATGTTAGTTGGAAGTTCACTCACCAGGCCAATTAGCGCAACGTTAAATAAAGTTGGGCTGAGAACTCCTCCCTGTGGAACTCCACGACTGACCTGAAAGTGGGTAGTATCTCCTTCAGGCGTAGTCATGTAAACAGAGCGGCCGCTGAGATAGCTTACAATCCACAAGTACAGCCGGCCACCAACTCCCACGTCGTCAAGTCCATCAAGAATAGCTTCATGGAGGACGTTGTCGTAAGCTCCCTTTATATCTAAAAAGACAGCAGCTACTAGTCGACGGTGACGCTTTTCGTGTTCTACTGTCGCCACAAGGTCGATGACGCTATCAATGGAAGAGCGTCCGAGATCATGTACAACCTGAGGTTGCATCAGCCGTGGCCGTCACTGCCAGACTGACATGCATGCTGCCTGCTAAAATAAAACTCTTGTTATATAATACGCTAGTGCTGTAGCCTAGTTTGGTGTACCACAGGGATAAATAACCTATCTAAATCACATTTATTGCAGAAAAGAGCATTACGGAATGTTGCTGGCATGCCTTACTACCATCCATCCAAAGAACTTTTTCGGAAGTACACGTTCTATCAGTGTTCTCCTTGTTTGATTACATGATCATATTAACCTATAAATATTTCTACAAATCAAATGACAGTGTCTTCCTGTTTTATGGTTTTTTACACCATGTTTCATTGACTGTTTATGTCTTCAAGTGTAACTTCTTTCACTTTGTTTTCATCCATTTTCTAATTCACTTGACGTTCAGCTTTTACCGTTTTTTGGCTCTTTACACCATGTTCCTTTTATCGTTTTTGTCAAGTTTAACTTCTTCATTTTGTTTTCATCTCTTGTTAAAATCAGCACACTTTTAGCTTTATCACCCTGTTATGTTTTTATCGCTTTTTGGCTCTTTACCGCCATGTGACGTTGACGGCATCTGACTATCTTTTCCACTGCCTTCCTACATATTGTACGAGTTTCGTTCAATAAAATTCAGTTGTCAGTCAGCGCTCTTTCCTCTCCCTTCTTCGCTTCGCCTTCGGGCTTCTTTCGCGCTGTTTCAATAAAGCCACAATGAACCAACTGGCCCAGCAAAAAGTTCTGCTTGATTACGAAAATATTGAAGCCTAATATATACCACTTGCTGTGGGTCTGTCCAGCACTGAAACAGACAGGAGTCCGGGACCTGATTATAGATGGCCTTTCAGCAAGCAGTCTTGCCTCTTATCTCGCTTGCACACAGGGACCCCATCATCGCTCACTCCTCTACTTAATAAAATGAGGCAACATTTTTCCATTCATTTAATTATTTTTTCATTCCTCATCACATACCATACTGATTTCCGGAGACAATAAATATTGTTACAAAAATATTTTATTCCCTTACGGCGTGCTGTCTCGATGCCGTTACAAATCAGTTATAAAGTGCAGAATTCACATTTCTTATGCATGATTTCAATTGCATTTAGATTAATGCAGTTTAGTAATCTAAGACGACAAAGGCTAACATGAATAAATTGCTGTTAATTAAAACCGAATTCTGAGTTATGTTGTAAACTTGAAAGGTCGAAACCTCTAGAAGCCGCTCTCCAAGCCAAATCGTCCGCATAGGTAACCTACATGAATTTCGAATTTCACAACTAATGCCTTTTTCAACCACCCATGTTAAAAAAAAAATTGAGTCTGTTTTGACATCCTTAGACATTAGTTAGGCTTATAAACTATAAATTACATTCTTTAGCTCATAACTTACCCCGTGCATTAACTACATTTCAAAACACCACTGGTTATAAAAAAAGGAACTGCAAAATATTGTGGTACAGTTTGCGGGTATCGATCGCCACGGAACCTCTACTACACCGTCGAAGCCGAGGAATAGCTGGGCTATCCCCTCTACGGAGGGAGATGGCGCAAGCAGATGTTCCAACGCAGCCAATGGCAGCAGCTCAACCGACCACCCCACAGCCCCCTCGGGAACGCCGGCACTTCTATGGCAAGCCCGGGGAAGACATGGATGACTGGCTCACCCACTACAGTCGGGTGAGCAAATACAACCGCTGGGATGCGAATACCAAGTTGGCGAATGCGGTATGTTTTATTGAAGAAACTGCGCTAACATGGTTTGACAATCATGAAGCATCCCTGACCACCTGGGATCGCTTCAAAGAAGAATTGAGAGCGGGATTTGGCGGTGCCGATGCTCGAAAAAAAGAGCGCTGAAAAGACTCGCTCAGCGAGCGCTAGTACCGGTTGAGACCTGCACAATTTACATAGAAGTCCTCAAGCTGTGCAGAATAGTTGATGCTCGGAGGACTGAGGAAGAAAAAGTGGGCTACCTCCTCAAGGGAATAGCGGAAAACGTGTACAGCTTTCTCATCAGCAAGGACGATTTGAATACCATAGCTGATGTAACACGACACTGCCAGCAAAGCACCAATGGGGGCTAATTGGTTTACCATTTCAAGAATTTTGGCGCTACGCTATACACAGACACACATGAAAGCATGAACCACGTACACAAGACAAGCGCGGACTTGTCCCGTGTACGTGTGTATAGTGTAGCCCAAAAAAGTCTTGAAAGGACAGTGCCGCACGTTTGAAGGTTTGAAGCTATGCCGTATCATCCCGAGGTTTAAACGGTTGCCGAATGTCAGAACTCTCGCCACTGTGGATGTGTCAGAAGCGACGAGCATGGCAGATACAATTCGACAGATTGTCCGCGAAGAGCTGCGGAGGCATCGCAATATTGGGGGAAATGTCAGACACGTCTACAGTGGGATCTCTTCGGCAGACAATCGTCCATATTATGACCGTTGTGCGCCCTCTGATACATCTCCTTGGAACATCCGATGCTCTGCTGCTCCAACCTCCCATCATCTGCGCCCATAACAGCGAGCACGATCGTCCTCCTCGTCGACATCCAAACCTGTAGCGTTTAACCTAAGCGAGGATGAGCCTTACTCATCGCGTGAAAGTGAGCCGCCGGTGTGTTATGCTTGTGGAATGATGGGCCACATTTCGCGTTTTTGCCGCAATCGCCGACAATGGGTGAACTCCCGTACAAGGTTTCCCACAGAAAATGCTGATTGATATAGAAGACCACCTGGCCGTAATGAGTATAGAGCAACATCTAACCGACAAAATCAAAGAACGGTGCTGAAACGAAATGAACCACCGGCCTCTGACCACAGCCTCCCGGCGCCTACAATGCTCACTTTCTCCCGAGGATCGTCGCCACCTCCGGGAAACTAGTCAGTGCGGTAGATGGAGGAGAGGTCGCAAATGATTCTAGCTTACCTATGCCTCTGCCCGTTTCGATGTTAAAGAACAGAATTGAAGTTTTTGTCGACGGTGTACGTGCTATGGCGTTGGTGGACACAGGTGCCGCCATTTCTATTATAAGCCTCGCTTTTAAAAACTGCCTTGGTCGTAAAGATATGTTTCATTGGGATAGAGCGGCGACACTGTGTGGTGTTGGTGGCGAACCGCTGAACCCACTTGGAGTCTGTTCCGTGAACCGCGTAATCGCCGGCCGCACATTCCGAACCGAATTCGCAGTACTTGCTCGACTACGAATAAGTCATTCTTGGTCTCGATTTTCTGGAACAATGTGGGGCCACTCACGACTTTCGCAATGGCGACATTTCTGTGAGTACTCGCTTTGAATCTACTTTGTGTGCAAATTCGCAGACCAATCTTAGCAGGCTTTCGATTTCGCACGACATAATCATTCCTGCAATGTCAGCAGAGTTTATATAAGTTGTTTGTTCAAGCTGTGCCAGTGATGCGTTCGGCGCTGTATTGGGACCACTTACCCTCAACTACTCGAAGAAAAATGTTCTGATTCCCCGTTGCACCATTTCAGTCAGGAATTGCCATTCCTCTTTGTGGACGACTAACTGCACTAATGAACCTGTTGTATTACCACGGGGCCTAAAACTTCCCAACTTTGATGAAGACGCTATTGAATCAGTGGCAGTGCTCAGCACAGACAATTCCCAGCCCACCGCATGCTAGAAGTAGATAGACAAAACTTCTAGCCTTGGTTAACAAATCCCTGCCAACAAGTGACTGTCATAGGTTAGCGGAAGTTCTGCCGAAACATGCTGTGTCTTTCGATCTCTGTCGGGACTCGCCACCACGTATTCCCATTTCCCGTACTCAGCACAGAATCAATACTGGTACTGCTGTAAGGCCGCGGTGGCCCCTTCTTTATAGTTTCGGCGCGCGCGCCGCAGAAAACGGCGATGGAAATTTCTACAAGCTTCGAGAACGCGACGCGACCGATTACGTCATCCCGGTCACCGCGCTGGGCCTCCGCGCCCTCGTCGTATTGGGCGGAGTCACGCGTCATTCCCCCGCACGGTCCCGGCCCTCCTCCTCGCTTCGCGCGGGAGGGCCGCGCGTGCTGGCCATGTTCGAGTAAATTCGAGACCTCTCCAGAGGGCCTAGGAGGGGAGGCGTAGCTTTGACAGCGCTAAGCTGTTTTCCGTTCCTCCTCCGCGCCTAGAAGCTTCTGCGCTCTTAAATATAAGAGCGCGCCGCGCAGCCATCACGGTTGTGGTCCTGATTTTGGTTTGATTCTCGCTCGGAGAAGACAGCGTAGCAGGCAGGCCCCGACTAAGAAGTTGTAAAAAGAGCGACGCGCTCAGTTTGCAGTTAGCCTTTCGCCCAGTCTCGTTTGTAAAGTGTGTCCTCTCACTGTCTCGTGTAAATAAGTTTTCTGTATCTTGTGTTTGTGTCGTATAAAGTTAATTTTCGTTTTGTTACTGCAAGTTCGTCGTCCTACGCCTCATTGTGTGTTTGTGTGTGAACTGCACGTCGCCTGCCGAATCGAGGAGCACCTTGGAGAGGTGCGGAAGATTTGAAGAACAAGAAGAACCTGACGTTTACTGGCGCAGTCGACAGGACGATTAGGCAACCGCAGCACTTCGCAAGCCCAGACCGTTACTTGAGCCATCGCAAAGTTATCGGCGCTCACTGAAGTCTGCCGGCCTCTCAAGGTGGAAGATCGACGCCGCGTGCAAGGACCTAGAGACCCCAAGAGGAGACGGTCAGCGGCAGCGGCGAGTGGACGTGCCCACCAACGAGGAGCGACGCGGCAATGAAGGAGCAACCGTTGCCGAGGTGCCAAGATCTCCCGGTCGTTCGGGTTAGGAGCTTCGTCGACGCGTGCAACGACCCAGGGACCCCCAGCGGTGACGGTCAGAGGCAGCGACCATCTAAAGTGCCCCACAGCGAGAAGCGACGCGGCGAGGAAGGCGCAACCGTTACTCAGGTGAGCGGGATTTCTTGTGTCCGTTGGTGTGCGTGGCTCAGGCATTGGGAACGGGAGGTGCGTGGTGTCGGCGTGCTGTGGAATAACACTATGAGTGGTAGGAAGATGAGGCGTGCTGGTCGGACCAGTGTGCCTGTTAGTACTCCCGCAGACGCAAGAAGGCAGAAGGAACACACAGCAAAATCGAAACGAGAAACTGAATTAGAAATTAGAAATATGGAGATAGAAGCCGAGATGGAAATGAGAAAGACCGGCGCAGAAGTGAGAAAGCAAGAACTGGAAACTCAAAGAGCGACAGCTATGGCAGAATTCCAGAAGGCTGAAGCTGAAAGTAGGAGGGTAGAAGTAGGGCGGACCCTGCAAAACAGCTGGCTAGGCCGGGCGGATTGTTGGCAAACCTCTTCGATTGCGATGCCGCGGTCAGGCATAGACCCATTAACTGAGTGTGCTAAAGGTTTGTCAGGGCTAAAAATTCCGAGCAACCCGGACGTCCCAGTATGGTTCGAGATAGTCGAACGTACATTCACCTCATATAATATACCAGAGAACCAACGAGTACATCTGATTTAGCCGGCACTCACGGAACGGTTTAAATATCTCCTTCACGGACTAGAGCCCGACGAATGTAACAACTATGCAGCAGTGAAGGCCACAGTGCTTAACGAGCTGAAGCTGACCCCTCTACGGTGCCTCGAGCGCTTAGAAAGTGCACGTAACACTAGCGATGAATCATGGTCACAATTCGCCTCGCGTATGCAGGCGTATTTTGATTAGTACTTGCAGGCTAGGAAGGTGGAAACAAAGGAGGAAATTATTTCACTAATGGTAGCCGGTCGCATGAAAGCTGGTCTTAGTCCCGAAGGTCTAGAATATATACGACTGCGGGAGGGCTCTAAATGGCTTACACCTAAAGAGCTGGCTAGCGAGTTAGATACCTTCGAAGACGCTAAGGGAAAGCTAAAGCGGTACGGCAACCAACGCCACCACTTCAGCGCCCCAACGTACGTGAAAATAGACCTACTTTCAAAAGAAGTTCCGGATGTTCCACGTGTAATGAGGAAAGTCACGTCGCCAGAGACTGCCCGCACGCTGGTCGAAACAACAATGAGCGAAATGTTATCACCCGAGGAGCGCGAACACACACAGTGGCGGTAGCGGTTAAAGACAACAACGAGATCTCGGAGCAGACTGATGGCGAGAAGACGCTCGTAGCCGATAAAAAACCGCAGGGAGTGTCGACCTTGTGCGGATTTCAGAACTACAGAAGGTTGAAATAGACTGTGCGGGTGTACCTGTCTTGGCAATTCTTGACACCGTTACCGAGATCACGTTGATGAGACAAGATAAAGTGCCAGTCAAGGAACGCGAACCATCTGGCCGAATAAAACTGGTCTCCGCTTTTGGCGAGAAAATCGACGCTGCACTAGTTACCTTACCAGTCAGCTTAAAAGAGAAATATTGACAACAGAAACCCCGCAGAGGGCGCAACTAGTGCGTGCGCTTTACCAAAAAACTTTCAGAGGGAGTGGACTGCTAATCTCCAGAGAGGATTGGGAGCTACTACGACCGCTCAACGATGACAGTGAAACAGTGGGTGTAAACCAACTCACAGGAACTGAGTCCGCAAACGGTAAGGCGGCCGTGGGGCCAGGCGAACTAAGTACGACCAGGGACAAAGAGGACTCAGGAATTCCCTGTGATACACTGGATGGTAGAGACACTGTCGCAAATACCGATGCCAGTCAGCGCCCATAACAACGCGCCCCTTAGAAGGAGGTTTCAGAGCAAGAGAAAGCAGAGACAAGCGAGACACACTCCGAAACGCCCGCAGGTGCGCCGAGCGAACAGGAAGCCGATATTCGAGAAGCAACAAGCCAGCGCGCACAACTACGAGATTCTCAAAGGGCCGACGGTTTACAAAAAGCGTGGGCAGACGCAACGGAGGGAAAGGGACGCATGTTTGTGTCTGACGGGCTGCTTTTTCACGAGGACACGATTACAGGTATAAAAGTTAGGCAGCTCGTTCTGCCGGCCGAAAAACGAAAAGAAGTCCTCACCCTAGCTCACGAGTCACTGTGGGGAGGCCACCTGGGCCCCAAGAAAACAAAAAAGCCTGGATAACATACAGCTTCTTCCGGCCCGGCCTAGAAGCAGACGTGGCTGAGCATTGTAAAACTTGCCATGGGTGTCAGATTCGGTCCGATGGGCTCCAAACGGACAGAATCCCGATTACCCCACTAACTAGACCAGAACACCCATTCAAGTAGTGAACGTCGACCTTATTCGGCCTCTAGACGTCCCTTCGGCACGAGGACACAAATACGCATTATGCCTCGTTGATCTCTGTACCCGCTAGCCCGAAGTAGTCTGTCTGCGGTCGTTAACTGTAAAAACAACTTGTGATGCCCTGCTAGAGATATTCAGCTGCACCTGAATACTAAAAATCATATGTTCGGACCGATGTACGAACTTCAAAGCGCAGTTGACGCAAGAGCTCATGGCAAGACTACGATGCGCGCCTCGTTTCTCAACTCCAGAGCACCCCGAAAGCAACGAAGCAGTCGAACGCTGGAATCGCGTCCTGAAGATTATGCTTTATCATGTGATTCAAAGAGTCCCGAGAAATTGGGATAAGGTAATCCCTTACGTACTCTGGGCGTATAGGGAGGTCCCTCACGACACGACCGGAGTCGCGCCGTTCAGACTGCTTCACGGTAGACATCCCATGGGCCCACTAACAATCCTGCAACGAACGTGGACGGGTGAACTTCCCTTTCCGGGGACATTAGGAGAGGAACCAGCTCGATATCTGAAACAGTTGCGGGAACAGCTCGAAGTCGCAGCAGATGTAGCAGGGTTGACAACCAGTGCCCGGCAGGACAGCTACGCACCAGCATATAACAAGGCAACATGCTACAAATCATTTCAAATAGCAGACAGCGTTCTCCTCTTCGACACGGACCGCGACACGATACTGGCACCGAAGTGGCGGGGGCGTTTTACAGTAATCGGTCACGAAAGACAGCATTCCTACCGTATTGATACAGGAGGGCGTAAAGGCGTGTTAGTACACGTAAATCAACTCCGACCGTATAATGCCAGAACTAGTCTTGTCGGCATTGTGTTCGAGGAGGATACGGAGTTTGGCGAGTTGGAATTCACATCTCGCACAGCACAGCGTCACGACGTCGCAGCAGTGAAGCAAGAGAAGTTAGCACACCTATGTGACCAACAGTGCGCGGAGATTAAAGTCGTCATCGCCAAATACTCGGACGTGCTTACCGAGACGCCAGGTATAGCCAAAGTAGGGAAGCATCGCATAGAATTAGAAGAAGGCAAATGCCTAAACGTTCCTTCCCGTACAGAGTACCGGAGTTGTTGAAAGCGGAGGTTAGTCGCCAAGTGAGCGAGCTCCTAGACTTGGGACTCATCTACGAGATTGAGAGCGAGTATGCCCATGCGGTTGTATGCGTGGGGAAGACGGAGCAGTCCGTCTGTGCATAAACTACCGTGCGCTAAAAGCCGTAACACGCGCGGACGCATTCTTCATGGCTCATCCTCAGGACCTTATATTGAAGGTTGGGCATGCCAAATTCATCACATCAATAGACCTACAACGAGGGTACTGGCAAGTACCTATCGCTCTAGAGAGCCAGCACTTTACGGCTTTTGACCCACATGAAGGCCAGCACGCATGGCGGGTCATGCCTTTCAGTCTTAAAATTGCAGCTGCTACTTTTCAAAGGATTATGAACTCATTGCTAGCTAAGCATCACGAGTATGCTACAGCGTACATTGATGACATCGCGATATTTTCGGTAACCTGGCAAGACCATTTGAATCACCTCGGCAAGATCCTCGGCCTAGTGCGTGAAGCAGGTCTTAGAGTAAGTGCAGAAAAGTGTCAGATAGCCCAAGATCGCATCAAATATCTAGGTCACATCGTGGGCGGAGGTAGGCACGGGCCAGACCCAGAAAAGATAGCGGCTATAAAAGATATCGCCACTCCAAACACGAAAAAACAGCTTCGAAGTCTCCTTAGGCTCTGCGGTTACTACCGCGAATATGTAAAAGACTACGCTTAAGTAGCGGCACCTTTGACGGATCTGACAAAGAGGAGAGTGTCTAACCCAATCCCGTGGTCTGACAACGGGCAGCGGGCGTTGCAGCAGTTAAAAGTCACTTTCCAGGGTAACTTCGCTGAACACGTCCGATTTAGAGCAACCATTCTGGCTTTTTACGGATGCCTCTGAGGTTGCAATCGGTGCTTGCCTAGCTCAGAAAGACAATAATGGTATAGAAAAACCAAATGCATTCGCCAGTCATCGTTTCGCCCCGACTCAGTCGCGATGGTCGAGAATAGAACGGGAAGCTTTCGCCATCATTTGGGCGTTAGGCAAATTTGACCTCTGGATATTTGGAGCGCAGGTCCACGTGGTGTCAGACCATAAGCCGCTAGCCTACCTAATAACAAGTGCTCCACACGGGGCGAAGCTCGCCAGGTGGGCACTAGCACTGCAACTGTATAACGTCACAGTTAGTCACAGAAAGGGGTCGTCTAACGGCAATGCTGACGCACTTTCCCGGCTGCCTAATATATCTTGGTGGGAGGAAGCTGCTGTCCAAACCTGAGCCATGCTGCGCCGATGGACGTGAGCGGTCCCGCTCACCTGTGCATGAAAGTGTGTGCGCTCGCGAGCAGAGTGTGACGATCGTAGTGTGCAAAGAACACTTGCCGGACCGACCATAGGGACATGTAATGTGTGCGGAACTCCAGGATCTGGGACCTATCATGAACGTTTTGCATGCCGTGCAGTGACTACAAAAGAAACGTGCTTGTGAACTTTGTGTATCAAGAACTGCGACCTGTCGCAAATGTCATTCATGCCACCCTGGGACTGTGAAAAGGAACTTTGCATGTAGATTGTGTTCTTGTGAACGGAAAGTCGCGGCCTTTTGTATTTGTTCGGTTTGGCTGAGCAAAAAAGCCCAGCAATCCTCTTATGGTGGGGCGTGTAAGGCCATGCCCTTTCTTTAATGTTTCGGCGCGCGCGCCGCAACAACCTGCGATGAAAATTGCTACAAGCTTCGAGAACGCGACGCGACCGATTACACAATCTCGGCCACCGCGCTGCGCCTCCTCACCCTCGTCTTCATGGGCGGAGTCACACGTGCATTCCCCCGCACGGTCCCAGCCCTCCTCCTCGCTTCGCGCGGGAGGGCCGCGCGTGCTACCATGTTCGAGTAAATTCAAGACCTCTCCAGAGGGCCGAGGGGGGAGGCATAGCTTTGGATTTGCTAATCAGTTTTCCGCAACTCCTCCGCGGAAAGAAGCTACTGCGCTGGCTAGCGCCGCGCAGACATCGTCGGTTCTGGTTCTGATTTTGGTTTGATTCTCGCTCGGAGAAAGCGTAGCAGGAAGGCCCCGACTGAGAAGTAGTAAAAAGAGCGATGCGCTCAGTTTGCAGTTAGTCTTTCGCACAGTCTCGTTTGTAAAGTGTGTCGTCTCACTGCCTCGTGTAAATAAGTTTTCTGTATCTTGTGTTTGTGTCGTATAAAGTTAATTTTCGTTTGGTTACTGCAAGTTCGTCGTCCTACGTCTTATTGTGTTTTCGTGTGAACTGCACGTCGCCTGCCGAATCGAGTAGCACCTTGAAGAGGGGCGGAAGATTTGAAGAACAAGAAGAACCTGACGTTTACTGAAGCCTTATCGTGTATCCCCATCAGAGCGCCAGACGATGGAAGAAGAAGTTTGTGATTCGCTGCACAAGGGCATCATTCAGGAATCATCTAGTCCGTGAGCTTCCGCTGTGATATTAACCAAAAGAAAAATGGCACATGGCAATTTTGTGTCGAATATGGAATGCTGAATACTGTTACTAAGAAGAACGTGTATCCCCTGCCAGGTATTGATGACACCATTTATTGTTTGCATTCTGCCTCCTATTTTTCCTAAGGTGACCTGCGATAAGGCTATTGGCAGATTCCCTTGCACTCGTAAGATAAAGAAAAGACGGCATTCATCACCCCAGACGGACTATATGAATTTAATGTGATGTCGTTTGGATTACGCAGCGCTTCAGTGGCCTTCGAAAGATCCATGGATACAGTTTTGCGTGGAGCGAAGTGGAACATTTGTATGTGTTACTTGGATGATGCAGTAGTATTCGGAACTACCTTTCGTGGACACAAATGTTGATTAGAAATTGTCTAGGAGTGTATTGAGAAAGCTGGTCTGGTACTCAATTTCAAGAAATGTCGTTTTCGAGAACGCCAGACAGCAGTACTTTGACATCTCGTAGAAGCTGTCACTTGTTTTAAACCACCGAAATCAAGAAAACAGCTCAGGTGTCTTAGCAGTTTTTTTGGGGCTCTGCTCCTACTTCTGGGGTTTTGTTCCGAAGTTTGCTCACCTAGCATATCCACTTGCCTCCTACAAGTGGGCTACTGATTGTGACTCCACCTTTCTTCAGTTAAATTTTATTTTTACATCAGTACCTGTACTACGCCACTTCGCCCGACCTGGACATCGCTGACGTGCTCAGGAAGATCGAAAAGCTCACTATAAATGACCAAACCTATGAAACCAACACCTATCCAGCCCTACCGGATGACCTCAAGCGTGCCGTCATCCACGGCGTTATGCCGGGGCAATCACCGGCCCTACTGAAATCTAGGCTCCGGCTTCGATCCCAAAGAGTGGAGATTCGCGAAGCGTGAATGCTGGGCAGGTCGGAAACGGCGCTCATGACTTTTGACGGCCCGTATATCCCGCAGTGGGTCATTTACCGTTCTGGAGAATTCAAGACCTACCCATATCGTCCTACGAGGCAGATCTGCTACGTATGCGGAAAGCAAGGCCACCGTTCGGACGTCTGTCCAACGCCGAACACCAAGCTCTGCAGGACGTGCGGCACACACGACAAACCAGAAGGGCACCAGTGCAAGGCGAAATGCATGGTGTGCCAAGGCGACCACGTCACCAGAGAGTGCCGTCGACGCCTCAAAACTACTGACGAGCTCCGGGGCAGCACGACCGGCGTCCGGCAGTCCAGGCAACAACACTGGCAGCGGCAGCAGCAGCAGCAACAACTGCAGCAGCTGCAGTGGGAGCCCCAGCAGCATTTGCAACAACTGCAGCAGCAGCAGCGGAACCGGAACCTGAGTCAAGAGCGCCGAACCAGGTGGCTGAGCTCGGAGCGGGACCATGGCCGCTCCTCGAGCCAAGGCCGTACCATAGTGCAAGATCGCAGCCAGAGCCGATCCAGGGAGGACTCTTTCCCGCCGCTAAACCGGTCAACGGCCAAGCTGGAGCAGCAACAGCAGCAGTCGCAGAAGCAACAACAGAAGAAGGGCGGCGTTAAGGTGAGCTGGGGAGTGGGCCCTCCAAACTCGCTGTTTACGCACTCGGATCAAAAGAATATTACGCGTAACTCGGAAGAGGTTAAAGCTCTAAGAGAGGAGAATGCATATCTCCGTAAAAAAGTCAATGACTACATTAAAGAGATGCAGGCTCAAAGAACAGGGCAGGTACCGTGGCCCCCGATCCCGCCGGCAGAAGTGCAACGACCCCCGTCCGCCTTAGACGTGAGCCCCGAGGAATTAAGAGATTTCATGCAGCACGTGGAGAATTTCACGGTTCGCATCAAAGAAGAGTTTCGCCAAACTCATGCAAGATTAGATGCTATGTATGTCAAAACCAACCTATTAGAACAGAAAGACACGTTAATAGAGCAAAAAGTTGCGTGGCAGGACCACGTCAAAAGCCAAAATACGCGACGAATAACAAACGAGGCCCGGGACAGGCTCATACAAGAGCGCCGTTTCGTCACTGAAGGCTCCAATCCGAACAACGCCCAAAGCCATGGCTAAACAAACACCAATAGAAATCTGGCAATGGAACTGCAGGGGGTACCGCCAAAAACAGGGACTCCTAATGCAGTTTCTACTCACGCAAGACTTCACACCCGATATAATAGCTTTACAGGAAGCTAACACGACACCGACACTCAGGGGATATACGTGCTACGATACCGGACGCACGGCAACCCTGGTGAGCAAAAAGTTGGTAACCCGATTCCCAACACGAAAATTGAGTACTTAGTGACGGAAATTATTCCCAAAAAGAAGCACAAGGAAAAGAGTGAACTCTTTCTAGGGGCCAGCAAACTTGCTAAAAGCAACACGCTGCTAACTGTAGGTGACTTTAACACTCGCGGACAGCAGTGGGGCTACCCCACAAATAATCAGAAAGGTATAGAGGTCGAGGATGTGGCGGAAGCGATCCAATGTACCCTCTTAACAGACGAAACTCAACCCACGCGCCTTGGCAATTCTGTCTGCCAGGATACGTGTCCGGACTTAACTTTTGCCAGGGGGGCGAAACATGCAATGTGGGAGAATCTGCTGGAGAATCTAGGCAGTGACCATTATATCTTGAAGATCACGATAACAGCCACCAACATCAAGCGCAAGATCGGCACGGCCAAGATCACCAACTGGCCGGCCTTCCGCAAGGCATGCACGGACCTGGAAGGGGGGATTACTTCCATAGATGATTGGTGTCAACAACTCAAAGACATCCAGAAGCAGTACACTCAGGAAGTGGATCGCACCGAGCAAACACCAGAGGTGGACCCTCGGCTCCTCAGGCTATGGAAGGCACGCCGAGGGCTCACCAAGCACTGGAAGAAGCAGCGCTTTACAAGGAAACTCAAGCTGAAGATTGCAGAAGTCACCAAGATAGCGGAGGAGTACGCAGCCCAACTGGCCAGGCAGAGCTGGCAGCAGTTCAGTAGCTCGCTGGACGGCACCCTCAGCACGACCAAAACGTGGTGTATACTCAAGACCCTTCTCGACCCTATCCAAACCAGGGCCGAAAGCGGGAAAGCTATCCGCAGACTCATCCACACCTTCGAGGGTACGGAGAAGGAACTGTTAGATAAAGTAAAAGAGAAATGCTACGGCACGACCTTGCCTGCAGCATACCCGAACCCATACTTGGGAAGACCGAACACCCACCTGGACAGACCGATCATCAGGGAAGAAGTGTTCGCTGCCATAAAGGTATGCACGCGCAACACGGCGGCGGGTGCAGACAAGATCCATAATGCACTCATACGCAACCTCAGCGACGGGGCAGTCGACCAATTGACAACCTTCCTCTACGGGCACTGGGCCGCAGGAACGGTTCCTGAAGAGTTGAAGCATGCAGAGGTCGTAATGATCCCGAAACCGGGTAAGAAACTCCAGATCGAAAACCTCCGACCTATCTCACTCACCTCCTGCCTAGGCAAGCTCTACGAGCGTGTCGTTACTCGGAGGCTCCAAAATTACATGGAGGATGAAGACCTGTACCCCCACAGCATGTTCGGCTTCCGAGCTCACCTCTCCACGCAGGACGTCCTCGTACAACTCAAAGAGGAAGTCCTCACCAATGTCCCGAGCGCTGGCGAGAACGCGGTCATGGCCCTTGATATTAAAGGGGCCTTTGACAACGTTAGCCACGCGGCTGTAATGAAAGGACTCGACAACCTCCACTGTGGCGAGAAGATTCACAGCTACGTGAAGGCCTTTCTCTCCAACCGAACCGCAACGGTTGGGCTCGGAGACCTTCGCAGCGATAAATTCTCGACCCCCAGCACAGGCACACCTGAAGGGTCGGTCATCTCGCCACTACTTTTCAATGTGGCTATGATCGGACTCGGTAGACAACTTGAGAAGATCGAAGGCATACAGCACGCCATGTACGCTGACGACTTCACGGTTTGGGTTACCTCCGGATCGCTCGGCCAGAAAGAAGAACGGCTGCAAGCAGCGGCTACCTGCGTAGAAAAATATCTCCATGCACGAGGTCTCGCCTGCTCCACAGAAAAATCCGAACTCTTGCGAGTTCACAAAGGGAAACACAAAGAAGGGACCCTCAATGTCTCCCTCGAAGGACAGCTACTTCCCGAACGAGACAAGATACGAGTCTTAGGAATGTGGCTTCAGAACAATCAGCGATGCAGCCATACGCTCGGCCTTCTCAAGCAATCGACCACTCAGGTCGCCGGGATGATCACGCGTGTGTCGCAGAAGCGGAGCGGTATGCGAGAGGGGGATACCCTGCGCCTGGTTCAGAGCCTGGTACTCAGTCGCGTAGGCTACGCCCTCCCGTATTTCAACCTCAACAAAGGAGAAGTGGAAAGTGCAGATATCATCATCCGCAAAGCTTACAAGACAGCCCTGCACCTACCAATGAACACCTCTAACGCAAAACTGCTAGCTCTTGGCGTTCACAACACCTTCTAAGAGATAAAAGAAGCCCAACTGGTCACGCAGATAGCCAAGCTCCAGCAGACTCCTACGGGGCGCTCGCTTCTTAGGCGACTGGGGCTAGGTGCAACTGCGGAAATCGAGAATCGTACTGCGAGCATACCGGACGCAATTCGCCAGACGCTAAAGGTTAGCTCCCTTCCCCGGAACATGGACCCCAACTCACATGTGGCCCGTAGAGCAGCCCGGGCGAAGTATGTACAACTAAATTTAGCTACAAGATCCACAACGGTATACACGGACGCGGCTCCGTATACAGGAAGCTCACATAATAGCGCAGTTGCGGTAGCTATTCATTCCAACCTAAATGAACTAGCTAGCGCCTCAGTCTGGGAATGCACGGTAACCGAAGGGGAGGAGCTGGCTGTTGCTCTTGTGTCGGTAGCCGGGTATCGAAGCAACACGTACCTTACCATTCTTACAGATTCTAGAGAAGCGTGCCGTAACCACATGAACGGCCGCATAGGTCGCGCCGCCCTCAGGCTCCTCCATAGCACGACCCCATCAAAAGTCAAACACAACATCTACTGGGTGCCAGGACACACCGACATAGCGGGGAACGAACGCGCCGATCAGGTAGCTCGAGGGTACACGAGCCGAGCTTCCTCCCAATCGGACGATCTACCCGAGCGAGTCGGCCCTACGTACTCCGACATTCTGAACTATTATAAGGGGGTACGGATCCGCTATCCACCGCCTCATCGGGATCTAAAACAACAAGAGGCCGTGTACTGGCGAAGATTGCAGACAGGAACATTCCCTAACCTGCATACCCTGAGCAAAATTTACCCGTCACAATATCGAGACACCTGCCCATGGTGTGGTAGCAAACCTTCGCTATACCACATCATGTGGCAATGTAAAAATAACGACAGCTTTCGTAAAGACCCGAGTGTGGAACAATGGGAGAGCCGGCTCTCCAGCGGCGATTTTGATTGCCAACTAGGTTTAATCCAGCACGCCCAGCGAGCAGCGAAGCTCAGCGGAGCCCTGGAATAGGGGCACCGACCCTGTGAGAAGACGGAAGATGGAACTCTTCCGCTACTAGCTCAAGACCCTCCTAGAGAAACTAACGTATTTCCTATCCTATCCTATCCTATCCCACAGACTTTAACACTGACGCCAGCGCAGTCGGAGTTGGTGCAGTGCCCATACAATGGCAATGAACTTGCCGTTGCATATGGAAGTCGTTTTTTAAGCAAGGCTGAGAGTAATTACACAGTAACTGAACAGGAATACTTAGTTATTGTTTTCGGTGTGCAACAGTTTCGGTTATATCTTTATGGATGTGCATTTAAAATTGTAATGGACCATCATTCCTTATGGTGGCTTGTAAACCTCCGTGACCCCTATGGACGTCTTCCGCGGTGGGCTTTGCGCCTCCAAGGATTCAATTTCACTGTGCCTTTTAAGAGTAGTCGTAAGCGCGGTGATGCTGACTGGCTGTCACGGTTGCCACTTGAAAATACTGATTGCGAGACTGAGATCTTAGATGAACATATAGCTGGTATCTCTCCAAGCATCTCCGATGTTGGTGAATTCAAGATTGCACAGTGGAACGATAGGGAGTTGGCGCCGCGTTTTGATGCCGCAAGTTCCCCGAACTCTGCGACCTCATTCTGCATTCGTGATGGTCTACTACACAGGAAGAACTACTCGTCAGTAGGTGCACGGTTTCTTCTAGTAGTTCTTGCACGTCTTCGGTGTCGGGTTCTTCGGGTAATGCACGACGATCCCACGGCTGGACACTTGGGTTTTGCCAGGACATTGCACAGGACTAAGGAACGTTTTTATTGGCCGAAGATGAGTCAGACTATTCAACGTTATGCAACCAGCTTCCTCTAGTGCGAACGTTTCAAGCACCCAACCTGCTCTCCGCCGGTTCATCTCCAGCCTATAACGCCGCCACGAACTCCTTTCGAACAGCCGGGAATTGACCTTCTATGACCGTTTCCCCGTTCCACCAGCGGGAACCGCTGGATCACCGGGTGCTTAGACTACTTTACGCGGTACTGTGAAACCCCCGTCATACCATCAGCCACTGCTTCTGATATCTTGGCCTTCCTCCTATGGTCCATAATGCTTCAACATGAGCCTTCTCGTGTGTTAATAAGTGACCGGGGGCGAGAGTTTATGGTAGAAGTCGTAGAAGAACTTCGTCTCTGCTCACCCCATTTTCGCCATCAACTTCTTACCACTCACAAACAAACGGCATTACCGAACACACCGATCATACGTTTAGCAATATGCTCGCAATGTATGTCGACTCCCGGCACAAAACCTGGGTTGAAGCCCTTCCGTTTATAACATACGCATTCAACACTGCTAAGCACGAAAGGACTGGCTGCAGTCTGTTTTTTTCTTCTTTACGCCCGAATTCCACAAAGTACTCTGGACACATTTTTACCTTTCTCACTCCCGGCTGAAACTTCCTTAGCGCATACTCTCTCTTTGGCTGAAGAAGCTCGATGACTCGCTATACTTCGCATTTTCGCCGTTCTTGTTTCATATTACGTTAGACCAGCTGGAGGCGCCTCTTCCCGTATTAATCTTGGCTGGTTATTAAGTGTTCGTCGGCAATACCCCGGGTGTTCAATTTTAGTCGGAGGCGAATTTAACGCCCCTCACCCGGATTGGGGGTATCCGACTGCAAGCCCTCGTGGTAGGCGTGTGCAGGACGCCTTCACTGATGCCCTGTTTGATCTGCTTAATCACCCTGGGACAGCAACACGGCCTGTGCGTCACATACGTAGTGCTGCCTATGTTCCAGACTTGACGTGGTGGTTGGGCGCAGGAACTCCCTCATGGCACATGGAGCCGGACTGCTGGGGAAGTGATCATCACCCTATCCTCATCGGTCTCCATCCCTCCCGTCTCCGCCCTTTACACCGCAAATGTTGTGATAAACTGGGACAGCTTTCGCTCATGTCCCGACAGCATGTCTTCAGATTCGCCGTCACTCCTTGTTGACCGTATAGAGAGCACTAAACAGCGCTACGACTACTACCTCGATTGATGTAGGTCGACCGGTACCAGATCTCGGCCTGCTTAACTTGTGGGCAGCCTGCCGTCAAGCTGAGCTGGCTGCTACGCGAGACCCTACTTCGGGGCAGGCATGTACACGACTGAATTATCTTACTGCGAAGGCTCGGAGATATGAACGCGATCTCTCGCGACGCCAGTGGCATGCATGGTGTGAACAATTTTCTGATAAATCATCGAACGCCTCACTCTGACGAACGTTTCGTGCAATAGAACACGGTCGTCGTTCTACTGACGCAGCAGCAACAGCATGCTTTGCGGCTAGTCTTTCGCCGGGCGATTTCGCCAAAGACGCTGCTCGAAAATTTTTCCCAAAATACGATATACTGCCTCCTTCAGCTGTAAATCTTAATTTGGCAGGTATCCCTGCAGACGCACGGAAACTACCATCTGCGGCCGACGCAGATAGAATTGCGAGCCCCTTTTCGATGTGCGAGCTGCTGGCTGTAATAGAGGGTTTACAAAAGTAAGTCTAGCAACCATGAGCGGCACGCTGATCCCGCGCTGGCAGCCATATTTTGTTCGCTCCATCCGTTCGCTTTGGTTCGCTTCGTGTCCGTCCGTAAGCGCCCGCCGTTATGTTCGCGCTTTTCACGTTGTAGCCTAGTGTGCTGTGCTTCGACCTCACATGTCCCTGGCGGTGTCTGTTCGCGATGCCAAGAAGCGTATTTTGACAGCCGAGGCGTGGCGGGGCCCACCGGCCGTGCTGCCGAGCGCAGTTACAAACTGCTCTACGAGTCGTGCATGCGCTCCTCGTCGATTCGTACAGCGTCATCCCTATCCAAGTACAGTATCCAGTTTTCTAATGCGCAGAATTTTAACGTGGTAGCGTTAAGAAGCTCGTGTCGCAGAAAAGCGGGTGTCGTCGGCGTCGGCGGCGTTGGCCGTGAGCGATAAATCCCGGCGTGCACTTCATAAATAAAAAGCAACTTCCAAGATGGGCTGGGTGGGAATCGAGCCAGGGTCTCCGGAGTGTGAGACGGAGACGCTACCACTCAGCCACGAGTTGGATGCTTGAAAGCGGTACAAAAGCGCTTCTAGTGAATGCGGTGTTGCCTTAGAAACGTGCCGTAGAACGTTATACTGCGGTGTATATCGGTAATTATGAGCATGTTACTTACAGAAGTCCCAGTTACACGAGTAGCGAAGTACGTTTCCGCTTTATTTCTTCGGTGCTCTGCGCACATGCAGAGCCAGCTTGCGGCAAACACAGAAGAATCCCTCCTCGCAATGTGCGGCGCTGCCCCGACACGTGGCGCGCCACTCGCCCCTGACGTTTCGCCGTGCACCCTCACGGGTTGTAGAATCAAGCGTCTTTCCTTTCTTTAGATACCATTTTCGCTCACCCGCTTCTCCCCTTCGGGCCACGCGGGTACCGGTGCGAGGATGCCCCAATACCCTTGCGTTTAATAGGTTTTCTCGACGAGGTGCAATAACGCTATCGCGTTCCACTCTTGAAGGCGAAGCTTAAGCGTCCTCCAATTTTTTTTGTATGTGTGCCTTTACTATTTACTTGAACGACTATAAGAAATGATCGCGAGTTTGTTTGCTTGGTTTGCGCATTACCGTCGCTCATCCCACTGGTAGATACTTGTTGGTGAAATGAGCGAGGATGCAATTTATTTTGAGATGAAAGAATGGTGCGTAATTTGACGTAAGTTGGAAGGGCGCTTAGCCCTTTCCTGCATATGCTGTCAACGCAGTATTTGGCACGGGTCTCGGAAATAATCGGGGGCTGCGTAAAAAAAAATGGCAGGCTAATTTCTGCTTCCAGTGAGTGAAGATTGATTGTTGTGCGATAGGCGATGATTAGTTGATAAAACATTCGTAATTAATTGACCAATTGATGAAATAAAGCGAATAAAAAAGAAAAAATGGAAATTGAGGGTTTAAAGGTGTCAAAATGCTAGAATGGAAAACCAGTGCTTGGTGATGCTAATGAAGAAAATTTAGAATGTGTAATTGATTAATTGAAATAACTGAAGAATGCGTTTAGAGTTGTCAAATTACTCAGAGTGGAAAGGCGATTGTTGCTGACCCTGAGTATTGGTGTATAAAAATATAAAACATTAAATAAAATATTGAAGCAAATGTAGAAATATAAAATAAATAAAAGCTAAACATTTAAAACGTGAAGAAAGAAAACATCGTGTTTGTGTGTGTGATATAATATAAATTTGACTTTATGAACACAGGCAGTTGCACCAAGCACAGACACTTCGCTGTAATGTGAGTTGACTTTTCAAATTTATTTTCGTTTCAGCCGAGTTCCCCGAAGCTTCACATGACAGCGCTTTCAAATGTTTACTATCTGACAGAGGGAATAAACAAGAAATCGGCATATTTGCAAAATCAACTGAATTTCAGGTGGCTGTCAATTAGCGAACTATCGGGTGACTCGACAAAACACACAAAAGTGAAGCGCACGCTTCGTTGTTTTATCGACCGCGCTGGCAGGTATGAAGGCATAGAATGCAAACCTGAGCTGCGTGCTCTGGACGCGGACCGGACTTCGCATCTTTCGAAACGGGCTGGACGTGAGCATATTACAACACACTAGTGGGATGTCATCCTTTCCTGCTTTACTAGACGCTGCGGGTTTGACAGCGGCTTTTGCAGCGTGAAACACGCACCTCGGGCGCATTAGACAGCCGTATTGCTCTCTGCACCAAGCACTACCATTTCGTACTGTGAAAAGAAGTTTCGGTAATCATGCCCTTGTCTTAAACGAAATATACAATGGTAAATGCAACCTACGTACAAAAGGTTTCAAAGAACGTATTTGAACTATAGCGTTCGTTATACATGCATTGCTCCTTCTCCCGTGTCCTCCGTCGAAGCATAAGCTTATCCTTCAAGTTAACAAGGCTCCATAGCACGCAAAACAACCTTGCTGTTTTAGGTGATAGCCCGGTCTGTGAGCTAGCTCCAAGTCAGAGGGACGTGAAGTAATGCTTTACATGATGCAAGTGGCACTTGTAAAGCCGATAAGGATTACAAACGAGCGGTCGCATACACGTGTATACCTTGTTTCCGTGCGCGTCTACGATGGTGCGCTTGCCGCAGAAGGGTACGCAGCAACATGCTGGCATCATTCCGAATAGAGCTTGGTGCAAGCAGCGACTGCTGTGATGTTAAAAAATGAGACAATCGCTTGTGATCACTCCAATGCACCTTGCGGTGCAAGCACGGGTTCCACGAAGGCGCACGTTGACAGCGTACTCGATGGGAGGCGCGGGCGGACTGAGCAAAACATGGCCGCCGCGCACAGTTTCTGTCTCTTTCACTAGATGGCGCTAACTTTTGTAAAGCCTCTATTGACGATGCGAAACGGAAAACAGCGCCCGGCCTGGACAAAATTCAGTATGAGGTTTACAAGAACCTCAGTACTGCTGCACTTCTTCAACTACTAGACACCATAAACAAAGTGTGGCTTGATGGTGTCATACCCGAGAGCTCGAAAACCGCTGTCGTGATCCCTATTCCCAAACCTGAGAAGCCTCCAACGGACCTCGCCAACTTAGGACCAATCTCCTTAACATCAACGCTTTGCAAGCTCGCAGAGAAAATGCTAGCCACAGAATTTTCTTGGTGGCTTGAACAGCGCGGTTTTTATCAACCTGCTCAAATTGGATTTCGTCCATACATAGGTACAGAGGACGGGTTGGCAGTCTTGGCATCAGCAGTTCTATCAACTACCCGCAGCCGCAATGTACGTACCATATTAGCAATGGACGTTGAAAAGGCATATGACAGCATCAGTCATGCTGCAATCCTGAATGCCATTGACATGCTTCATCTCCCTTCGAGAGTACGCACTTTTGTCGCATCATTTTTGGACGGGAGGAAATTTGCAATACGCCTCAGCGGTGACACTGTTGATTCATTCGTTTCACTACGTGGCGTGCCCCAGGGATGAGTATTGTCTCCGACGTTGTTCAATATTACTTTCATCCCATTGGCGTGGCGCTTACATGATATCCCTGAAATCAAGTTTTTGCAATACGCAGATGATATCACGGTATGGAGCACCCACCATGATCTTATCACTCAAGAGGCCGCCCTTCAGTCAGCATTAGATGTAACCTCTGATTAGGCATCCTCCATTGGCCTTCAACTTTCTGTGTGTAAAACTTCATACACGTCAGTCGCCAACCGCTGGGGACGCCGTAAACTTACCTCAAATCCAATTCGTCTCTCTCTATCAGGCACCCCAATACAAGAAAGTTTGAGCCTGAAAATTCTGGGCTTAACAATTCACCAATCAGGATCAGCGACTGCTTGGCTTTCTCAGGCAAAAAAGCAAGCACTTCAAGCTACGAGTTTAATAAGAATAATTGCACCTCAAACGGGTTGCGCTGGCTCGTCTGTTGCCCGCCAGTTAGTGAGGGCGGTTCTGCAGCCACGTATTGTTTATCAGGCCCAGTTCCAGCATCTTACAAGGGCACAATGGTATCGCCTTGAAGCCGTAAATCGAGAAGCTATGGGGACAATAACATGCCTTCCACTAATCACACCGGTAGTAGCGGTACAGGAGAATGCGCAGCTCAACACCATCGATGAACTGGTACAGCAGCGCCGTGATGCTCGCAGACTCAAGGCCACTTTGTCACATTCCACGCAAGCACTGAGGGCATATGCAACGTCACACATTATTCTTCAGCCACCTGCGCCAGTTCTTCCTCCCTGGAAATTTATACAGCTAGGAGACAACAAGCCAACTGACATCCGCTGACCGACGTCTGCCAACTCGGCATTGTTGCTACGCCAGAAATTTGAAGAGCAAGATACTAACCTGCCTCAAGATTCCATAGTAGTGTACGTAGATGGAAGCCTGCAAGGCTGTGAAGCCAAAACTGCAATCTACTGTGCACGGAGACCTAGACTGAATGAGACCACTACGTTTCAGCTTTCGGAACCACTTACCTCTTTCTGCGCCGAGCGTGTGGCAGTTCAGGAGGCACTCTGCTCCGTGACTTCTATAACCATGCTCCCTACAGCCCACGTTGACATCCGCACTGACGCACTTCAAGCAGTACGTCTGCTCCGACGTGTCAGCCGCTGCCCTAAAATTTGCCAGGACATCCACCAGCTTGCGGCGCGCACCCCACAATCAATACGCATTGAGTGTGTCCCACGGGATCTGCTGCCTTCCCAAAGCCAAGCTGATTTTGCAACCCGCCTCGTGAACCAAGACGCATCAATCCCACGGCTTCTCGAAGTCGACGACGCTACCCTCCTTATGTCAAGAAAGGAGCACCTCCAGCGCCGCGCACGTGCACTTATCCCTCCGTGTGCGATATCCCTTCCCCGCGGTCTCACCCGTGCAGAGGAGGTTGCGCTTAGGAGGATCCGGGTCGGTGTTGCCCTTACACCAGCTCTAACTAGGACGTGGTCATACTTCCAACACTGATATCCTCGCCCAGGATGCCCGATCTGTAACAACGAAGATGTCGAGGCCGACATCCACCACTTGCTGTGGGACTGCCCAGCACTCAAGCCAACACGAATCCGGCACCTGAGCATAGCTGGCCTTTCAGCAACCAATCCTGCCTCATACGTCACTTGGACGCACGGACCTCATCATCGCTCACTTCTGGACTTCATAAAATCAGCCAACCTTTTTCCATTCATTTAATCATTTATTCATCCTTCATCTCATACTCTACTGATGCCCTGAGGCAATAAATATCGGCTATAAAAAAAAGAACGCTACAAGCAATGCTACGACAAGTGTCACCAAGATGTTAATTAAGTTAATTAAATGATGACTTGATGTGGCTTTGGACGCTGTTGCGTAAGCGCGGCTTGTCCCGGAAACTGTTGCACCAGTATACTGGATCTTTCGTTTTACTGGAACGCATCAGCGCAGTCAACTTTGTAGTCTCTCGCCTGACCACCCATGGTTGTCATCCTCAGAATACTCAAGTAGTACACGTGGCCTGCATGAAGCACTGATATCAGCGTGACGAACCTTGACTTGCCCTGCGGGCATTGTCTGTGAAGGGGGCAGTGTCACGCATGTCCCGCGGTCCTGTATTGGAGGAAGATGATGTGTTGCAGGAGAAGCTGAAGAGAAAGAGGAAGCTGGGTTGGTTTGCGGGGGATGTGCTAGATTAGAAACTGCGTTTTCCACAATATTTAATTGCGTGGATATCTACATTCCTACAAAACAGAAAAATTTACTGTTCATCGAATGGTTTGCATTCTGGCAGATGTCAACAAACCAGGGGTGTTCCTCAAGGGGCAGTTCTGTCGCCCGTGCTCTTTAACATATTAATGAACTCTATTCCCCCTCATCAAGAAGTTCGCACGTATGTCTATGCGGATGACATGGCGTTCTCTAAGGCTGCACTTGACATTCAAACCCTCAATAGGCGCCTGCAATCGTACCTAAGATCCCTTGAGAATTGGTTATGTGACTTAAGATTTACTATAAACGTAAAAAAGTGCGCTTTCCTTGTTTACCAAATTAAGGACCCGGTAAATCTTTCTCTAACATTTAACCAGGAAATGATTCCTCAAGTGAAGTATTTGAAGTATCTAGGGGTGATTTACGATGACCATCTGGCATGGAGGGATCACACTGAACATGTTGCAGCGAAAGGGGCTCGTGCTGTGGGTATGTCGCGCAGATTAAGCAATGCAAGGTCTGAAATGCGGCGAGACGTTTTTTTATTGATTTATGTTATGATGGTCCGACCAATTATAGAATCTGTATCTGTGTTGTTTTCTGGTTCGCCTGCTTAGAAAATTCGTCCGCTTATTCATTTAGAGCGAGAAGCGCTTAGATTATGCCTTGGGCTCCTCAAATTTGTGGCTAACAATGTACTACACCTTGGAGCCAGAATACCATCGTTGTTAGCTAGATAACAATCCTTAACTGTCCAGACGTATCTAAAAATATATGAATCACAATTCCATCGCTCCCTATCAATTTTTGTTGCGAGCCAGCCTCCTTTTTTTGGAGTCAGATGGCCTCGGCTTCATACCCCGCAGGTAATACTAGTGAAAAAGCTGTTACAACCTTTGCACGTAATCCTGTCTAACATCCTTCCAACAAAAGTACGTGGATCTTCAGTTCAAATTGTTTATGATGACATTTTCCCAAGTAATGCAAGACACTTATCACTTCGAATTTTAAATGGATTATTAGAAGATGATTTACAAAGTGTTCCTATTAGCATAATACTGGCAACTGAGGCTGCTCAATTTCATAAAAAGGCAGGCGTTGGAATATACTGTCCGCTTTTAGACTGGGCTTTTTTAGTCCGTCTTCCGGATTTTACCCCGAATCTCCAGGTGGAGTTGCTGGCGGTGGTGCTAGCTCTGCGCAAACTAGACCCACCAGACTCAACAGTGGCTGTAATTACAGACTCTTATTCTTTGTGCTTGTCACTTTCTTCGAATATGGATTCGCCAATATTAAACATCTTTCATTGCTGCCCTCACATTTGAGCCTCATACACATAGTGTGGGCACCAGGTCACAGTAATGTGACAGTCAATGAGGTTGCTGATAGACTAGCTAAAGAATCTCTGAATGGCCCTGTGCTGCCTATCCTCCCGGCAACAGCGTACATAACAGCAGCACAATTTCGCAGGCGGTCCTTATTAAGCACGCAGTGTGGATCTATTTTATCATCTGATGACTACCTGCATCTCAAGTATTCCTGGAGTAGGAAATCATGCCAATCAAGGCAGACTGAGATCTCTCTAATCAGACTGCGCTGTCGTATTCCGCCACTAAATTTCTATATGCACAGGTCTATATGCACTCCCGCCTGCGCATTCTGCGGGGAACTGGAAACAATAGATCATTTCTTACCATTTTGCCGCCGTTTTACCATGATGAGAAAACGGTATTTGGAGAAGCCGTTATAACAGTTGGGTCTTAATTTGAGCAACCAGATTTTATTACCGTTCGGTGCCACCATGTTTGGGTACAGACACAGGTCTGTTTTTAACGCCGTTCAAAACTTCTTAATAGAATCAAAACATCTGCCTTGCTGATATGCTTTGAATTTTTTAATCTCTACATACAAATCTCAGCATTCTCTTGCTGCGTGGGTAGCAATTACCGTTTTTATTTAGATTTTTCATATTTAAATTTCCCTCTCTATTCCCTAGCAATCATTTCTTTTTCTTTTGCGATGTAACTATACATCTCAAAATCTAATATCTCTGCACCCCAATTTTTGGCTGATCCCTCTGTGTGGGTATGTTCCATTAAATTAGAGGATAGCCACAATAACAACGTACAGCGCATATACCACCTGCCGTGTAAATACACCACGTAACAATCTTTTGTAAATATGTTGAATACGTATGTACTGTATTATCGCAATTATGTCTTATTCGTTTTCTTTTTAGTTTACTTTTGCATCCGACTTTTATTTGTTTCATTTTTTAATGCATGGCATATCTAGTTGCTTGCTTAAGTTTGCCGTATACTTAAGAATTTGTCTTCTTGCGTACGTTATCATTGTTTCTTTTTGTGCTTTGTATTTTTAGTTTATTTATTGTTATTTTCAGTATTCCGTGTTGGGGGGCGTGTGTTAGTTATTTCATGCGGAGGCCATGCAATGTATTGGCCTCCTGGACCTCGTCAAGATTATTTTTTATATAGCGAACAATACAGAAAGGGAAGTAAATAAATGTAATTTAACTGAATATGCGAGAAAGCATAGGGTGGCAAAGAGGCCAGCGCTGATTGAGCTCTAATCATCAGCTTCGTTCCTGCAGATGCACAAGAGTGGCTGGATGACTGATGCCATAAAGAGGAGAAGACGTTACGAAGGTATACGGCACGATAGAAGTTGCTTTTATTTTCTCCCCTTCAAAGGAATAAAAAAAAAATCTGAAAGGTGAGAAGAGCACATATTGCAGTATTTGTAGATTTGTTTCTTGCTAACTGTTTTTGAGCACTGAGTGATATTTAGAATAACGGAAAGCTGGGCTAGTTGGCTGTTATTCATATTCAAACAGCAATATAATTGGAGATGGTGTGCTTGCCCTCTTTGAATATGGGTAGCCCAACGGTATGCGAGATTGCGTGGATGTTTCGGTAATTAGTATAAGCACTCTGCTTCATTGCTTGGTACAGTGGTTCTCGTATTAAAGAATGCTGCCGTGTTGGCATCATAAAAAATGTGGTGTTATTGTGAAATTGTGAAATTTCACAATAACGTTATTGTGAAATTGCAGCTTGGACCATAGAAGCATGAATCCGATACGTGGGCATGTTGGTGATATTCGGCATAGAGGGTGCCACTGTCTGGTTCTCTGATGTGGACGACAAGGAAATAGCGTGAGCTGTAACAGCGCCCGCCAGCTTTCGCCGCTGCTGGGATCGATGGCAGCCTCTGTCCGCGAGTGCTCCTCTTGGGGCTTTCGCGCCTGGAACACGTTTAGGCACAGGGCTGCGCTGATACCCATTGTTGTCCTCACAAGGGGGTGAGAGAAGCGAAGCTCTAATTGATTTGGGAAGTAGGCAGAGACGTAAATGTTCCCACAGAAAGACACAATAAAAATAACGAAAATAGATCTAGTTTTGATGAGGCCCTCACTCCGAAGACCTCTGGCGCTGCATGGACGAACACAACACACACACAAGATAAATAAATGAAGACGTATGATGCGCTCGCAAGTACTACTGAGCTTTGATGAGGCCTCTGCGCTACTCGTGACTGCGGTGCGCATCATAGCAATTTACCTCTGCATTGCAAAAGTTGCTGATGTGGCCTGGATAGAACCACCTTCCTCGGTAGGTCATCGAGGCCTTCCTAATCGCCAAAAAAGGTGACGACTGCATCAGTTCGCCGTCAGTACCGCTATCAAGACAGGAGTATTTGGAAAGGCATGTTCGGGTTCCGCAGTCACTTTGATTCTGCTATAATGTGCTGTTGTAACTGTCGAGCGTTTTTCTCGATAGTGTTTCTGTTTTGTTGAGGGGCTATTTAAGCCAGCTCTTTCGTGAATAAAACTAGTTGGAAGTCTGCGCCTTGTTTACTTACGTCCCGTCTTTTTTGCGCAGTTTTACTCGTTCAGTTAATATGAACCAAGTAGCCCTTCAGAGTGTATTACTTAATCCCAAAGGTGCTCTGGTTGAATACAGAATAAAGCAATCGCGCAGCATCAGTAAGATTGCCGAGGGTTAAAAAAGATTGCTTTCTTTTTGCCAGTGGAGCAGAAGCAATTCATCTCTGGGGGCGACTGCCACAACGGTGGGTCAGCGGACGGCGCAACAAACTGCGCGCGTCGGCAGAGGCCTTTCCCTCGCACATGCAAAACACTGGGTGACACACACGATTTTCAATAAATAATTGAGAAGCCTAATTCCAGTAGTGGCACAAGTGGAAACATGTTGACATCATATACAGAACTTGCACACCGCCACCTATATTGCTCGGGTAGCATAGCGAGCGGGCCTTGACTAGGAGTTGTTTTGGCACATAAAAAATAAGCATCCAATGGAAACTGGCAGTGAGGAGGTGGCAACTGGCGCTTCGGTCCGGTATATAATCCGATTATGCCGGTAAACGGAGGGCATACGTGGAAGATACGCACGTATGCTTCGCTTAATTCGATAAGCGACGCGTCACTATCACCCGACCGAAGGCGACGTATTTCAAAATATGTGAAATGGAGTACGCTCATGTACTAACTGTGCAATGTAAGCTCAAGAAAAGCCTCGCAGATTGACTCCAGTTTTCTGAAGCCTACAACTATGAAGTCCCCAGCATTTACTGTCTTTGCTCTTCTACACCATTAAAGGTCACATATCCCAAGCATTTTTTGTGAGATCAAATCATCATCATCAACATCAGCAGGTCTATACCCACTGCAGGGCGAAGGCCTCTCACATACTCCTCCACTTAACCCGGTCTTGTGCTGGCTGCATCCACTTGACCTTTGCTAACTTTTCATCCGCCCACCTAGATTTCTGCCACCCCCTGCTAGGCTTTCCTTCCCTTGGAATTCAATCTGTTACCCTAAGCGAGCATCCATTGTTCTTTATACCCACTACATGCCCTGCCCATGGCCGTTCTTTCTTCTTGATTTGCGCTAGAAATGTCACAAACTCCAATTATTTTTTTATTTAGTTATTTATTTATTCCATACTGCCAACGGCCACTCGACAGTCAGATAAGGAGGGTTAGTGTTTTTGAAACAGTGTTGAGTTGCATTTTGACGGAAAGGAAACAAAACATATTTTTGACATAAAAAATTCACAAAAAGGAAAATCTTAAGTTCGAAGTGCACCTATCCAAGCAGCAAAACACTGGAACAATATCGGCTCAACATCGGGAAAAAATGGCACCAACGTCGTACCTTTATTGAAATTCGACCCAAATAGAACCCAAGCTTATCTAGCTGGGCTAAAAAGACGTGATGAAGACAAAGCGCAAACACACAAAGACAGAACGGAGATGCAGACGAGACGAGCGCTAACTTGCAACAAACGATTTATTGGAGGTACAGGTCCGAGCGGGAGCACGACGCGTGCGCAAACCTTTAATAGTTGTCACTTTGTTCTCACAACGTCGCCGGGGAGTGGAGGAGAAGGAGGAAACAAGGAAAGGAAATGCTTTACGTATCAGGAATCGCTGTTCTTTCTGTGTGATAAGTACTGACGGCGGACTAACAGAGCGCGGTCATCTCGAGCAATCTTCATGGCTTCAATCAGCTCGCGTTCTAGCTTTCCTTTATGGCTGGCTATTACCGAAGTCATTCCCAGCATTGAGTGAAACTTGCATTATTTGCAACAGGTTGGGAGATT
Source organism: Amblyomma maculatum (assembly GCF_055883805.1). NCBI lineage: Eukaryota > Metazoa > Arthropoda > Arachnida > Ixodida > Ixodidae > Amblyomma > Amblyomma maculatum. The sequence goes on along the minus strand of NW_028146740.1, from coordinate 6,437,552 downwards.
AGAACCATAGCCATTGTCCAAGTATCTTGTATGCTCTCTTAACCTGTCATTGAGGCAGCGACCAGTTTGGCCGATATAGTTCTGATGCCAGCTCAGAGGGATGCAATAAACAAAGTCCTCGATGCAAGGAACAAAACTTTCATCATGTTTTCTTCCCTCATCCTGGTTTTTTCACTTTGTTACATATCACCATACGGCAAAGCCTGGACAGCTTACAAGGCGCCTTAAATACAACGACTACATCATATTTTGCCGCAATTCTCTTTAGATTGTGCGAGACGCGGTGCGTGTAAGGCATGGCAGTGAAAGTTTTATCCTGTTCTTTCATACGCCTTTACAAGAGACTTCTTATTTTCACTATCGGCGTTTCCGCCACCGCAGCGATCAATTCGGCGAGGTAGCCAGGACGACCGAGACGTTCCACTTGGGTGCTGAAGCTTTGGTTTGTCATATGGTGGCAAGTTTTCAAGAGCGCAGCACGAAGACAGAACATGGCTATCCGTCTTTTTACCAACTTTGTGTGAGCAGAGTCAAAAGGAAGGAATGTCTTCTTAGAACGTGGCGTGTACGCCCAGCACACGTGTCCAGGGTCATTAAAAGAACAAGCTAATGTCTAAAAACTGCAAAGCTTCATTTTGTGGGAGTTCAAAGGTAAAATTAAGGCTACTAGAATACTTGTTAAAAACTATTAAAATCGAGGTAGCCAGGAGGTGCAAAGTATCTCCTGGCTGGACGTAAACAAGAATAAGAAAATCATCGACATATCTGAAACCTTTAAACTACAGGTAGGTCATTAAGGTTCTCAAGGAATCCAGCTTAGCTAAAATAGCTCACATAAAATAGGAGCAATATGAGAGCCAATGCATATGCTTCTTCTGCAAATAACAGACATCGCGGTTCCTCACCAAAGTGCAACTCAGGCAACAGTTCAGAAGTTCTAGAACCGTTTCTGCTGTAATGCCGCAAAAGTTCTGAAAAGCCACGCTGCCTGACCTTTCAATCGTTCCACTGCCCACAGACATGAGGTCCCCACGAGGTATAGACCGTTTTACCGAGAGCAAGCCGGAGAGGAGGAAAATACTCTCTAACCAGACTCCTTGCGCCGACCCATTGTTGCCAGTACCGGGTGGGCTGTGCATTCGCACGCTTCATGGATAGCAGAGCGGTGTCGTGACGCTGGGGCTACGTCGACCCGGCCTTCACTTGGTAGCGTGCAGAGACTCGGGGTTGAAGAAGGGCTGAATCTTCGAAGTTGGTGAAATATGTACAAGCAGGTTTACTGGCACTTTGAGAAAACGTATTTACAAGAATATTTACATGAAAAAGAAGGGTACATCAGCAAAATGACAAGCGTTAAGAGTTCATAGCGAGAAGCGACTGGATGAGCCGTTTACCCAGGGCCCAGAGCGACATTTCGTGCTCTGCAGCGTCCTTAAAACCCCCTATGTCCAGCCCCTCTCTGAAGATGCTGACCAACCAAATCCAGGGCACGCCCCTCAGGTATCGGCATCCAATCGAACACATCACTGCACTGATGGTCTGAAGCACTGACTGGTCCGGCATTCATTCGTTGGGCGTGATCACTTGTTGGCGGGAAAAGCTTGGGAACGGCGAGGAGAGGAGGTACATTTCTATTCTTCAGCAAAGAAACCACAGGCTGGTTCTGACAAGTGGTTTTACTTCTCAGAAACCCGAGTGCACGTGGCGCCGCATCCGCTCCCAGCATTGTCCGTTTTCGACAATTGCAAATCTTTCCTGCATTCCTGGGAAATCACTTAATGGCTGTATGCGTCATGCTCCTTTCTTGTCCTGCACGTCAGCGGACATGTCACTCTGTCGTCTCCTTTGAAAAGTAGACATTCCTCACTGGACGATAGCCCTTCTCGACTGGAAGGGTGAACAAAAGGAAGCACTTCCTGCTATTTCCCGCAGGGGGACGTTTCTTTGTGTTTTTCCAGACGTTCTCTTGACAGGGTCAATTTGGCATTTGCAGGTTGTCCACAAAGCAAAACAGGCTTACAAAACAGGATTCCTGGAAACAGGCTCACTTAGAGCCATTGGACCATCACCACATATTCACAATACTTTTCCATGCCCACAGGCGAACAATAGAGCGCGCAAATGCGGATGCTTGGTCGTAACAGCCTCCTCCCCCGCCAGAAGAGTCTCGGAGGGCAGCAGTCCCAGCTGGTGCATGAAGAGACGACTTAATGGCCTGCACGTGAACGCTTGAAGCTCGCTGTTGCTTGTCGCGTTGTCTTGATTGTTGTAGGCCAAATTGCTCGAGCTGTCTGAAACTCAACCACATGTCGAAGCAAGCACTCGGCTCCCGTCTGAAGAGACCAGGTTAAAAGAAAACTGCCATTGTTGTTCGAGAAAAGCCCACTCTCAAGACGTTCAGGACCCACGTATTCCTAGAAAACCAAACGTGCTGCTTTACATAGCCACACATATACAAGCGCACGAAAAAAAAAAAAAAACCTGATTATCAATTTGGATACATGGTGAGGAACATCTCGGACCGCTTAGAAAGAGCGGCTAAGCGCGTCCGCATTCCCATTTAACTTCCCCTTTTTGTATCTTATTTCAAAATTGTACTGCTGTAAAATCAAGCTCCACCTAAGAAGGCGACTGTTCTTCGATGTCGCAGTTTGCAGCCAAGCCAGGGGACAATGGTCCGTCTCTACGGTGAATTTGGCCCCTCCAAGATAGCACTGCAATTTTTGAATGGCCCATACAATGCAAGCGCACTCTTTCTCTGACGCGCAATAAGCCCTCTCTCTAGAACTCAGTTTTCTGCTCAGGTAGAGCACGGGGTGCTCATTACCGTCGTCATCTCTCTGGCAGAGAACAGCACCTAACCCTCGATCACTGGCATCACACTGGACCGTGAATTCTCGGCCATAGTCTGGAGCTCGCAATACCGGACGGCTAATCAGCACAGCCTTCAGGTTTACGAAGGAGGCTTCCTTTTGTTCGTCCCAGACTACATTTGTCGGTTCTGTCTTGCGGAAAGCGTCGGTCAGAGGGCTAGCCAAAGCTGAATAGTTAGGGATGTAGTGATTGTAGTACCCAGTCAGACCCAGGAATGCTCGAATTTCCGTCTTCGTGCTCGGCCGCGGGTAGTCTGCTACCGCAGAAATCTTAATCTCGCTGGGTTTCCTGAAACCTTGACCTACATTGTGACCCAAGTAGTCCACGGTCGCCCTTGCCAGGCAACATTTCTCGGCCTTTACGGTTAGTCCAGCTTGACGCAAAAGGCTCAGTACAGCTCTTAGATGTACCATATGGTCCGCCCATGAGTCGGAAAAAACCGCAATGTCGTCTAAATAAGGCACCGCGAATGTTTCACACCCCTTTAAAACCCTATCCATGAGTCGGGAAAAACAAAATGGAGCATTTTTGAGCCCGAAACTCATCATTGTTGGCTGGTAGCTGCCCGTCGGAGTGACGAAAGCCGCGTATCTGCTGGCGCGTTCAGTGAGCGGTACTTGCCAGTATCCTCGAGTAAGGTCCAGCGTAGTCACATATGCCGCTCTACTGACCTGTTCTACTCTCTCCTCAATATTCGGAATAGGATACACTTGATCCCTGGTGAGAGAATTTAGCTTTCGGTAGTCTACCACAGGCCTAGGGTCTTTACCTGGAGCTTCTACTAAGATCATAGGCGAAGCATAATCGCTTTCCGAGGGTTTTATTACTCCCAATTCCAGCATGTGAGTTACTTCCCTATCCAGAAATTCTCTTTGCCTTGGAGAGAATCGGTAGCACCTTGATCGCACTGGCACGTCTGAAGTCAGCTCAATATCGTGCTCAGTCAAATCAGTCCTGCCTGGCCTGTCCACGAAGCAGGCCTCAAACTCTGTTATTATCTCGCCCAGTTCGGACAGCTGGGATTTCTTTAGTTCTCCTCTCTGCTCCGTCTTTTTGAGAAGCTCCTGAGCGTTGCTTCCTTTTCCGCTGAGGCAAATCAAGTTGTCCCCCATCTCCTCGGGAAGGTTTAACGTTAGATTTACCACGGCTTCCCTCTGCTCATAAGGCTTCATAGCTAAGTCCTCTCGGGTTCCACTTAAAAGTCTCGTGAGATTATTAGACACTGGCGGCAAGAGGTTATTCTCAAGAACGCCCTCATTCCGCGTCTCATCAAGCTCACTTTCAAGTTGACCTATCTGAGATGCCTCGCTCTCAAAGTTTTCTGACCTGCTATCTTCCGCATCGACCACTGTTTTAACTGCCGTTTCCTCCACTGTGGAATTTTCTGGTATGAGCAGTGTAGCTAGTTCTCGCGCCTTTGAACGTGTTAAGGCTTGCACAACTCTGTCTCCGAACAGGATGCCCCTCTTTCGCAGTAGCATGTCCGATTTGTCGGAAAACAAATACGGATAGCACTTAGGAAGCTTTCCTGAAACGGCAGCCTCGGTTGTCAACTTGCCGAAAGGGCCCTCGATGACCACGTTCGCGATTGGCAAGCACACACTCTGTTCCTCCACTACCTGGCGGATCCACGCACACTGTCCTGTATAGTCGGAAGGCGACACATACACCGGATGGACAACATCCATCGTTGCGGCCGAATCGCGCAGTACCTTGCAAGGCTTCCCGTTGACTACTAGGTCATGCAGGTAGGGTTCTAAAAGCTGCATATTTTCATCGCAGTCCCTGACATACGAGAAAGCAATCTTTTCTTTCCGGCAGTTGACGGCAATGTGACCCTGCTCATTACACCTAAAGCATGTGAGCGGCTTCCTAGCCTCAAGCTTATTCTTGGTGTTCTGCACGTTGATCACTTCTCCACTTTTCTCACTGCCGTCCTTTCTAGGGAATTTGCCTGAAGAAACCTTCATTTCTTCGTTTCCAACTCTAGCAAAGTGCCTTTCCTGACGGTTTTTCACACTGAACTTGGGATTGCGGGGCCTATCCACTGCTGGGTTGCTGAATTGTCGGCGCGAAGCATACTCCTCAATAAGTTCGGCAGCTTCAGTTGCCGACTTAATTTCGCCTCGGTCCTGTAACCAATTTCTTTCTTTTTCTGGGAGGCAGTTATAAAACTGCTCCAAAAGAATTCGCTCGACTACAGCGTCCCTATCACTGTAGGAATCTGTGCTCTTTAGCCACTCGCCCAAATTTACTCTTAAATTGTACAGGAATTCAGGGTAACTCTCGTCCCTGGACTTAGTAGCGTTCCGAAAACGTTGTCTGAACGCCTCGGCGCTAAGCCTATACTTTCTCAGAAGGCAAGCTTTGACCTTCTCGTAGTTGTCCGCGTCCTCCTTGCTTAGCCGCGCGACAACCTCCGCTGCCTCGCAGGGCAGAACCGTCAATAATCTCTGAGACCACGTGTCTCGCTGGAAGGACAGTTTTTCGCAAGTTCGCTCAAAGTTAGCCAGATACAGACCGATATCCCCTGATATCACATATGGCTGCATGTACTTTGACATCTTGAAATCTGCCTCCTTGTTGAGACGAGGTACCGCTAGCTGGGGACAATCGCCCGACCTCTTGCTCAACTCTAGTTCTAATTTCCGGAGCTCAATTTCTAGCTCCAGCTTTTTTGCTTCTCTTTCAATTTCACGCTCTTTCTGCTGTCTGAGCTGTTCCTTTTTTTGACCGATCAGGTTCCATGCTTCACTGAGCTCCTCATCATCGGTTCCCAGATCAGTGATTGCCTTTATAATCAAGGGTTTTCGTGCCAAACCACTTGTATCAATTCCCAATTCCTCACACAATAGCAACATGTCCGGTTTCTGCAGCTTTTGTAGGTCCATGATCGCTCCGAGTGTCGGCTACTTCCAAAACAACTGTGCAAACTACCAAACCTAAAGGCGTTTCAACACTTTTTACCAGTTCTAAAATCTAACCCTGTTCTAGAACCTGGTCCACATCAGAAGAAAAGCCAAGCACTCACCCACACATGCGATCAAAGCTGCCCTCTTGGCCGATTGTTGCTCCTGCTTGTTGCTTGAGATGCCACCTCCGATCACAAGGTGTTGTGGCTTGTAGCTTCAGATCCACCTCCAATCACCAGATGTTGTGGCTTGTAGATTCAGATCCCAACGCTGGGCACCAGTGTTGGGGCTTTATCCCGCCGCTGCCACAAGTTGTCGTGACGCTGGGGCTACGTCGACCCGGCCTTCACTTGGTAGCGTGCAGAGACTCGGGGTTGAAGAAGGGCTGAATCTTCGAAGTTGGTGAAATATGTACAAGCAGGTTTACTGGCACTTTGAGAAAACGTATTTACAAGAATATTTACATGAAAAAGAAGGGTACATCAGCAAAATGACAAGCGTTAAGAGTTCATAGCGAGAAGCGACTGGATGAGCCGTTTACCCAGGGCCCAGAGCGACATTTCGTGCTCTGCAGCGTCCTTAAAACCCCCTATGTCCAGCCCCTCTCTGAAGATGCTGACCAACCAAATCCAGGGCACGCCCCTCAGGTATCGGCATCCAATCGAACACATCACTGCACTGATGGTCTGAAGCACTGACTGGTCCGGCATTCATTCGTTGGGCGTGATCACTTGTTGGCGGGAAAAGCTTGGGAACGGCGAGGAGAGGAGGTACATTTCTATTCTTCAGCAAAGAAACCACAGGCTGGTTCTGACAAGTGGTTTTACTTCTCAGAAACCCGAGTGCACGTGGCGCCGCATCCGCTCCCAGCATTGTCCGTTTTCGACAATTGCAAATCTTTCCTGCATTCCTGGGAAATCACTTAATGGCTGTATGCGTCATGCTCTTTTCTTGTCCTGCACGTCAGCGGACATGTCACTCTGTCGTCTCCTTTGAAAAGTAGACATTCCTCACTGGACGATAGCCCTTCTCGACTGGAAGGGTGAACAAAAGGAAGCACTTCCTGCTATTTCCCGCAGGGGGACGTTTCTTTGTGTTTTTCCAGACGTTCTCTTGACAGGGTCAATTTGGCATTTGCAGGTTGTCCACAAAGCAAAACAGGCTTACAAAACAGGATTCCTGGAAACAGGCTCACTTAGAGCCATTGGACCATCACCACATATTCACAATACTTTTCCATGCCCACAGGCGAACAATAGAGCGCGCAAATGCGGATGCTTGGTCGTAACAGCGGCCTTGCACCTCGGTATATTGTCGTTTGAGATACTTAAATACCTTCTTAGCGCCCCTTTTAGTGGTAATATCATCGCGACAGCAAAGCATGATCATGGGCTGCACAAACAATCAAAGAAATCGCAAGATGATTGCCGACAGCGTATGCGGAAAGCATGCAACTAAAGTCCGAGTGCGGCTTTGATATGTCTTCACCGCATTCCAGTCTATGCTAAATCAGTTCACCTATGAGCGTCTTGTGTAAGCCAGATAGACTTGGTGCCAATGACAGACTCACGAATATGATGCCCATTTTACCTCCTCCACCGCAGTAACCCCGCACGCCGGGCAGGCCGTGCCTCCTGCAAACCCTCCGCGCCAACGATACGGCGGATCTCTTCCGTCAGTGCAAGAAGAGCGTGCTAAAATTTGTTCTTCACTTAAACAATAAGCTGACAGCAAAAAAAAAAAATCTTTCTTGCGGATTTCTGACCCATACCATGTTATTGATGACTGCAATACACACAAGGTTCGCAACACATTGCCGCTGGTGCGGCGTGCGGCTCATCGTCTGCACGCTGGCTCCGCTGCTAAGACGTCGCCGAAATTTACATCTTTCTTTTACTGATACATGCAATGAGATCGGCAGTAAGGCAGTTTCATGAGAGGCCATTTACTGTAGCGCAGAGCAGTTACAAAACGTCGTCGGATGTGCCTTCGACGCGAAATAATTTAGGCCCAATCGACGACTAGGGATTAGCGCTCAGCCAGGGTGCCGTCGTCCGCCGCGGCAGCCAGCAGCGCCGCTTTCGTAAGCGCTGCTGTATGTGCCGCGCATCTGTCGTCTTCATTCGTGGTGCATGGTGTACGTCGTGCAAACGATGCTGCTAAGACGAGACGGGGATACGATGTTGCGCCGCAGGACGAACACCAAGGCTGCCTAAAAACGCCGACGGATGGTACTTTAGACGCTACTTCTTTTATGTGCCGTTCTTGAACCGTGGTTTAATTGAAAGTATACGTTGTTGAAGCTAGCTGCTGCCACTTGATCCCTGCGAACTTCTTAATCTCGTCCGCCCACCTAACTTTCTGCCGCCCCCTGCTACGCTTTCCTTCCCTTGGGATCCAGTTTGTTACCCTCAGCGACCATCGGTTATCCTCTCTTCGCACTACATGTCCTGCCCATGTCCATTTCTTCTTCTTAATTTCTACTAGAATGTCGGTAACTTGAGTTATTTCTCTGACCCACTCTGCACGCTTTCTATCTCCTAATGTTACCCCTACCATTTTTCGTTCCAAAGCACTCTGGGTTGTCCTCAACTTAAGTAGAACTCTCTCGGTTAGCCTCCACGTTTCAGCCCCATAGGTGAGTACAGGCAAGATGCAACTGTTGTATACGTTCCTCTTGAGCGATACCGGTAAGCTGCTACTCATAATCGGCGAGTACTTGCCAAATGCGCTCCATCCCAATCGTATTCTTCCTGTCATTTCCTTTTCGTGGTCCGGATCTGCGGTTGCTACCTGTCCTAAGTAGACATATTCGCCTACTACTTCCAGTATTTCGCTACCTAATGTAAACTGCTGTTCCTTCCCGAGGTTGTTGAACATTACCTTAGTCTTCGGCATATTGATTTTCAAGCCTACCTCTCTACTTTTCCTGTCTAGGTCATCAATCATTATTTGCAGTTCATCCCCCGAGTTGCTTAGCAAGGCAATGTCATCAGCAAATCGCAGTTTACTGAGGTATTCTCCATCTACCCTTATCCCTAACTGCTCCCATTCCAAGTGTCTGAATACTTCCCCTAAACAAGCTGTGAATAGTACTGGGGAGATTGTATCTCCTTGCCTAACACCTTTCTTTATGGGAATTTTGTTATTTTCTTTATGCAGAACTATGGTTGCTGTGCAGCCACTATATATATATCTTCCAGCACTTTCACGTACGGCTCGTCTACCCCCTGATTTCGCAATGCCTGCATCACCGCCGAGGTTTCAACTGAGTCAAATGCTTTTTCGTAATCAATGAATGCTATGTATAAGGCTGGTTATACTCCGAGCATTTTTCTATCACCTGATTGATGGCAATTAAATGATCGATAGTAGAGTACCGTTTCCGAAACCCTGCTTGATCTTTTGCTTGATTGCAGTCTAAGGTTGTCCTGATTCTATTAGCGATTACCTTAGTAAATACCTTATACGTAACAGACAGTAAGCTGATTGGTCTGTAATTTTTAAGGTCCTTAGAGTCCCCTTTCTTGTGAATGAGGATAATGTTTGCATTCTTCCATGGTTCCGGTACCGTCGATGACACCAGGCAGTGCGTATACAGGGGCAGCTGAAGCAGGGCAGCTCGATAGTATATAGCAATGGGTCGCACTTCACGTTAAATCAATGCGGCGATGACTGGAAAGTATCTTTCGTAGTATCTGTATTCCGCGTTCGGTAGCTGCCCGTACGGTTCATTCGTTGTGCATTTATGTGTACATTTATCATTGCGATTATAAAATATATTTGAAAATACATGTATCGTGAAAGATACAACAGATACATCCTCACAGTTAACTGTGATGACTTCGGCCTGGGGAAGCGGAGCGCAGTCCTTCGCAGTTGCCCCGGCCGCTAGTGCTGTTTCCAAAAGCTGCCGCCATGGATGCCCCGCGAATGGCATACGGTTTGCTGGCGCGCTCAAACAAAACACAACGCAGCACGAAGGTGTCTGATAGCTTTCACGAGCACCGCGAAACGGCACTTTGACACCGCCGCATCTCAGCATCAACACGAACAGCCCAGCCCAAGATGGCGTCAAGAGGAACCGGAGCGGACTTTCCCAGTTTGGCTCATACGGAACGCCCAGGAGAGAGAGGGCTTTAGATAACGCTTAATTGTGTGTGTTGTAGCCTAGCTTCCTTGACGTTCTTGGTAATCGCCTCATCATAATCTCCTACTAACAGGCCTAATTCACAACGCTTCTGGAATACGTGTCTTCTCCATAGGGCTCTTCTTTGCGTTTTCTTCCCCTAATTGTGCAGTGCTCCGTGTGTGCAAGCCTTATCACCTCTGCAACGTGCAAGGCCCGCTACCTTGCCTTCTGCATCAGGAAAGGTCAGTGCCCCCGGATGTCACTCTCCTGTTTGTAGTGTTGTTTCCATCGCTCGGACACTGGAAAAAAATGCTAAAATGATAACATCTGACTGCTGGCGCCAAGTGCGGTTCTCACTGGAGTGGCTTAGGATGGCCTGCTTCTAGCGGTGTGGCCTCGGCTTCAGAGATTACCGAAAAACGGCTGATGCTGCCACAGAGATCCTTTGGCGAAGTGTCTTCTGTAAGGTGCCAAAACCAAGTAGGTCAAAAGTAGGAATTGTTCCGGTAACCACCCTGGGTGAAGCGTCTCTCCCGCAACATGCGGACCGTGTTCTCGAATGAGGCCTCAAGTTCAGTTTGGAAGACGCAAGCGATAAAGTGATTCTTCTAGCTACTTTTCACAACATTGCTAAGAAAGTACGTGTAGAAGAAAACGCAAGCTTCTTTTCATAAGGCGTTGACGCTTTGCAGAGAACGTACGCGAATAATAAAGGTGGTCGTATGCTTGTAGGAAAATTACGCGGTATTTCCTGAACTCTGGCCTGTCGCTACTTTCACCCGACAAAGAGGGCGACTTTACAGTTATGACACCGGACGTATACGAAGACAAGGCCATGCAGGCGATTACCAAGAACTTCAAGGCAGCTAGCCTACGTCCAGCACAAGCGAAATCTAAAGCCCTCTCTCTCCTGGTCGAACTGAAACTCGATATCCTTGCCAAACGTGTTCGAGCCACGAAGGTTGTTCTGCAATTATTTTTCGCAGCAAAGCTTTGTCCTTTCAGAGCGACCATCTCGGAAAGAAATAGCTGGCAAGAACACGTCAGCAGGTTCCTATTACCACACCTAAACGGTGTCAAGGTGGATGATCCCTACAAGATTGCAAGTGGAGACTGCTTGGTTCAACAGCTCAAGGAGAGTTTGCCTGGAGTAAATAGCGCCTTTTCGATCGACGTAGATCGTTTCTACTCTGCATCTCGTGGGGACCTCATGACTGTGGTCAGTAAAGCAATTTAAAGGTCTGGCAGCGTGGCTTTTCAGAACTCTTGTGGCATTACAGCAGAAGCGTTTCTAGAAATGCTGAAGTGTTACCTGAGTTGCACTTTGGTGTCGCGGCAACGCGATGTCTGTTATTTGCAAAAAGAGGACATATGCATTGGGTCCCGCATTGCTCCTGTTTTATGTGAACTACTTTTAGCTAAGCTGGATTCCTTGATTTTAGACAACCTTGACGACCTACCTGTAGATACAATTTCTAGATATGCCGATGATTTTCTTATTATTGTTTACGTGCAGCCAGGAGAGACTTTACACCTCCTGGCTACCTCGATTTTAATCTTTTTAACAGGTGTTCTACTAGCCTTAATTTTACCTTTCAACTCCTTCAAAATGAATCTTTTCAGTTTTTAGATATTTGTTTTCTAATGAACCTGGACACGTGTGCTAAGAGTACACGCCAGGTGCTAAGAAGGCATTACTTCCTTTTGACAGTGCTCACACAAAGTTAGTAAAAAAAGCAATAGCCATGTCTTGTCTTCGTGCTGCGCTCTTGAAAACTTGCCACCGTAGGACAAACCAAAAGCTTCAGCACCCAAGTGGAACGTCTCGATCCTTCTGTCTACCTCGACGAATTGATCGCTGCGGTGGCGGAAACGCTGATAGTGAAAATAAAAGGCCCTTGCAAAGGCGCATGGAAGAACAACACGAAACCTTCACTGTCATGCCTTACATGCACCGCATCTCGCACAATCCTAACAGAATTGCAGCAAGATAAGATGTAGACGTTGTATTTAAGGCGCCTTGTAAGCTGTCCAGGCTTTGCCCTGTTTGCAAAATGTTCGCTTGTTTTTACGGCTATACTTTTGAGGGTCCTTCTCCTCATCAAAGTTCTGATGGTGGAAAGAAATTTTTGAATCCCAATCTGTAATAAAAAGAAAAGCACTGTGAATCGGTCAATGCATGGTACTGATCAGGCATCTTTCTTCGTCATTGGTGCGTCTTCCTTGTAGCTTTTCTCTGCTGCACCCAGACCACTGCTGCAGTAGTGACTTGCGCCTTCACTAATTAGTGCTTTCTTCAGAGGTCCCCGTTTTCAGTATTGGGGGCGTCGCCGCCAGCGTCGATGACTGCTTGTATTGGGCTTTGGATAGAACTGTACAGGGAACGACAAAAGCTGCGGTCGGATCTGAGGTGCTCCCACTCCTCTTCCACAGCGGCCCAAAGCGCATCCGATGAGAGGGTGTGCAGTTGTCGACGTGACAGGGAATACTTTATCCTGCCCCAGACATTCTCTATGACTTTGATGTCGGGTGATTGTGGCGGCCACTCGATGAATGCCACGTTGCGGTCGTCCAGGTAGGCACCAACCTTCCTGGCTTTGTGAATCGGCCAGTTGTGCTTTAGAACAAAATTGCCTTCAGAAAAGCGGCCCCCCAAGGAGATATGGCAGCAGCACGTCAACCAAGATGCAGCAGAAGACGTCTGAATCAAAGCGCTACTCTATTCGCACAAGGGGTCTGAGGCATTCGGCAGTTACGGCGACCCACACGCTCACAGCAGAGCGGCCGCTGACTGCGATCCGCTGGATGAACTCCGGCATATATTGTGAGCCTTCCAAGGATCTCCTTCTTTCACGTGTACATACCATCGTCATCTTCATCATCCCGTGGCGCCACCGATGGCACGCGCCTCGGTAGTCCATCGGAATAAACGCCAGACACTGCATCTCTTTCCTTGCCATCTCGACCTTGCCGTCTTGACCTGGCCTTCTTCTACAGGCGGTGGAGGTGAGACTTGATTCCATTGCTTTTTTGTGCCCTGCCTCTCGCTGGAGCTACGTTCCGGTCACTGTTTGCCACCTGCCACCATCGTTATGTCTACCGAGAGTACCCACAAACCGGCAGGACCCTCTATCTCGGCAGCACCACCCCGTCCGACTGTGCCCACACGAACGTGACCCGCCGTACTTCGCTGGTCGCCGCGATTCAGACGTCGATGACTGGCTGGATACCTATGAACGCTGCAGGGCCTACAACCGATGGGACGACGCTCTGGAATTTCTTAATCTTTATTTCTACCTCACTGAGGTCGCCAGTACCTGGTTTATTAACCACGAACCCCACACCACTAATTGGACCACATTCAAGCAGCGGTTCCGCCAATACTTCGCGGATCCGGCAGTTCGGACTGAGATCGCGAAGACCAAGCTCGCTTTCCGCCTCCAAGGTCCCGATGAGGCATATGCCTCTTACCTAGAGGCCATACTTGCACTTTGCCGGCGTATTAGTCTGAGCATGCCGGAAGCTGAACGCGTACATCACGTCATGAAAGGAATTAATTCTGTGGCTTATAACTCCATAATTGCCCAGAATCCTTCAACTGTTGATGCAAATATTATGACTTTCCAACGCCTCGACCAGCTGCGGTCCTTCCGATTGCAGCCCAGCATCGCTACTGGCCCGACCTCTGCTGACCTCGATCTGCGGGCACTGATTCGAGCCATCATCCGCGAGGAGCTCCAAGCCCTCAAGCCTGTCTGTCGACATGGATGCGATCATTCTTCCGTAACTTCTAATGACGCTAGTCTCCGCAGCATCATTAAAGAAGAGCTTGCAACAATCACCCAACCTATGGCATCCGACCCTCCTGCACCGCGCCCAGCACCGGCTCACGCGCACGCTGCAGCATCCCCCCTCCTTTTGTTCCACCGCTCCGACTGGCGCCGCCCTACAATCACATCAATGCAATGGCGACGGCTCAACCTGCATCACCCTATTACGCACCTTGGCGCCCCTCCCGACCAGTCTGCTACTACTGTGGTATTCGAGGACATATCCCTTACAAAAATGCCTATGATCACTTTATGCGATGTCTTTAGACAACATGATCATAGAAGCTATCGACCATCAAAAGAAAGTCTTTAGAACACGTATGATCTATGTATGACCTCCCTTCCGACAATTGGCCACCGTGATTGAATAGAATGTATTTACATAGAACGTATTTATACCTCCTATATTAGCCTATTGATAGCGTATATGGACACTGTAACGACTGTGTTCCGATAATTGGCCACCGTTATTTTAAAGAATCGTGTTCATACAAAGTATTAATATCTTGTGTTATGCTAACTATATTTCAAGTGTCCAATAATAACTTGTATTTTACTCACTGTTCACATGCGTGTAATATTTTGTGAAAAGTGAGAGTGGTGAAAGAAACAGATGCAAATTCATACCTTCATTTATTGCACAAACCCTTGACACAGAAACACTTGGTTTCCGACGGCAACGACATTGTGTGTTTGATGTACCAGTCATATCAAAATTTATCATGGTGTAACCTAGAAAAGAAATATACATGCTCAAAATTTTTCTGCCAATTTCGCAAACTTTGTGCTCGCATCACGCACATCTCTCTTCACTCAGATGCCCGTTTTTCCTCAAAATATGCTAACTGGTTTCCAACCACTTTCTGTACAAACTAGTACCTGCAAAACACCCTCAGGAGATAGAGACTGTTGCTGTGTTTAGTTGTATTCCTTTTGATCGTCTATATCATTCGACATTAGTTTATCACAATAGGGGCCCAAGGAACAAAGGAGTGAAATTTACACGCCGGTATGCTTGGTCATCAGATAAACTCTCTCCTCTGCCATTTGCTACATCAAGCAAATACACATGTTGAGCGGCAACGTATCAGTATGTATACATACATTTTGGTGCATGCTACCAGCAAGTGATGCCACTATGCCTGTTTGCTCCCATTTTTCCTGAGTGATGGCTATGTTTGCCATAGCAGATGACACACAAACATAAGTAATTACTGAAGGAGACCAGCTACACCAAGCACCTAGGGGAATACAAGAGCGATAATAGGGAATGATGAAGTATATTATAGTTACCCTACAATATGCAGTCACACATACTTTTTGCTACATATGCAGGTAACAAGTCTCAATAGTGTATTCCCAGAGAGTAAGAAAATAAGAAAGTGCCACTCATGCCCATCTTTTCCTTTCAAGAGCTTGTCACCAAGGTAAAATCTTTATCACATATGAAAGCAAAATTTAGAATACCTTTCTTTTATAAGAAGTCCACATGGATGCTGCTACGTCCCACTGCTACTTGTCCAGGAAGTCAGGTTGCCTTGTTACTTGTCGGCACAGACCACGGCAACAGGGTGTCTCCAGATATGGTCAAATGAAGCAACAAGAGGACTGCATGTACATATGAGAACACTGGTCAGAACAGCAGGAAGAAAGATTTTTTGAATTATAAAGGAAAAGTCAAATGCACAAGTAAAAGAAACATAGGAGGAGTATTTCATATGGTTGCTGAGTGACAGCATGAAAAGCCCAGAATTGGAAACGCAATGCTCCACTGAGTTAAATTACATAATCATAAAATACATAATAATCTAGGTAATCTCAGGAATAGTGGCAAGTCTTATGTAGGCACTATCTTTTGGAGATACGTGGAAAGAAAAGTCAGATGGGGTGGTAAAAAATGGTTTGGTTTATGTGGTTTAACATCCCAAAGCAACCCAGGCTATGAGAGATGCTGTAGGGGAGGACTTCAGAGCGTTTGACGAGCTGGGGCTTTTTACCGTGCACTGACATTGCACAGGACATGAATGCCTTTTTGCTTCAATTTTGAGCTTACTGCTGAACTGGTCATACTCAAAATAGGTTGGCGCTACTTTTATTTAAATTTAGACAAGCTCCTTTTGAGGATACAAGACTTGCATGTGTCCCAGACACATTCAGGGAGACACGTTGGCCCTGTACAAAGGCTTAAAACGTGGAGAGCTTGTCTCATTAAAACCCACCCGGCCACGCATAATCACTTTTTGGTACCTAATATTGCCTGCTTTGGCTCGTCAATAGTAGGCTACTGACAATAGGAGCTAAATTGTTTCATCCTTAAAAAATCATGCAGCTTACTGCTGGAATATGCAGTCACACATAATGTTTGCTACATATGCAGTTAACAAGTCGTAACAGTGTATTCCCGAGAGTAAGAAATTAAGAAAGTGCATTCATGTCCATCCTTTCCTTCAAGAGCTTGTCACCAAGGTAAAATCTTCATCACATATGAAAGTCAAATAAAGGAGAAATACCTGTCTTTTATAAAAAATCCACGTGGATGTTGAAGAAACCATGCAGCTACGTCCCACTGCTACTTGTCCCGGAAGTCAGGTTGCCTAGTTTTTACTTGTCGGCACAGACCACGGCAACAGAGAGTCTCCAGGTATGGCTCAATGAAGCATCAAGAGGACTGCATATGCATACGAGAACAGTAGTCAGAACAGCAGGAAGGAAGTTATTTCGAATAATAAAAAAAGGAAAAGTCAAATGCACAAGTAACAGAAACAAACAAGGAATACTTCATATGTTGCTGAGTAACAGCATAAAAAGAGAAGCACAGAATTAGAAATACAATGCTCCGCAGAGGCAAACTACAGTAAAATGCTTGTGCACAAAATTCTCTTCTAGAGTGGAAGATTCACTGATATATGCAAGGGGCTACGTTTACCTATTGTGCATGCATACGGTACTATAGGAATACAACAAGGTTGACGACTGGGCACGTTGGTATGGGTTCATACTGCACCAGCCAAAAGACGAGACACAGCAAAGAGGAGGACAGGACAAGGCTGGACTATCAACTGAATGTTATTGATAAGAAGAAAACAACGAGGACTCCTTCCGAAAAGCTCGCGCACAACCCAACCGGTGGAATGGCAGGAAATTGGGAAGAAGATGATGAAGAAGAAACTTCAAAGCCAATTCCAAGTCAAGGCCTAACTAACGACTTTTCTAATAGATGAAATTCCTTACAATGAAGGCTAACCGGCGCCTTAGCCACACACTTGTCCTCGGCTTTAGCAATGTAAAATGCTTCAACCAACTCTCTGCAGAGTTGATTACCATTGCTGTAAACTACACCCGTATTATTGAAGTCAGGCGCACAAAGGGACGGGCCATGCTCCGACTTACACTCTCGGGATTGCACATGTAGCGCAAGATTAGAACTCGCCTTCCCTCCTATAGAATTGGAGTGCTCCGTCAGGCGCACATTTAGACATCTGCCTGTCTGCCCGTAGTAGCACCGGCCACAATTCAGCGGAACGTGGTAGACCACATTCTTTCTGCAGGTGGTGAACGTTTTCTTATGTGACACTGCACAACGAAAACTATCACGAGGTACACTGTCGAGCCCCTTTCTAACTCTAGCGCACAAGGCTCCTATCTTGTTTCTCGCTGTAAATACAACGGGCAGACAGGCAGATGTCTAAATGTGCGCCTGACGGAGCACTCCAATTCTCTGGGAGGGAAGGCGAGTCCTAATCTTGCGCTACATGTGCAATCCCGAGAGTGTAAGTCGGAGCATGACACTTCCCTTTGTGCGCCTGACTTCAACAAAGGGGTGTAGTTTAAAGCAATGGTAATCAACTCTGCAGAGAGTTGGTTGAAGCATTTTACATTGCTAAAGCCGAGGACAAGTGTGTGGCTAAGGCATCGGTTAGCCTTCATTGTAAGGAATTTCATTTATTAGAAAAGTCGTTAGTTAGGCCTTGACTTGGAATTGGCTTTGAATTTTCTTCTTCATCATCTTCTTCCCAATTTCCTGCCATTCCACCGGTTGGATTGTGCGCGAGCTTTTCGGAAGGAGTCTTCGTTGTTTTCTTATCAATAACATTCAGTTGATAGTGCAGCCTTGTCCTGTCCTCCTCTTTGCTGTGTCTCGTCTTTTGGCTGGTGCAGTATGAACTATAGGAATACATTACTGTCTGGGAAGTCAACCTCCACATCACCAGGTATCAAACTATTTCAGAAGTTTCTGAAAGATTTCTATGCAATGACAGGAAGATCTTTCACTATCAAACACAGTTGCAAACGACACTAAAATCTAATGAGCCCATGTATGTTTCTCCTAAAAATGTGCGGACGAAGGAAATGTAGTTGCTGCTCCTTTTATTTATTTACTTGTAACTAATACTGCATCATTTCCAGCTATAGCATGCGTGAACACAATGCAAACAAACAATAGAGGTGAGCAAGCTTATCTAAAGATTTAGAATGACTTTTTGTAATAAAATGAACAGAAATCATTTAACTACCCACGTACAGGAGACAATGCATGTACTAAAGCAGGGCTGCACAGATTTAAGAGCCTTAAAAGCTCTAGCAAAACACCCTTCTTGTCACGGTTGCCTTTTCACAAACACTACAGGCTGGCCGAGGGCTAGTTTAGATACAATACCTCTAATTATCGCATTCAAACTGATCACTTTTTCAAATACATTGATAAACACAGGTACACATGGCTGAGCTTTCAAAACATCATCTGTTGGACAAAACCCTCATTATACTCTTGGATAGATCTGATAATAATGATCAGCATGGCGAACAGCCATTCGGCGCTTCCATGCGCTATGCAAGCTTAATAGCCTTATCATATCTTACAGAACACTGTTGTAATTTTCAACACCTGAGAACCAAATTCCATGGGGGTTTAAAGGGACATCTTTGAGCAAAGTTCACTGTAGGATATTGCCCCCAAAAAACCCAATCACAACAATCTATAAACACATGTTCGACAGCCTCTGGCTTTCTGCACAAAATACAGTTCACACCCCATGGCAGAAAGATCTCTCTCTGCCATCTATGTTTATCCAGGAACCCAAACATGGAATTTAAAAAAGATTTTTAGCAGGCTGTAAAGGCATTCGTTTTACATGTTAGGATGCATTATTGTTTGATAAACACAAAAGGGCCGCCACACTGATACTTCCCTTCGTCTTGCAGCCCACCCCTTCTGTAACAAGCCCCCTCATGTTTGCAGAACTCAAAAACACACAAAACAATCAAACAGAAAATGTTCTCCAACAGTTAAATATCAACATATTCATTTTGTTATTGCTAGTAACTATTTGGCTCTAGGGTTAACGATGCATTTATTTAGGTTGTGAATAAAATGAGTTCGGAAGTTAATTGCAAATCTTGGTGACTAGCAAGAAAGTAAATATTTGTGTATATGTTGCTTTGAGCAAAGTAAATGTTCTCATTTAGTCACAGAAAAACAGAACGTCACTTGAACGAACGTCACTTCGACGATGTATTCAGTTGTACGAACTTTATTAAATCCCCCCACTGAAGCTCTATTGAACACTATGCAAACGCACTTCATTTTAAGAAACTTCTGTTATTGCTCATTTCCGTTCAACGAACATTTTCCGCGGTGCTATCCTGTGTCTTCAAAGTCATACTGAGCGCTTAAAAAAGCACAGTCCGCACTCTTTGTAGCATATTTTTATGTTAAGAACCACTCTTCATTATCGCGTGGAGAAAAGTGGCCGTTATTTAGCTTTAAAGTGAATTTGCTGTCTAAACTAGCTTGTAACCAGATGAATCCATAGCTGTCTGCACGCTTAATTAGCTGTACAGTCATAGCCAGTCAAAGCCAGATCTTCAGCCCTACCAGCCCCTTTAGCTACAAGAATTGCAAATGTGTGCATTTTGGTTAACCATGATCTGCTTGGAGAAAATGAAAGCCTTTTCTCCTCAGCAGGCCGTTGTGATAGGCAAGATTCTCAGGAGCTTGCACAGTAATCGAGTTCAAAACCACTGTAGTCCTTTCAAAAGTGCTGCAAAAGGTTACGCATTCTTCACTTGCAAGTCAGCGCAGTGACAAATAAATGGGCTCAGATAAGATTTGAACAACCTAAAAATCTGTGACAGATTTTCTTCTTGGGCTCCAAGATTACCTCGGAAGGAGACTGTAGCCATGAAATTAGGAGACGCCTGCTTCTGGGAAAGAGAGCAATGGTTAGCCTTGACCGCCTAGTAAATAGCAGAGACATTAGTCTGCCAACCAAGATTCGTATAACTCGTGCTATGGTCTTTCCAGTTGTGATGTATGGATGCGAGAGTTGGACTGTGAAAAAGGCTGACCGCTGAAGAATTGACGCGTTTGAATTGTGGTGCTGGCGAAGACTCTTGAGAGTTCCTTGGACTGCCAGAAGATCAAATCAGTCGATATTGTCGACCATAAACCCTGACTGCTCATTGGAGGGTCAAATTCTAAAGTTAAAGCTCAGCTAGTTTGGTCATCTGATGAGAAGAGAGGAGTTGCTGGAGAAAGATTTGATGTTGGGAAAGGTTGAGGGTCGCTGGAGAAGGGGTAGGCATCGAACGCGATGGTTAGATGGCATCCTCGAGGCACTGCAGATGAAGTTATGTGATGTTAGGAAGATAGTGAGAGACCGGAAAGCGTGGTGTGACATGGTCCATAGGGTCACGAAGAGTCGGACACGACTGAACTGAATATTTCTTGAAGCTAATGGAAACAATCTCCCACGCATTTATTTCAGTCCAATGAACTTTCATTTCAACAAACTTTTTCCTAAAGTCCCTTGAACTTTGTTCAAGTGAAGCATCCCTGTATGTGTACATATGCTGAGGCAGTTTAAATAAACAGTAACTGAATGTCAGCATGAACATGCACACATATGCACAGTGCAGTCAGCTATATTATGAAACCATGTTTGTCACTGAGCTATTAAAATACAGGTTTACTCAATTTTGCCTCAAGTAGAAATAGTAGATAATACTGCAATAAAACAGCTAAGTATATCTCCTGTTTTAAAGCTCTGAAGAGGCCATGAAAAATTTTCTTTAGTACAGACGATGAGCAAGATTCACCAACATGTCAGTCTTGCGCTAAAAACACAGCAAGAATCATATAACAACACCGAGCTGGTTTCAAGGTTTGCTTTAATGAAGCCTGTTACACATCCGCCCTTTATACTCTCAAAAGAAAACAATAAATGCAAAGCATGAACCAGTAAAAATTTTACAGTTATAAAGCAAACACATGAATGCAAAAAACATCAGCATGTGATATCTACCAATTCAATGTCTCCTTTACAGGAAGGATGCTTTAGGGCAGGGCACCCATGGCTGATAGAATAAACTGCCTCAACAGATTCATGACGCTGTCTGCTTCATATTCATGCAGCACTCCCTCGATGGCAGATGAAATCTGCTGCAAAAGCAGTGTGACAATACAATTGCATCAGCTGGACTGCAAGCATTATTGCCAAACAAGCCGTAAGCGCAGTAAAAGAAAGACTTCATTAAATCCATGCTTCTCAAAACCCATAACATACCATTACATTCCTTATACTCCTAAAGAAAAGCTGTCTCAGAAAATGAATTCCTAGAAGCTCTAGGTCACATGCCATAAGTTACCAAAAAACTCGATCCTATCATCTGTTTCAATTCTGACCCTTGTCAACAATGTCAAACATTAATAAACGAAGAACTTCCATAGTAGAAATTCACTTTTCAAAATATGCTGTTTCTCTGTGAAGCTTAAAGGTTCTTAGAAACTAAACAAAACAGAAGGCTAAGTTTGAAATCTCTAATCGCTTAATTCACAGCCAATTGTTAGCTTGACCCACATAACCTGCCACGCCTCCATTTAAAAAAAAAGAAAAAGAACATTGGGCCTGTACTAAAATAATACGTACTGACCTACTAAGGATATAAATATAACTATTACTGCGTTGAAGTCTGCGAATTGTTATAAATAAAATTATATGTCAACCCCCCCCCCCCAATCTGTACTTACTCTAAAGGAAAGCTTAAAAACCTAATTTTACGCGGAAAGTCGTTGCTTATGGACTATTCCAATAAACCTCGAATTACCGGCTCCATGTACAAATAGCTCAACGAAGAAACGCTATAAATAAAACAGATAGGTAGCGAGCGATCGCACACATCTGATGGAATTTAAAAATGACAGGTTTTATACGTCTACATAGTTTTTACGCAGTACAAGGCCTCTCTCAATATTTGAAATTTGACGGTTATGGCTGCGAGGCCAAGCGGTTGTTTACCTTTGAAGAATTAGTAATAACTCCGCAAAAAAATGTCTCAAAGATCTGAACTATGTTGCAAAATGATCGGAAAGAGGCCGCGGACAATCGAGGATCACTTTTTAAAACTTCACTAGGTGATAAAAACGCTAAACAATGAAAAATATTCCTAGAGCATTGGTCGTGCAGTATGCAGCAAAGTAAAAAATGGGTAAACGCTTGTAATGTAAAAACTGCTCACTTCTGAAACACAAAATTTTCCGTGAGTATGCGCAAAGCGTTTATAAGAAAGGAATGAAAAAGTTTGTCAACTTACACTGAAGATTTCTGGTAGAAAGAACTATTTTCAACGCTCGACGTCGCCAAACAGCCAAACGCCGCCTCTCAGTCACGGGAGTTTTTGCAGATCTTCGGTGCGCAATCACGTGACACATGAAGCTGCATCACGTGTTTTGTGGAGTTCGCTTTCTTTCTTTCTTTGTTTTCCAGTCGCGCTGCCACGCCGCGCTGCTCTATCACGTGTCTTGTGGAGTTCGCTTTTTTTTTTTTCCAGTCGCGCTGTCGCGTCGCGCTGTCGCGCCGCGCTGCTCAGACGAAAGGCGGTATTAGTGGAACGCCGAGCGAGCGTCAGTTCTGTACGTTCGCTATCTTGTGCTTTCGTTCTTTTTCTTCCGGTGGTTTTGTGGGGTGGCTAGTATTCGAGGCGACGCAGAGACTCGGAGTGGCGAGCCCACTTCAGCGATCGCGTGTTTGCTTCCTTCATTGTAATGAAAACATGAGTTCTTGCCGTATGCGGAGCCGCACATATTGAGTGCCTGCGTATGAGTTATTTGCACGCACGCGCGCTCACACACATGCAGCTTTGCAGAGGCGAAAAAGAAATAGCTCTCAAGACTGAGAGCAACATACATTTGTGCTAAATAAACACGAAAAACTGATTGCTGATTTCGTTACTGTTACTCGGAGACAACTTTGCTCTGTGAATATTTTGTGAAACTTTAAACCCATCCTTTTTGCTGTATTGATGACATCACTGCGGTAATACCGTGAAATTGCGCTGTTATTCGGTGAACACATATCTGTTTTCCTTTTCTTTCCTTTTTGCTTTTGCTGCTGTTCATCTCTGTAATGTCTGCAATGTTTATGCCTGTGTTTATGCCTGTAATGTGTTCCATCTAAACTAGCTTCCTGTTGAGCTGCCACCTGTTGATGTTTGCGAGGGTCCTCGGCACTCTCAAGCAGTGTGCAACTGCTTTCTCGCTAAGGTGCCCCCCCCCCCCCCCCCGTCCTCTGGATTTGAAAACAAAAAATTGATTGATTGATTGATTGATTTATTTATTGATTGATTGATTGAAGGGCGCGTAAATGAAGCCGTCACAGGTTTGATACCGCGCGCTGTATACGTTGGCTAGCCTGCCCGCTTCTCCTTTCATACCTCCCGCAGGTCTAGGGAAAAAAAAAGAATGCGTGTGTGCGTGCGCACTGCTGTGTGCTTTGCTCGCAGGGCAGCTAGACGCTCCCCCTCCTCCAGCTCGAAGCCGCGCTCTGATGGCCAAGCGCCTCCTTGCATCCTTCCCGCACATTGGATTTGAAGGACAGCTTGCAGCCAACCTCTCGAGAGGGTGGCTGCGACTAGAACTAGCATAACGTTCCCAATGTATCACAGCGTAAAGATGAATATGTTCAGCTACAGCTGGTCGATATTCCGTGGTTCGGGTCAATGGCGTGTTAATTGTGTCGTAAGGGCGCTTAATTGATTTACAGAGGTCGGTGCCGCGGACCGCAGGTTGCGCGCTGATATAGTTCACGAGGCTGCATGAACGCTATGCGAAGGCTGTGAGCGAATATGCGTGTTTCTGCTGGCGCATTCTGTGCCTTTATGTGTGTTAGTTCGCCACCCCCCCCCCCCTCCCCAGCCGCCGCGCCTTCTCTTCCCCCCCCCCGCTCTCTTCCCTTACCATTAGCGCGCTTCCTTACCCTACCCTTGCCCTAAGCTCGCACCTCACCCAGACACCACCTCCAGCAAAAACATAACAAACAAAAGCAGAACCTGTAGAGCGCTCGCTCGGTTGACGCACATGTCCAAAAGCTGCTGGGTGGTGTCGGATAACCTCCGCGAGCGAAACATACGATGCGCGCGGTCAGGAACAGATGGGCTAAGATATGGCCGCTGCCTTGACGGGAGCGGCGGCGCAGAAGTGAATAAGAGAATAAGACAATCGCTAACATACTGAGCGCGGCGAGAGAAAATGTCGGCGGCGGGCGCCGATTTGTTTTCATAAGTGGTGGACAAAGGCGTATGCACAGCGGGGTGGCTCGCATGCATGGTGGAGCACACTTCTAAACACGGTCGGGTCGATAAAGAAAAAAAAAATACAAATTCATTTCTTTTTCGGATGAAAATTTGGTCCTCGCCAGGGAAATGCACCCTCCATTTTCCAGTAATTTCGGCGCGTGAGAAGGAAAGCGGAGAAGGGGGGGGGGGGGCTCGTTCGGTAGCTTACTGTACATGTGCATATACCCAATCATTGTGTGTATGCCAATATATAATTCTAAAGTTTCGCCCATATAACGTCATAGCGATAAGCTACGTGGATCCGAGAGTCCAGGGCGTGCGTCTCAGCATCGCGTGATGTAAGCCGACAACACCCACAGCGCGCATTCTCCACTGTAAAGTCGGCGGCGCGGTGCGTTTGCCTTACATTTGTGATGTTTTTGTATTTAATTGTGCGAGCGAGCTGAATAAAAGGACTCAGTGCGTCCTCAACAAGAGCGGATGCTTGACTAAGAAATGCGCGATGAAGAAAGAGCGAAATTGTAACCAGTTAAATTTTCAAAATATAACCTTATACGTTTTTATCTATAATTCGTGCAAATTGATCGTATCAATTTTCCGTTTCCATTTCTTTTTTAACAGATGCTATTCATAATAAAAAAAGGTAATTCAAATATGAGTTGCAATGAATAGCATGCACTCGGTCAGTTAATTTGGACTATATACTTTCGATCTGAACATTTTTTCTGACATGCCAAATTGCTTCAATATATTTTAATAGCTGTGTATGAGTGGTATAACCAGAAATAATTTTCGAGGGCGTTATACGGCATTGATCAAAAAAATTGCAAAAAAGGCCGAAAGAAGGAGTTCAAAAACTTTCGGAAGGGTTTCTGACATCGAAACAGAGCCCTGGCTATGCCCCTGCTGTATATTGATAGGAGTATATAAAGAGAAGTATATTCACCTAACAACTTGCTATGTACAAACTTTATATGAACTGATTTAAATACATAAAAGTAACCGTGTATGAACTTCGTATTTACGCATCTTCATACAGATTAAAAGTGCGTACACTATTGATAGAGTCAATAAGGTGTTAATACAGATTCTAAAGACTGTTCACGACCATTTTTGTAAGGGATAACCCGCTTTTGTCGCCGCCGCGTTCAGAACGAGCGCCGTGGGTACGAGGCCTTCGAAACTGATCTGCCTTCAACTTCATATTATCAACGCCGGTCTATTCCCAGCCCGCCTCGTCGATCCTCTCCGCCTTCGGTGTCCTCGTCTGAGCCCAGTGGCGCCCATGTATCTCGACGCCACTCCCCATCCCCATACCGCCGCTCAGTTCCTCCTCTCCGTCCCGCAACAACTCTCCCTGTCCGCCATTCAGGCAACTAAGTGATGTAGTTGATGGAGGTCAAACTGCACTCTGGAAACTTACTAAACATCCTCCTCATCGCCCATACAATATGATTTCTGTTTTCGCTGAAGGGTTATTGGTCTAATTGGTATTGCAGCGCGAACCACAAGAAGGGACGACGAGAGACAGAGTGAAAAGAGCGCTGACTTCGAACTATTTATTTCTCTGATATGCCACGCATTTATACACATTTGAAGCTTCAGCAGGAAAGAGCAGGAAAAGCAATCAGCATGAAAGGCATAGGCGATAGGACAAGGCTCTAACCACCATCGATCCAGAAACTTCAGCTCTTTCTTGGTTAGTGCGACTGATGGCATGCTTACACACCTTTCCTCTGTACGAGCTTAGTTTACCGCCTCAATTATCTCCCTGACGCACTGATCATTGTGTCGAGCAACGATTGTGTTTTTTTGGAACGCAGGCACGCAAGGTTTTCTGCGGCGACGTGTAGACTCATCGCCACAATTACGACAGTGCGTGCTAAGATGACCCTGGTCACCATCATTTACATTCTCGTTGTGTTCTTTCAATCTGGTATTTATACACCTACCGGTTTTTCCAATGTATTCGCGTCCGCAGGACAACGGAACGCGATATACAACACCTTCGTCGCAGTGACAACCGATTCTGGTGTCTAATCATGCACGATTGTTTCTTTTTGCTATAGCACGGGTTAGTTTTCTGCAGTGAAAGTTAGATATGAACCAACTAGCCCGCCAAGCAACCGTTCTGGTTATTGGTCGAAGCTTTGATAGATATAGGGTCCGCAGTTTCTGTTATTCACGCTGATTTGTGCTACCGCTTACGAAAAGTGACCACACCATATGACGGACCTGAACTGCGTGGTGCCAATGACGTTCCTCTGCGCCCTTCAGCAAAGTGCACTGTGCGAGTTGTTATTGACGGCGTCTACCACAATGTGCACTTTGCTGTGCTGTCACCTTGTGCGCATCTGATGATTTTTGGATGGGATTTTTCATCAACTGCTTCAGCGTTAATTTCCTGTGGCGACCGTGCCATCCATATGACAGACAGTGATTTTCCATCTGACTTTTCTGAACGACATTATCCCCTCATTGCCGCAGCTGATACTGTTTTGCCTCCTCAGTGCGAAAAACTACTTACCATTGTTTCTGACCTCATCACTGACGGAGACGTACTCATCGCGCCATCTCATCGTCATCTTGCACGCGGCATCGCCTTCCCGTCAAGTCTTGACTGGTTCCGCAACGGCTCAGCGACCGTAGCGGCCACTAACACTTCACGTGAATCCCTCGTGCTCCCAAAAGGAACTTCCCTGCCTTGCATGTTGGATGTTCAACCTTTGTCCCTGATGGTGCTCACCGTCCCTCTGCCTCAGCAGCGAGTTTCGACAGACTGCTCTTTTCCTGTTCTCTCAAGGACTATTAATCCGAACCTCACGCCTAACCAACGCCAAGAACTGCTGACATTGCTTCGACATCACCAAGCCATTTTTGATGCCACTTCCCCACCTCTGGAACGTACTAGTGTTGCACACCACCGCATCTTTACTGAAGGTAACTTTATCGTTCGCCTACGGTCTTATCGGGTTTCTCTCTCTGAAAGAAAAGGTATTGAAGAAAATGTAAATGACATGCTCCGTCGCAATATTATTCGTCCCTCAACAAGCCCATGGTCCTCTCCAGTAGTATTAGTTAAAAAAAAGGACGGGTCGGTACGCTTTTGTGCTGACTACCGTGCACTCAACAAAATTACCCGCAAAGATGTATACCCGATGCCGCGAATTGATGACGCCCTTGACTCTCTCCAAGGCGCTGAATATTTCTCGACCATGGACCTCCGTTCTGGTTATCGGCAAATACCTATGTACGAAGATGACAAAGAAAAAACTGCTATCACAACTCCCGATGGACTTTACGAATTTAATGTTATGCCCTTCGGCCTTTGTAACGCACCAGCGACATTTGAAATAATGATCGATGCAGTACTTCATGGACTAAAATGGAGAACCTGTTTAGGTTACTTGGACGACATTGTTATCTTTTCCTCAACTTTTAACGACCACCTTACGCGCCTGAATGAAGTTCTCACATGTCTCGCTTCAGCAGGCCTTCAACTCAACATCAAGAAGTGCCACTTTGCACAGAATGAAATTAAAATACTGGGACATCTAATTAGTGATGATGGCATTCGTCCAGATCCTGAAAAATTTATGGCGGTCCTGAATTCAGCTTGTCCTCAACGGATTGCAGATTTGCGCAGTTTTCTCGGCCTGGCATCCTATTTCCACCGCTTTATAGACATTTTGCAACTATTGCTGCTCCCCTTCATGAACTACTGAAAGCGCGTAGCGCTTTCGTGTGGACGGCACAGTGCGAAACTGCCTTCAAGAACCTCAGGCACGCCCTGACATCGGATCCTGTTCTTGGCCACTTTAGCGACACCGCTCCAACCATCTTACACACTGACTGATGCCAGTGGTCGCAGTCTCGGCGCTGTCCTACAGCGCGACACAACTTCCTGTGAGAAAGTGATTGCCTTCGCCAGCCGGACCATGACTCCAGCTGAGCAAAATTATACCATTACCGAGCAGGAATTTCTTGCCGTCATCTTGGCGGTTTAGAAATTTCGTCCTTATCTATATGGTCGCCACTTCACGGTTGTGACCGAACACCATGCTCTTTGCTGGTTGTCCTCACTGAAATATTTGACAGGTCGACTTGGTCGTTGGATTCTATGCCTACAAGAGTACCAGTTTGACGTCGTTTTTAAATCTCGTCGCCACCACCAAGATGTTGACGCGCTTTCTCGCTGCCCACTTTCTCCATCAACCTGCAGTTTTTCTACGCAATGTATTTCCTCCTCTGACCAGAGCCCATTCTCTCTTCCTTCAACGCATATCACAGCAGTTTCGTTTGACGCCTCTGACAACAAACACGCTCTCCGGTCGCAGCAACTAGCCGACGCCTACTGCCGTCTCATCATCGACCGCCTGAATGGCGCTTTGAACACACCCAATGCTAGGCTCCGCTGACAGTTGAGCAACTTCAAGCTCGATGATGGCATCCTACTCCGCTACGTGTATTGCCCTGAGGGAACCCGCTGGATCCCAGGCCTTCCGCGTGTGCTTCGCCCAAGTATCCTAGCGGCTCTGCACGATGACGTTACGGCAGGTCACCTAGGTTTTCACAAAACCTACGACCTCGTGAAGAGACGGTTCTTCTGGCCTGGCCTGTCCTCCAGTGTAGCTAAATACGTCGTTTCCTGCCCCCTGTGCCAACTTCGAAAACGGCCGACTTCTCCACGTGCTGGCCTCCTACAACCCCTTCCCTGTCCAGCCACACCATTCGAAGTAGTCGGCATCGACTTATATGATCCCCTGCCTCTCTCTGATCGGGAGAACCATTGGATCATCATGGCTGTGGATCACCTTACGCGCTACGCAGAGACAGCACCTGTGTCCACTAGCTTGGCTCAAGAAATTGCAAATTTCTTTTTGCGATATATTGTATTGCGGCATGGCGATCCACGGGTGCTCTTAAGTGACCGCGGAACGGCCTTTTTATCGACAGTCGTTGCCACACCCACGTTATCGCCACCTATGAACATGTAAATGTAAACTTTAGGCTTCGAGGTACTCGGCCACTAAATGTATGACCCCCGCAACGTTTCCTTTGGCAATTCGTTTCTTTTTATTTTAAAATTTCCTAGAAATAAACAAAGATCCTTCGGGCCGCACGCTTGGTTACACTTTTGATAGAAGATTACGAATGCAACTCGGGTATTTATTGCTTCTACTGCTGCATGATCAGATATTGTCCCGGCGGCTGCGTTACAATGAATCGGCTAGACTGTCTGCATTCTTCTGGAGCCCTATACTGAGTCGTCCATCATGGCCTCTGTCGGATCAAAACATTAAATCTAAGATACCGTTCGGAAGATCACCACATATGCCCATATGCAGGCAAATATTTTGGGGTTGAAATAAACATGAAGAGTATCCATTATCTGAGTACAAGAAAATACCGAGTAATAAAACCTGATTTAAAAACAAATGGCAACCAGCTGTTCCGTAAGTGGAATTCACAGGTCACAATTATTCGCCAAATATCGCTTGGGAATAACCCTGAAAAATACAACGTAAATTAGAATTCACATTGTTCGTATCACCAAACCATGATTATATATTCTTAAGTTTTAAAAATATTTTTATAATATCCATCTTTAGTCATGCTTGGCAAGATACGATAGCGTTAATTAAGCTTACCGACAGTTCTCGGGGCACCAAACTCCCTGCCGCCGGTCTCATCTCGTTTAAAATGTTCACTCATCAGTGAAGACAAATTGTTTTCATTCATCTTCCGCACAGTGTTCATGCGCCGGGCGAAGTGAATACGCTTGGCTTTGTTGGCCGCCAAGATACTTTGTTGGGTGAGTTGGTACTTATTCATTGTTAATTTAAACTGAGCGAGCGCAAAGACAAAGGAAAAGATAAAAGAAAGCCACAGTACAAGCGTTGACTCACAACTATGCCTAAGCCCTTTACCCCAAGGCCCACAAAAACAAACATGAAGAAAACGAACAAATCACGTGAAACAACCCCTGGGTTCACCTGCTGCACAAAAAGTCACTCAAAAGGACACCTCTTTGCTTGAAAGAGAAAGAGAAGTCTTGCTGACGCACTTATTGTCCGTTTAAATAAAATAAGATTCCGCTATCTATCTCTTCATCTTCTCTTTGTGGCGATACAAATCCTAACCTGGTCAAACTTAGGAGTGCACTTCTTCATCTCCTTCTTCATTATTTCACATGAATGGCAATGTGATACCAGATATATTTTGTCCTTGCCACATTCCAAGTTGTTCCGGTGTTCCTGTAGTCTCGTATTAATACATCGTCCTGTTTGTCCTATATAACAAGCTCCACAAGAGAGTGGAAGCCTGTACACAACACCTGTCTTGCATCTAGAACATGGGTCTCAGGCTTTCATGTTTCACCCTACAATCTTGCATCTTCGCTTCTCTTTCCCTCTGAATAGCCGGGAAAATCCTCTTCATCTTGAGCGGGGCAGTCAATGCGACGTCAACACCATACCTCTTGCCTACATTTTTGAGGGCATGTGAAATTCTGTGCACATATAGTGGAAGACAGGTGTGTACAGGCTTCCACTCTTTTTGTGGCTTTTTTTTATCTTGCCCTTTGTCTTCGTGCTCGCGCTGTTTAATTTAATAATGAATTTTTTGTCCGCATTCAACACTGGCCTTTGTGCTGTTGTTCTGCTCATTTAGACTAGCCGCGTAGACGCGACGCTTCACGGTTGTGTTAGAGCCGCCACCCTGTTGATTTCCTGAGCAGTGGACGCGGGGCTGCCAGCCGCTGCTGCGATGATAGCCAAGTCTTCATCTTCCGGTGTCACCTTTGACCAGGCTTTACGGAGGGCATCCGCAATTTTTCTTCTTTCTTGTTGATGATTCTGTTTGCAGTGTTAAGCTGCCGATTCATCATGCCCGATATAACTGTTTGAGAATAATTTTTAGGCAGAGATCTATGATGCGCCGTCTTTCATTTTCCGGAACCCGCGACATGGCTGATCTCAGAAAGCGCAGTAGGAAATGAAACAGCGTTGCTCTTTTAAAGCGTTTTTATCGCTGAAGGGCATGACAACCACGAAAAGAATAAAAAGGAAGTCATTTTCAATACAGGATAACGCGATGTTCTTGCAAGCAGACAGAAGCGCGTCCAGTGGAAGAAGGTCGGATGCATCGGTTTCGGCAAATCATCAGGGCATAATTCACGTGTGGCTGACTAGACATTCAATTGCGCAGTGACTGGCGGTAGCGTATCAGCATTGCAAGCCGATAAGAGAGGGCCGCATGGCTTTGCTACCACGGCCCAACAGGCGATAAATGTCGACCGTGATTCACACCGCGTTCTTGCTCGGACTGTGCGACAATCCGTTCCTATACACTGTGAGTTAGTAGCAATCCAGGCATCTGATCTAAAAGTAAAGGGGTCGCACTGGCAGGACTTTGATCGAGACACTTTTCAATAAAGTTGTGCTATTTGGTTTTTTCATTGGAAAGGGAATATTTAGGTGCCTAGATGGCACAGTGAGCTGACAAAAGGCAGCTTCTGCTGTTGCGCGTATTGACTGCATAGTGTCGGGCTCTCAT
The DNA here is from genome assembly GCF_055883805.1 of Amblyomma maculatum. Taxonomy (NCBI): domain Eukaryota; kingdom Metazoa; phylum Arthropoda; class Arachnida; order Ixodida; family Ixodidae; genus Amblyomma; species Amblyomma maculatum. The sequence continues at coordinate 6,405,675 of NW_028146740.1, read as the reverse complement.
CCCTCGTCATACTCGTCAAACCCTTCCATATGCCCCAAATACGGCCTAACGAAGAGCTCATGTGCCCCTTCGCAGCATAAAATACCTAAATATAAAGTCAAAATTATCGTTTCAGTCAATTGTGGGCATTCGAGTCTTTGTTTGGCATATTGATCGTTTCGTAGTAATGATGAGTATGCCTAGTTATTATAATCATTATCATTCATCAGTAAGCATTCTCGATCCTTTTTAGTCAGTTGCGGTCACTGAATACGTCGTTTGACATAGTGGTCGTTTCATAGTTATGATGAGTCATGCCTTGTCATTGTAGTCATTACCATTCATAGCAAAGTATTTTAAATCGTTTCCAATCACATGCGGTAATTAGAAGCGGTCGGCTAACATTAACAATAATGATCACTCATGCCTAGTCGTTATCATTGCGAGTCATCGCTGAGCATTTGTACTCATTTCCAATCGGTCGCGGTCATCAGAAATCGTATTTTACATACTGGCCATGACCAGACATAGTAATTTATGATCATCGTTGTTAGTCATGAGTATCATCATCATCCTCAGCCTGACTATACCCACTGCAGGACGATGACCTCACATATTCCTCCAATTAACTCGGTCCTATGCGAATTGCATCCAATTGACCCCTGCGAACTTCTTTACCTCATCCACACATAATTTTCTGCCGCCTCCTGCTATGCATTCCTTCCCTTGGAATCCAGTTCGTTGCCCTTAATGACCATCGGTTTTTCTTCGCGCTCCATGTCCAGCCCATGCCCATTTCTTTTTCTTGATTTCCACTAGAATGTCAGTGACTTGAGATATTTATCTGACCCACTCTGCACGTTTACTATCTCTTAATGTTATCCCTACAATTTTACTTTCCATAGCCCTCTGGGTTGTCCTCAACTTAAGTAGAACCCTATTTGTTAACTTGCACGTTTCAGCTCCATAGGTAAGTACAGGTAAGATGCAACTGTTGCATACTCTTGAGCGATACCGGTAAGCTGCTAGTCACAATCTGGGAGCGAGCATTATAGTCACTAACTCTATCCATGCCTATAACTTTTATTGATTACCTATCATCATCAATCGTTTTCATCCCTCTCTTCTCACACGTCCGATATTTGCGAGTCACACATCAGCGCAAAGATGCGGCGCACAGATTTAAGCTCCATGAGAATAGAAAGGCTTCGGCCCTGAAAACTGCAGAATGAAAAGGCGTTCTTAAAGACGCTAGCGTGTCTGATCTTACGCCGAAGATGATCAGTTCAATTTCTTCTCTACGTCCGCTTTACTAAATCTGATGAGTCGCCGAGTGAGTTGCGAAATAGTGTGCTATAGATTTATGAGGTCTCCCGCTTAACAAGAGCACACGTGATGACATCTAGGGACACGTGGCCCCAACTGCAGAGAAACACAATGGCACGAAGCTACTACTGAGCGCTCAGGTTCACACTCATCACGTATCAACAAAAGTAGTTTGCGTGGTGTGAGCAGTATGTTTTATTTCATGCACTTAATTGAGGTTGCAACAAGCTGTTCACTGGCTTCAAGCTAAACGAGCGGATACATCTCAAACTGAGTGAAGTGCGCTTTTCCGTGCTTCGGCCATCGGGCGCCGGAGCGTATCTCAGTGTGCATCGCTGCAAAGCAAAAGCGGCGTTCTCCAGCGCTGCAACAGACGCGCGAAGCTCCTACCCTAGGTTACAGTGTAGGTTACAGTGTTCTAGAAGCCTAGGTTCGTTCGCACCTGCGCGGCTTCTCCTCTAAGCGCGACCGCACCGGATGCACTGGCGCTCCGCGGAGCTCCTCCCCGCGGAGTAAGATGGCTCCTCCCCTAGTGTACGGTGTTCTAGAAACCTAGGTTCGTTCGCGCCGGCGCAGCTTTTTTTCGAAGCGCGACTGCACTCGATGAACTGGCTCTCCTAAGCGCGGCCACGCTGAGCCGTGTTCACCCCTAAAATGGATGACCCTGTCACTGCGCCCCTGTAATGGTGTTCCCCATCGAGACTACCACAAAATACTGAGCCAGCTATAAATGTTTTATATCAGTCACCGCAGCTTTGTTGGCTGGGTAGCTGAACTACTAATCCATTCGTCTTCGCTATGCAGGCATTCACCGTCGCCGTTGAGCTGCTACTTGCTGTACTGCTGCATGCTTCCCCCGAATCACGGTCACGCTCAGCTTTTTGCCACAAAGGAAACGCAGTTATGCGCTCGCCATATCTCCGACCCCAGACGTACCTGCATCAATGCCTGATCCTGCGTCGTGAACGGCCATCCCCATCGGGATTACCACCGAATATAGAGGCAGCAATAATTCTGTCACTTAAGTCACCACAGCTTTGTGGGCTCGGTATCTTTACTACTAATTTATTCGTCTTCGCTATGCAGGCATTCACCGTCGCCGTAGAGCTGCTTATCACTGCCCTGCTGCGTGCTTCTCCCGTGTCACGGTCACGCTTAGCTTTTCGGCACAAAGGAAACTCAGTTTTTGCGCTCGCCATATCTCCGACCCAAGACCTTCCTGCCTCAACGCCTGATCCCGAGTCGTGAACGGCCATTTCCATCGCGACTACCACCAAATACAGAGGCAGTAATTATTCTGTCACATCGGTCACCATCGGTTTGTGGACTCGGTAGCTGTACTACTAATCCTTTCGTTTTCAATATGCAGGCATTCACCGTCGCCGTTAGGCGCCTTCTCGCTGCCCTGCTGCATGCTTCCCCCGGATAACGGTCACGCTTGGGTCGTGAACGGCCATTTCCATCGCGACAACCACCAAATACAGAGGCAGTAATTATTCTGTCACATCGGTCACCATCGGTTCGTGGATTCGGTAGCTGTACTACTAATCCTTTCGTTTTCAATATGCAGGCATTCACCGTCTCCGTTAGGCGCCTTCTCGCTGCCCTGCTGCATGCTTCCCCCGGATAACGGTCATGCTTGGGTCGTGAACGGCCATTTTCATCGCGACTACCACCAAATACAGAGGCAGTAATTATTCTGTCACATCGGTCACCATCGGTTTGTGGACTCGGTAGCTGTACTACTAATCCTTTCGTTTTCAATATGCAGGCATTCACCGTCGCCGTTAGGCGCCTTCTCGCTGCCCTGCTGCATGCTTCCCCCGGATAACGGTCATGCTTGGGTCGTGAACGGCCATTTTCATCGCGACTACCACCAAATACAGAGGCAGTAATTATTCTGTCACATCGGTCACCATCGGTTTGTGGACTCGGTAGCTGTACTACTAATCCTTTCGTTTTCAATATGCAGGCATTCACCGTCGCCGTTAGGCGCCTTCTCGCTGCCCTGCTGCATGCTTCCCCCGGATAACGGTCACGCTTGGGTCGTCAACGGCCATTTCCATCGCGACTACCAAAAGATAACATTATTTCTAATAATCTGATTTGTGCTTGGTTAACACTCATAATACTGATATTCAGGTCACCAAGTAGTACTACATACATTTTGAGTTGACTGGTATATTCAAAAAAAGACTCAACAAACTTAAACAACAAAGACACATCGCTATGAGGCGGACGATACACTACCATGATAGCTATATTATGATACAGAATAGTAACAACTTCACAATGGTCAGTCACAAGTGAATAATTGTTCATTATGTCACAACGTAGGTGGTTCTTTATGAAAAGAGATACTCCCCCTCTGCGTTTGTTTACCCTGAACTGTGATACCTCTTCATATCCTACAATTGGCATAACATCTTCCGGACAGCTGAACCAAGTTTCTGTAAATGCCAAAAAATCAAATTCGTGCACAGTAATTTAATTTCGCCTTCAATGCGTTCGATTTTATTTTTCAAACTTTGAGCATTTAAATGGTAAATAGATAAAGACTTGTCTAAAGAGCAGCTAGCATTTCTGAGTAAGTCGTTAAATGTTGTGGTATTGAAATAAGATAAGGTAAAAAGAAAGGGGGGATCTTCGTATGAAACTCTTATACGAGGCCAGACTACACAAGTTTGTTCAAATCTTCGCGTCCAATCCTGATAGCATTTGCACCTGCTTCCTTTCGAACATACACTTTTCCTTCCTTTGTCCAGACAAATTCATATCTCTTTTCTTTGGCTGCGGATTTCGCAAGCCACGAAAGCTTCTTATTTAAAGCAGTCAAGTTGTCGACGAAGTAGATACCGTCCCTAAGGCCTGAACGCTTAGCCATCCAATTTGTTTTCGTCGCCCGCTTCGCAAACCTGATAAGTACTAATCTAATCTACTACTAACCTGATAAGTAAGTAGTACAAATCCGTTCGTCTTCGCTAAGCAGGCATTCACCGTCGCCGTCGAGCTCCTTCTCGCAGCCCTGCTGCATGCTTCCCCGAGATCAAGGTCACGCTTAGCTTTTCGCCACAAAGGAAACGCAGTTTTTGCGCTCGCCATATCTCCGACCCAAGACCTTCCTGCCTCAACGGCTGATCCCGGGTCGTGAACGGCCATCCCCATCGAGACTACCACCGAATACAGAGGCAGCAATAATTCTGTCACATCAGTCACCACCGCTTTATAGGCTCGGTAGCTGAAGTACTAATCCGTTCGTCTTCCCTATGCAGGCATTCACCGTCGCCGTAGAGCTGCTACTCGCTGCCATGCTGCATGCTTCCCCCGGATCACGGTCACGCTTAGCATTTCGCCACAAAGGAAACACAGTTTTTGCACTTCCCATATCTCCAAGCCCAGACGTACCTGCATCAATGCCTGACCCTTGGTTGTCAACGGCCATCCCCATCGAGACTACCACCAAATACAGAGGCAGCAATAATTCTGTCACATAAGTCACCACAGCTTAGTGGGCTCGGTAGCTGTACTAGCAATCCGTTCGTCTTCGCTATGAGGGCATTCACCGTCGCCGTTGAGCTGCTACTCACTCCCCTCCTGCATGCTTCCCCCGGATCACGGTCACGCTTAGCATTTCGCCACAAAGGAAACACAGTTTTTGCACTTGCCATATCTCCAAGCCCAGACGTACCTGCATCAATGCCTGACCCTTGGTTGTCAACGGCCATCCCCATCGAGACTACCACCAAATACAGAGGCAGCAATAATTCTGTCACATAAGTCACCACAGCTTAGTGGGCTCGGTAGCTGTACTAGCAATCCGTTCGTCTTCGCTATGAGGGCATTCACCGTCGCCGTTGAGCTGCTACTCACTCCCCTCCTGCATGCTTCCCCCGGATCACGGTCACGCTTAGCATTTCGCCACAAAGGAAACACAGTTTTTGCACTTCCCATATCTCCAAGCCCAGACGTACCTGCATCAATGCCTGACCCTTGGTTGTCAACGGCCATCCCCATCGAGACTACCACCAAATACAGAGGCAGCAATAATTCTGTCACATAAGTCACCACAGCTTAGTGGGCTCGGTAGCTGTACTAGCAATCCGTTCGTCTTCGCTATGAGGGCATTCACCGTCGCCGTTGAGCTGCTACTCACTCCCCTCCTGCATGCTTCCCCCGGATCACGGTCACGCTTAGCATTTCGCCACAAAGGAAACACAGTTTTTGCACTTGCCATATCTCCAAGCCCAGACGTACCTGCATCAATGCCTGACCCTTGGTTGTCAACGGCCATCCCCATCGAGACTACCACCAAATACAGAGGCAGCAATAATTCTGTCACATAAGTCACCACAGCTTAGCGGGCTCGGTAGCTGTACTAGCAATCCGTTCGTCTTCGCTATGAGGGCATTCACCGTCGCCGTTGAGCTGCTACTCACTCCCCTCCTGCATGCTTCCCCCGGATCACGGTCACGCTTAGCATTTCGCCACAAAGGAAACACAGTTTTTGCACTTGCCATATCTCCAAGCCCAGACGTACCTGCATCAATGCCTGACCCTTGGTTGTCAACGGCCATCCCCATCGAGACTACCACCAAATACAGAGGCAGCAATAATTCTGTCACATAAGTCACCACAGCTTAGTGGGCTCGGTAGCTGTACTAGCAATCCGTTCGTCTTCGCTATGAGGGCATTCACCGTCGCCGTTGAGCTGCTACTCACTCCCCTCCTGCATGCTTCCCCCGGATCACGGTCACGCTTAGCATTTCGCCAGAAAGGAAACACAGTTTTTGCACTTGCCATATCTCCAAGCCCAGACGTACCTGCATCAATGCCTGACCCTTGGTTGTCAACGGCCATCCCCATCGAGACTACCACCAAATACAGAGGCAGCAATAATTCTGTCACATAAGTCACCACAGCTTAGTGGGCTCGGTAGCTGTACTAGCAATCCGTTCGTCTTCGCTATGAGGGCATTCACCGTCGCCGTTGAGCTGCTACTCACTCCCCTCCTGCATGCTTCCCCCGGATCACGGTCACGCTTAGCATTTCGCCACAAAGGAAACACAGTTTTTGCACTTGCCATATCTCCAAGCCCAGACGTACCTGCATCAATGCCTGACCCTTGGTTGTCAACGGCCATCCCCATCGAGACTACCACAAAATACAGAGGCAGCAATAATTCTGTCACATAAGTCACCACAGCTTAGTGGGCTCGGTAGCTGTACTAGCAATCCGTTCGTCTTCGCTATGAGGGCATTCACCGTCGCCGTTGAGCTGCTACTCACTCCCCTCCTGCATGCTTCCCCCGGATCACGGTCACGCTTAGCATTTCGCCACAAAGGAAACACAGTTTTTGCACTTGCCATATCTCCAAGCCCAGACGTACCTGCATCAATGCCTGACCCTTGGTTGTCAACGGCCATCCCCATCGAGACTACCACAAAATACAGAGGCAGCAATAATTCTGTCACATAAGTCACCACAGCTTAGTGGGCTCGGTAGCTGTACTAGCAATCCGTTCGTCTTCGCTATGAGGGCATTCACCGTCGCCGTTGAGCTGCTACTCACTCCCCTCCTGCATGCTTCCCCCGGATCACGGTCACGCTTAGCATTTCGCCACAAAGGAAACGCAGTTTTTGCACTTGCCATATCTCCAAGCCCAGACGTACCTGCATCAATGCCTGACCCTTGGTTGTCAACGGCCATCCCCATCGAGACTACCACCAAATACAGAGGCAGCAATAATTCTGTCACATAAGTCACCACAGCTTAGTGGGCTCGGTAGCTGTACTAGCAATCTGTTCGTCTTCGCTATGAGGGCATTCACCGTCGCCGTTGAGCTGCTACTCACTCCCCTCCTGCATGCTTCCCCCGGATCACGGTCACGCTTAGCATTTCGCCACAAAGGAAACGCAGTTTTTGCGCTCGCCATATCTCCGACCCCAGACGTACCTGCATCAAAGCCTGATCCTGAGTCGTGAATGGCCATCCCCATCGAGACAACCACCGAATACCGAGGCAGCAATAACTCTGTCACATCAGTCACCACCGCTTTGTGGGCATGGTAGCTGTAGTACTAATCCGTTTGTCGTCGCTATGAGGCATTCTCCGTCGCCATTGAGCTGCTGCTCTCTGCCCTGCTGCATGCTTACCCCGGATCACGGTCACGCTTAGCTTTTCGCCACAAAGGAAACGCAGTTTTTGCGCTCGCCATATCTCTGACCCCAGATGTACCTTATTCAAGGCCTGATCCTGGGTCGTGAATGGCCATCCCCATCGAGACTACACCAAATACAGAGGCAGCAATATATCTGTCACATCAGTCACCACCGCTTTGTGGGCTCGGTAGCTCTACTACTAACCCATTCGTCATCTCTATGCAGGCATTCAGCGTCGCCGTTTAGCAGCTTCTCGCTGCCCTGCTGCATGCTTTCCCCGCATCACGGTCACGCTTAGATTTTTGCCACAAAAGAAACGCAGTTTTACCTCTCGCCATATCTCCGACCCCAGACGTACCTGCATCGACGCCTGATCCTGGGTCGTGAACGGCCATCCCCATCGAGACTACCATCAAATACCGAGGCAGCAATATTTCTGTCACATCAGTCATCACCGCTTTGTGGGCTCGGTAGCTGTACTAATATACCGCTTGTCGTTGCTATGCAGGCATTCACCGATGCCGTTGAGCTGCTTCTCACTGCCCCTCTGCAGGCTTCCCCCGCATCACGGTCACGCTTAGATTTTCGCCACAAAGGAAACAAAGTTTTCGCGCTCGCCATGTCTCCGGCCCAGGCGCACCTGAATCAATGCCTGATCCTCTGTCGTGAACGCCCATCCCTATCGAGACTACCACCAAATACAGAGGCAGCAATATTTCTGTCACTTCTGTCATCACCGCTTTGTGGGCTCGGTAGCTCTACTACTAATCCGTTACCCTTCGCTATGCAGGCATTCACCATCGCCATTGAGCTGATTCTCGCTGCTCTGCTGCATGCTTCATCGGGGTCACGGTCACGCTTAGCTTTTCGCGACAAAGGTAACGCAGTTTTCGCGCTCGCCATATCTCCGAACCCAGAAGTACCTTCATCAACGCCTGATCCTTGATCGTAAACGCCCATCCCCATCGAGACTACAACCAAATACAGAGGCAGCAATAATTCTGTGACATCAGTCATCACCGCTTTGTGGGCTCGGTAGCTGTACTAATATACCGTTTGTCGTCGCTATGCAGGCATTCACCGATGCCGTTGAGCTGCTTCTCGCTGCCCCGCTGCAGGCTTCCCCCGCATCACGGTCACGCTTAGATTTTCGCCTCAAAGGAAAAGCAATCTTTGCGCTTGCTATATCCCGACCCCAGGCGTAGCTGCATCAATGCCTGATCCCGGGTCGTGAACGCCCATCCCCATCGAGACTATCACCAAACACAGAGGCAGCAATAATTCTGTCACATCAGTCATCACCGCTCTGTGGGCTCGGTAGCTCTACTAGTATACCGTTTGTCTTCGCTATGCAGGCATTCACCATCGCCATTGAGTTGCTTCTCGCTGCCCTGCTGCATGCTTCCCCCGGATCACGGTCACTCTTAGCTTTTCTCCACAAAGGAAATGCAGTTTTTGCGCTCGCCATATCTCCGACCTTAGACGTACCTGCATCAATGCCTGATCCTGGGTCGTGAACGGCCATCCCCATCGAGACTACCATCAAATACCGAGGCAGCAATATTTCTGTCACATCTATCATCACCGCTTTATGGGCTCGGTAGCTGTACTACTAATCCATTCACCTTCGCTATGCAGGCATTCACCATCGCCATTGAGCTGCTTCTCGCTGCCTTGCTGCATGCTTCCCCCAGATCAAGGTCCCGCTTAGCTTTTCGCCACAAAGGAAAAGCAGTTTTTGCGCTCTGCATATCTCGGAACCCAGACGTACCTGCATCAACACTTGATCCTTGGTCGTGTAAGCCCATCCCCATCGAGACTACCACCAAATACAGAGGCAGCAATATTTCTGCCGCATCTGTCATCACCGCTTTATGGGCCCGGTAGCTGTGCTGTTATCATCAGTTTTGACTTGGCTTGGCTTGGCTGGCAGCTTCGACTGCAATAGAGGATCTGTGGCTCAAGTGTATAAAAGGGGAGTGCGAGAATAAACGTGGGTCATTTTCGTCGCTTGGGAGCTCTGTGTCTGGACTGCTCTTTCGGGCAGCGTTCCGGCGTGGATACTGCTGCGCCCCCCTCCCCCCTGCCTGGGCTAACACGACATGGTGTCAGAAGTGGTCGTCTTCGACATGATGTCAGATGGTCAAGAATCTTCCCACTGAGCCAGGCACCTTCCATCCACGATGTCGAAGACGCCTTCAATGCGGCTGCTAGGACTGCAGCAACCGCCACCGCTGGACTTTGACCGCACGTCAGAGTGGCCGGCGTGGATCGAACATTTCCATGACTTCCGATATGCAACGGGACTCAACGAATGCTCCGGGGAGGCTCAGGTACGGGGTCTTAGGTATCGTGAGATTTGCAGACGCGGTGGAGTCGGGAAACCTGCATTACGAGACGCGTTTGCCGAAATGTTCCGCAGTCTAGGTGCGATGCCAGGGCCGTACACCATCAGGCTTCAAGCTGGCGCTATCCCGCATGCCATAAGCGCTCCACGCAGGGTAGCAATTCCCCTGAGGGAGTACCTGAAGCGCGAAATAGATAAAATGGAGCGTTTAGGCATAATCAGAAAAGTGGATGCACCCACCGAATGGTGCGCCGGAATAGTTCCGGTAGTGAAGCCCTCAGGAGACCTGAGAGTTTGCGTAGACCTCACTAAATTGATCAAATGCGTAGTTCGAGAGCGATTTACGTTACCAACTGTGGATCAAGCTCTAGGGTCACTGTCGGGAGCGAAATGGTTTTCAAAGCTCGATGCCAACTCAGGCTTCCACCAGGTGCGACTCCGTAAAGACTCGGAAGAGCTAACCACGTTCTTAACACCCTTCGGTAGATACTGTTTCACGCGACTACCCTTTGGAATTACCTCGGCTCCGGAGTACTTCCAAAAGAGAATGTCTGAGATACTAGGTGGCCTGCCGGGGGTCGTTAATCGCATGGACAATGTCCTAGTGCTTGGCGAAAGCAAAGCTCAACACGATGAGCGTTTAAGTAACGTGGTCACATGCCTAGCAAGGGCAAATGTGACATTAAACAAAGAGAAATGCTTATTCGGGGTTAGGCAAGTGCGTTTTTTGGGTCACATTCTGAATGAAGATGGTATTCATCCTGATCCAGCGAAAGTCAGGGCTATAAAAGATTTGAGAGCACCCAGAAACGTTACTGAGCTTAGAAGCATTTTGTGCATGGCGAATCATTTGGGCCGCTTCCTGCCACATTTAGCCCAATCGACTGCTCCCATGCGTGTTCTTTTGAACAAGGATAGGGACTAGGTCTGGGACAGCAATCAGGAAAAAGCGTTCCAAGAATTCAAAGAGCTAATTTCTTCAGCGCAATGCATGGCTTTGTACGACGCTTCGCTACAAACCACTCTTTCAGCTGACGCATCGTCTTTCGGTCTGGGAGCAGTTTTGTTTCAAAAGCAAAAAGACGGGCAACGTAGACCAGTTGCATTCGCTTCTCGTTCGCTCACCAAAACCGAGCAACGGTACTCCCAGATCGAAAAGGAAGCGCTGGCGTTGACGTGGGCAGCGGAAAGGTTTGATGAGTATTTACGTGGTCTGGAAGTTGTTTTTGAAACTGACCACAAGCCCTTGGTGTCGCTGTTGGGTCACATGGCAATCGACGCTATGCCGCCAAGGATTCAACGTTTTCGTCTGCGCCTGATGCGATACAGTTTTTCTGTATTATATGTACCAGGCAAATCGCTAACCTCTGCTGATACTCTTTCACGTTCGCCGTTAGCTCGTACGAAAGTGGAAAGCTGTTAACTGTCTCAGAGGTAACCGCTTACTCGAACCCTTGTTTACTGGGTTTAGAAACAGGCGACGATTTCTTGAAAAGAGTAAAAGAAGGTCAAGCAAAAGACGAAGTGTGTTGAAGCTTGCGCACAGTGTGCAAAAAAGGGTGGCCCAGGAAACAAAATGTTCCCTGTTATCTTCTGCCATACTGGCAGGAACGTGCATGCATTACTTTGGTGAACGGGGTTCTGCTCAAAGGTACGAGGCTCATCATTCCTCAGACCCTTCGCAAGGAAGCGCTAAGCAAACTGCATGACGGTCATCAAGGCATCTCGCGATGCCGCAGTGTGGCTAAATGTTCTGTCTGGTGGCTGGGGCTTAGCACTGAGATAGCGTCATTCGTGAAACAGTGCAGCGTTTGCGCGATGCATGCGCCGGAACAGATCGAACCGATGATTGCATCGCCGATGCTCTCTTTTCCTTGGGAGAGAGTAGGGGTCGATCGGTTTCAAATTCAGGGACGGCAATATCTTGTCGTAGTAGACTATCTTTCGCGATACCCAGAGATTGCCATTCTTCCGTCAACAAAGTCTGCTACCGTGATAAGCCGAACGAAAAGCATTTTTGCGAGACATGGCATTCCCGAGTGTGTGGTGACCGACAATAGTCCCCAATTTGTTGTCAGTGCCGAGTTCGAGAAATTTGCAAAATTGTATGGCTTCCGTCATGTCACCTCGAGTCCGAGGCACCCCCAGGGAAACGGGGCAGTCGAACGTATGGTAAAGACGGTTAAGAATCTCATTCTAAAATCGGACGACCCTTACTTAGCCTTGCTGGCTTATAGGGCCACGCCTGGTGTTTTGAACGTCAGCCCAGCGGAGATACTGATGGGTAGAAGGATTAGGACGAGAGTCCCAATGCTGCCTTCGCACCGCAATCCGGGACAATGCTGTCTGCAAGAAGCGGAAGCCAAGGTCCGTAAAGTCAGAAAGGAGCAAAGCCGCCACTTCGACCGACGTCACCGGTCTAAAAATCTCCCAAAGCTGGAAGCAGGAGATGTGGTGTGGGTGACTGACCTCCGTACCAAAGGTACAGTGCTCAAGCAGAACCACAGCCGCGTTCATAGCGTGTTCAAACGGGAAACGGGGCTGAAGTCCGTCGAAACAAGAGAATGCTTAACCGTCTCCCAAAAGACCGGGTAGATAGCGGGAACTACGAGTTTCCGGATAGTCAGGAACAGACCAGCAGGACCAGATTGGTAACTGGAGTAGACAACCAATTTGACGAAGCTCCGGAAGCATTGGTGCCTCTAACTCAGACGGACACTGACGGTAGCAATTCTCAAGCTACGATTGTAACTACGACCAGATTTGGCAGAGTTGTTCGCAAACCCATAAGGCTGGGCGTGGACGACTGATGCTTGGAGTGACTGTGTTCGGTCTTGTTTTCTTGGGTATGTTCCTATGTTATTTTGAAGTGTATGCATGTAAAGTTAATAGCGCTTGAAAAGGGGGATGTGCTGTTATCATATGTTTTGGCTTGGCTTGGCTGGCAGCTGCGACTACAATAGTGGATCTGTGGCGCAAGTGTATAAAAGCGGAGTGCGAGAATAAACGGGGGTCATTTTCGTCGCTTGGGAGCTCGGTGTCTGGACTGCTTTCTCGGGCAGCGTTCCGGCGAGGATGCTGCTGCCCCCCCCCCCCGCCTGGGCTAACACGACAGTAGCTGTACTAATCCGTTCACTTTCGCGATGCAGGCATTCACCATCGCCATTGAGCTGCTTCTCGCTGCCCTGCTGCATGCTTCCCCGGGATCACGGTCACGCTTAACTTTTCGCCACAAAGGAAACTCACTTTTCGCCCTCGCCATATCTCCAAATCCAGACGTACCTGCATCAACGCCTGATCCGTGGTCGTGAACGCCCATCACCACCGAGACTACCACCAAATACAGAGGCAGCAATAATTCTGTCACATCAGTCATCACCACTTTGTGGACTCTGTAGCTGTACTAATATACCGTTTGTTGTCGCTATGCAGGCATTCACGTTGCCGTTAAGCTGCTTCTCGCTACCCTGCTGCATGCTTCTACCGCATCACGGTCACGCTTAGATTTTCGCCTCCAAGGAAACTCAGTTTTTACCCTCGCCATATCTCCGACCTCAGACGTACCTGCATCAGCGCCTGAACCTGGGTCTTGAACGGCCATCCCCATCGAGGCTAGCACCAAATACAGAGGCAGCACATCAGTAACCACTGCTTTGTGGGCTCGGTAGCTCTACTACTAATCCGCTCATCTTCGCAATGCAAGCATTCACAATCGCTATTGAGCTGCTTCTCGCTGCCCTGCTGCATGCTTCCCCCCGGATAACGGTCACGCTTAGCTTTTCGCTACAAAGGAAACGCAGTTTCCGCGCTCGCCATATCTCCGAACCCAGACGTACCTGCATCAACACCTGATCCTTGGTCGTAAACGCCCATCCCCAACGAGACTACTACCAAACACAGAGGCAGCAATAATTTTGTCACATCAGCTATTACCGCTTTGTGGGCTCGGTAGCTGTGCTAATATGCCGTTCGTCGTCGCTATGCAGGCATTCACCATCGTCATTGAGCTGCTTCTCGCTGCCCTGCTTGATGCTTCGCCCGGATCACGGTCACTCTTAGCTTTTCGCCACGAAGGAAACGTAGTTTTCGCGCTCGCCATATCTCCGACCCAAGACGTACCTGCATCAATGCTTGATCCTGGGCCGTCAACGGCCATCTCCGTCGAGAGTACCACCAAATACAGAGGCAGCAATATTTCTGTCACATCTGTCATCACCGCTTTGTGGGCTGGGCAGCTGTACTACTAATCTGGTCACCTCCGCTATGCAGGCATTCACCATCGCCATTGAGCTGCTTCTCGCTGCCCTGCTGCATGCTTCCCCGGGATCACGGTCACGCTTACCTTTTCGCCACAAAGGAAACACAGTTTTCGCGCTCGCCTTATCTCCGAACCCAGACGTACCTGCATCGACGCCTGACCCTTAGTCGTGAACGCCCATCCCCATCGAGACTACCACCAAATTCAGAGGCAGCAATAATTTTGTCAAAATCAGTCATCCCCGCTTTGTGGGCTCGGTAGCTGTACTACTATACCGTTTGTCTTCGGTATGCAGGCATTCACCATCGCCATTGAGCTCCTTCTTGCTGTCCTGCTGCATGCTTCCCCGGGATCACGGTCACGCTTAGCTTTTCGCCAAAGAGGAAACGCAGTTTTCGCGCTCGCCATATCTCCGACCCCATACGTACCTGCATCGACGGCTGATCCTGGGTCGTGAACGGCCATCCCCATCGAGGCTAGCACCAAATACAGAGGCAGCACATCAGTAACCAACGCTTTGTGGGCTCGGTAGCTGTACGAGTAATCCATTCGTCTTCGCTATGCGGGCATTCACCGTCGCCGTTGAGCTGCTACTCGCTGCCATGTTGCACGCTTTCCCCGGATCACGGTCACGCTTAGCTTTTCGCCACAAAGGAAAGGCAATTTTCGCGCTCGCCATATCTCCCAACCCAGACGTACCTGCATCAACACCTGATCCTTGGTCCTGAACGCCCATCTCCATCGAGACTATCACCAAATACAGAGGCAGCAATATTTCTGTCACATCTGTCATGACCGCTTTGTGGAATCGGTAGCTCTACTACTAATCCGTTCCCCTTCGCTGTGCAGGCATTCACCATCGTCATTGAGCTGCTTCTCGCTGCCATGCTGCATGCTTCCCGGGGATTACGGTCACGCTTAGATTTTCGCCACAAATGAAACACAGTTTTCGCGCTCGCCATATCTCCGGCCCAGGCGTACCTGCATCAATGCCTGATCCTTGGTCGTGAACGCCCATCCCCATCGAGACTACCACCAAATACAGAGGCAGCAATATTTCTGTCACATCTGTCATGACCGCTTTGTGGGCTCGGTAGCTCTACTACTGATCCGTTCCCCTTCGCTGTGCCGGCATTCACCATCGTCATTGAGCTGCTTCTCGCTGCCATGCTGCATGCTTCCCCGGGATCACGGTCACGCTTAACGTTTCGCCACAAAGGAAACGCACTTTTCGCGCTCGCCATATCTCCGACCCCAGACGTACCTGCATCAACGCCTGATCCTGGGTAGTGAACGGCCATCCCCAGAGAGACTACCACCAAATACAGAGGCAGCAATATTTCTGTCACATCAGTCACCGCCGCTCTGTGGGCTCGGTAGCTGTAGTACTAATCCGTTCGTCTTCGCTATGCAGGCATTCACTGTCGATGTTGAGCTGCTACTCGGTGCCCTGCCGCATGCTTCCCTATGATCACGGTTACGCTTAGCTTTTCGCCAGAAAGAAAACGCAGTTTTTGCGCTTGCCATATCTCCGACCCGAGACGTACCTGAATCAATGCCTGATCCTGGGTCGTGAATGGCCATCCCCGTCGAGACTATAACCAAATACAGTGGCAGCAGTAATTATCTGATCAGTCACCACCGCTTATTGGGCTCGGTGCTGCACTACTAATCCGTACTGCTTCGCTGGGCAGGCATTCGCCGTCGCCATTGAGCTGCTTCTCGCTGCCCTTCTGCATGCGTCCCCAGATCACGGCCACGCTTAGCTTTTCGCCACAAAAGAAATGCAGTTTTTGCGCTCCCCATATCACGAACCCCAGACGTACCTGCATCAACGCCTGATCCTGCGTCATGAACGGCCATCCCCATCGACACTACCACCAAATACAGATGCAGCAATAATTATGTCACATCAGTCACCACCGCTATGGGGGCTCGGTTGCTGTACTACAATCCTTCGTCTTCGCTATGAAGGCATTCACCATCGCCGTTGAGCTGCTACTGGCTGCCTGCTGCATGCTTCCCCGGGATCGAGGTCACGCTTTGCTTTTCGCCATAAGGAAACGCCGTTTTAGCGCTCGCCATATCACCGACCCCAGACGTAGCTGCATCATCTCCAGATCCTGAGTCATGAACGGCCATCCCCATCGAGACTGTCATCAAATACGGCGGTGGCTATATTTCTCTCACATCAGTCACCACCGCCTAATGGGCTCGGTAGCTGTACTACTTTTCCGTTCTTCTTCGCTAGTCAGGCATTGACCTTCACCGTTGAGTTGCTTCTCGCTGCCCTGCTGCGTGCTTTCCTCGGATCACGATCACGCTTAGCTTTTCGCCACAAATGAAATGCATTTTTTCGCTCGCCATATCTCCGACCCCAGACGTATCTGCATCAACGCCTGATCCTTGGTCGTGAACGGCCATCCCCATCGAGACTACCACCAAATACAGAGGCAGCAATAATTCTCTCCCATCAGTCACCACTTCTTTTTGGGCTGCGTAGCTGCACTACTAATCCATTCGTCTTTGCTATGCAGGCATTCACCGTCGCCGTAGAGCTGCTACTCGCTCCCTGCTGCATGCTTCCCCCGGATCACGGTCACGCTTGGCTTTTCGCCACAAAGTAAACAGTTTTTTCGCTCGCTTTATCTCCGACCCGAGACGTATCTGCATCAGCGCCTGATCCTGGGTCGTGAACCGCCAATCCCATCGAGACTACCACCAAATACAGAGGCAGCAATAATTCCGTCACATCAGTCACCACTCTTTGTGGGCTCGGCAGCTCTACTACTAATGCGTTCGTCGTCGCTATGCAGACATTCACCGTCGTCGTTGAGCTGCTACTCACTGCCCTGCTGCATGCGTCCCCCGAATCACGGTCACGCTTAGCTTTTCGGCACAAAGGATTTTTGCGTTTGCCATATCTCCGACGCCAGTCGTAGCTGCATCAACGCCTGATCCTGCGTCGCGAACGGCCATCCCAATCGAGACTACCACAAAATACAGAGGCAGCGATAATCCTGTCCCATCAGTCATCACCACTTTGTGGGCTGGGTAGCTGTACTACAAATCCGTTCGCCTTTGCTTTGCAGGCATTCACCGACGCCGTTGACCTGCTCCTCGCTGCCCTGCTGCATGCTTCCCCCGGATCAAGGCCATGCTTAGGTTTTCGCCAAAAAGGAAATGCAGTTTTTGCGCTCGCCATATCTACAACCCCTAACATGCTTGCATCAACGCCTGATCCTTGGTCGTGAACGGCCATCCCCATCGAGACTACCACCAAGTACAGAGGCAGCAATAATTCTGTCCCATCAGTCACCACCGCTTTGTGGGCTGGGTAGCTGTACTTCTAATCCGTTCGTCTTTGCTATGCAGGCATTCACCGTCGCCGTTGAGCTGCTACTCGCTGCCCTGCTGCCTTTTTGCCCGGATCACTGTCATGCTTCACTTTTCGCTATAAAGGAAACGCAGTTTTTGCGCTGGCCATATCTCCGACCCCAGACGTACCTGCATCAACACCTGATCCTGGGTAGTGAACGGCCATCCACATCGAGACTACCACCAAATACAGAGGCAGCGATAATTATTTCTCATCAGACACCACCGCTTTGTGGGCTCGATAGCTGTAGTACTAATCCATTCGTCTTCACTATGCAGGCATTCACCATCGCCATTGAGCTGCTTCTTACTTCCATTCTGCATGCTTCCCCCGGATCACTGTCACACTTAGCTTTTCGCCACAAAGGCAACGCTGTTTTGTCGCTCGCCATATCTCCGACCCAACAAGTACCTGCATGAATGCCTGATCCTTGGTCGTCAACGGCTATCCCCATCGAGACTACCACCAAATGCAGAGGCAGCAATATTTATGTCCCATCAGTCACAACCGCTTTGTGGGGTGGCTAGCTGTACTACTAATTCGTTCGTCTTTGCTATGCAGGCATTCACCGTCGCAGTTGAGCTGCTACTCGCTGCCCTGGTGCATGCTTCCCCGAGATCAAGGTCACGCTTAGCTTTTCGCCACAAAGGAAACGCAGTTTTTGCGCTCGCCATATCTCCGACCCAAGACCTTCCTGCCTCAACGCCTGATCCCGGGTCGTGAACGGCCGTCCCCATCGAGACTACCACCGAATACAGAGGCAGCAATAATTCCGTCACATCAGTCACCACCGCTTTGCGGGCTCGGCAGCTGTACTACTAATGCGTTCGTCTTCACTATGCAGACATTCACCGTCGTCGTTGAGCTGCTACTCGCTGCCCTGCTGCATGCGTCCCCCGAATCACGGTCACGCTTAGCTTTTCGCCACAAAGGATTTTTGCGCTCGCCATATCTCCGACCCCAGACGTAGCTGCATCAGCGCCTGATCCTGGGTCGTGAGCGGCCATCCCCATCGAGACTGCCACCAAATACAGAGCCAGCAGTAATTCTGTAACATCAGTCACCACCGCTTTGTGGACTCGGTGGCTGTACTACTAATCCGTTCGTCTTCGTTATGCAGGCATTCACTGTCGATGTTGAGCTGCTACTCGGTGCCCTGCCGCATGCTTCCCTATGATCACGGTCACGCTTAGCTTTTCGCCACAAAGGAAACGCAGTTTTGTCACTCGCATTATCTCCGACAACAGACGTACCTGCATCAACGCCTGATCCTGGGTAGTGAACGGCCATCCCCAGAGAGACTACCACCAAATACAGAGGCAGCAATAATTCTGTCACATCAGTCACCGCCGCTCTGTGGGCTCGGTAGCTGTAGTACTAATCCGTTCGTCTTCGCTATGCAGGCATTCACTGTCGATGTTGAGCTGCTACTCGGTGCCCTGCCGCATGCTTCCCTATGATCACGGTTACGCTTAGCTTTTCGCCAGAAAGAAAACGCAGTTTTTGCGCTTGCCATATCTCCGACCTGAGACGTGCCTGTATCAATGCCTGATCCTGGGTCGTGAATGGCCATCCCCGTCGAGACTATAACCAAATACAGTGACAGCAGTAATTATCTGATCAGTCACCACCGCTTATTGGGCTCGGTAGCTGCACTACTAATCCGTACTTCTTCGCTGGGCAGGCATTCGCCGTCGCCATTGAGCTGCTTCTCGCTGCCCTTCTGCATGCGTCCCCAGATCACGGCCACGCTTAGCTTTTCGCCACAAAAGAAATGCAGTTTTTGCGCTCCCCATATCTCGGACCCCAGACGTACCTGCATCAACGCCTGATCCTGCGTCGTGAACGGCCATCCCCATCGACACTACCACCAATAACAGATGCAACAATAATTATGTCACATGAGTCACCACCGCTATGGGGGCTCGGTTGCTGTACTACTAATTCTTCGTCTTCGCTATGCAGGCATTCACCGTCGCCGTTGAGCTGCTACTGGCTGCCTGCTGCATGCTTCCCCGGGATCGAGGTCACGCTTTGCTTTTCGCCATAAGGAAACGCCGTTTTAGCGCTCGCCATATAACCGACCCCAGACGTAGCTGCATCATCTCCAGATCCTGATCCATGAACGGCCATCCCCATCGAGACTGTCATCAAATACGGCGGTGGCTATAATCCTCTCACATCAGTCACCACCGCTTAATGGGCTCGGTAGCTGTACTACTTTTCCGTTCTTCTTCGCTAGTCAGGCATTGACCTTCACCATTGAGTTGCTTCTCGCTCCCCTGCTGCATGCTTTCCTCGGATCACGATCACGCTTAGCTTTTCGCCACAAATGAAATGCATTTTTTCGCTCGCCATATCTCCGACCCCAGACGTATCTGCATCAACGCCTGATCCTTGGTCGTGAACGGCCATCCCCATCGAGACTACCACCAAATACAGAGGGAGCAATAATTCCGACACATCAGTCACCACCGCTTTGTGGGCTCGGCAGCTGTACTACTAATCCGTTTGCCATTGCTTTACAGGCATTCACCGTCGCCGTTGAGCTGCTACTCGCTGCCCTGCTGCATGCTTCACCCTGATCACGGCCATGCTTAGGTTTTCTCCAAAAAGGAAATGCAGTTTTTGCGCTCGCCATATATACAACCCCAGACATGCTTGCATCAACGCCTGATCCTTGGTCGTGAACGGTCATCCCTATCGAGACTACAACCAAATACAGAGGCAGCAATAATTCTGTCCCATCAGTCACCACTTCTTTTTGGGCTGCGTAGCTGCACTACTAATCCATTCGTCTTTGCTATGCAGGCATTCAACGTCGCCGTAGAGCTGCTACTCGCTCCCTGCTGCATGCTTCGCCCGGATCACGGTCACGCTTAGCATTTCGCCACAAAGGAAACGCAGGGTACGCTCGCCATATCTTCGACCCTAGACGTACCAGCATCAAAGCCTGATCCTGGGTACTGAAAGGCCATCCACATCGAGACTACCACCAACTACAGAAGCAGCAATAATTCTGTCACATCAGTCACCACCGCTTTGTGGGCTCGGTAGCTGTACTACTAATCCGTTCGTCTTCGCTATGCAGGCATTCACTGTCGCCACTGAGCTGCTGCAGCAGATGCTTCATCCGGTTCACGGTCACGCTTAGCTTTAAGCCACAAAGGAAACGCAGTTTTTGCGCTCGCCATATCTCCGACCCAACAGTACCTGCATCAATGCCTGATCCTTGGTCGTCAACGGCCATCCCCATCGAGACTACCACCAAATAAAGAGGCAGCAATATTTCTGTCCCATCAGTCACCACCGCTTTGTGGGATGGGTAGCTGTACTACTAATTCGTTCGTCTTTGCTATGCAGGCATTCACCGTCGCAATTGAGCTGCTACTCGCTGCCCTGCTGCATTCTTCCCCCGGATCACTGTCATGCTTAGTTTTAGCCACAAAGGAAACGCAGTTTTTGCGCTCGCAATATCTCCGACCAAGACGTAGCTGCATCAACGCCTGATCCTTGGTCGTGAACGGCCATCCCCATGCAGACAGCCATCAAATAAAAGGCAGCAATATTTCTGTCACATCAGTCACCACCGCTTTGTGGGCTCGGTAGCTGTACTACTAATCCCTTCTTCTTCGCTATTTAGGCATTCACCATCGCCGTTGAGCTGCTACTCGCTATCCTGCCGCATGCTTGCCCCGGATCACGGTCACGCTTAGCTTTTCGCCACAAAGGAATCGTAGTGTTTGCGCTCGCCTTATCTTTGACCCTAGACGTACCTGCATCAACGCCTAATGCAGGGTAGTGAACGGTAATCCCCACAAAGACTACCACCAAATACAGAGGCAGCAATAAATCTGTCACATCACCCATTACCGCTTTGTGGGCTCGGTAGCTGTAGTACTAATGCGTTCGTCTTTGCTATGCAGGCATTCACCGTCGATGTTGAGCTGCTACTCGGTGCCCTGCCGCATGCTTCAGAAAGGAAACGCAGTTTCTGCGCTCGCCATATCTCCGACCCTAGACGTACCTGTATCAATGCCTGATCCTGGGTCGTGAACGGCCATCCCCATCGAGACTATAACCAAATACAAAGCCAGCAATATTTATCTCATCAGTCACCACCGCTTAGTGGCCTCGGTAGCTGTACTACTAATCCATTCGTCTTCGCTATGCAGGCATTCACCATCGCCGTAGAGCTGCTACTCGCTTCCCTGCTGCATGCTTCCCCCGGATTACGGTCACGCTTAGCTTTTTTCCACAAAGGAAACGCAGTTTTTGCGCTCCCCATATCTCCGACCCCAGCCGTACCTGGATCAACGCCTGAACCTGGGTAGTGAAGGGATAATCCCCATCAAGACTAATACCCCATACAGAGGCAGCAATAATTTGTCCCATCAGTCACCACCGCTTAGTCGGCTCGGTAGCTGTACTATGAATCCGTTCGTCTTCGCTATGCAGGCATTCACCGACGCCGTTAGGCTGCTACTCGCTGCCCTGCCGCATCCTTCCCCCAGATCAGAGTCACGCTTAGCTTTTCGCCACAAATGAGATGCTGTTTTTGCGCTCGTTATATTTTCGGCCCCAGGCGCACCAGCATCAACGCCCGATCCTTGCTCGTGAACGCCCCTCGCCATGGTGACTACCATCCAATGCAGAGGCAGCAATAATTCGGTCCCATCAGTCACCACCGCTTTGTGGGCTCGGTAGCTGCACTACTAAACCATTCGTCTTTGCTATGCAGGCATTCACCGTCGCCGTTGAGCTGCTGCTAGCGGCCTGCTGAATGCTTTTCGCCACAAAGGAAACGCAATTTTTGCGCTCGCCACATCACCGACCCCAGATATAGCTGCATCATCGCCTGATCATGACTCATCAACGGCCATCCCCATCGAGACTGCCATCAAATACGGAGGCAGATATAATTCTTTCGCATCAGTCACCACCGCCTAATGGGCTCGGTAGGTGTACTACTTTTCCGTTCTTCTTCGCTATACAGGCATTGACCGTCACCGTTGAGCTGCTTCTCGCTGCCCTGCTGCATGCTTCCCCCGGATCACGGTCACGCTTAGCTTTTCGCCACAAAGGAAACCCAGTTGTAGCGCTCGCCATATCTCCGACCCCAGACGTACCTGCTTCAAAGCCTGATCCTGGTTAGTGAACAGCCATCCCCATCGAGACTACCACCAAATACACAGGCAGCAATAATTAAGTCCTATCAGTCACCACCGCTTTGTGGGCTCGGTAGCTGTACTACTAATCTATTCGTCTTCGCTATGGAGACATGCACCAGCGCCGTTGAGCTGCTACACTCCGCCCTGCTGCATGCTTTGCCGGATCACGGTCACGCTTAGCTTTTCGCCACAAAGGAAACGCAGTTTTCGCGGTCCCCATATCTCGCACCCAACACGTGCCTCCATCAACACCTGATCCTGGGTCATGAACGGCCATCCCCGTCGACACTACCACCAAATACAGAGGCAGCAATAATTCTGTCCCATCAGTCACCATCGCTTTGTCGGCTGGGTAGCTGTACTTCTAGACGGTTCTTCTTTGCAATGCAGGCATTCACCGTCGCCGTTGAGTTACTACTCGTTGCCCTGCTGCATGCTTCCCCGGATCACGGTCAAGCTTAGCATTTCGCCACAAAGGAAACGCAGTTTTCGCGCTCGCCATATCTCCGACTCAACACCGACATGCGTCAACGCCTAATCCTTGGTCGTGAACGGCCATCCTCATCGAGACTACCAACAAATGAAGTGGCAGCAATATTTCTGTCACGTCAGTCACCACCGCATTGTGGGCTCGGTAGCTGTACTACTAATCCATTCGTGTTCGCTATGCAGGCAGTCCCCGTCGCCGAAGAGCTGCTGCTCGCTGCCCTGCTGCATGCTTCCCCCAGACCACGGTCACGCTTAGTTTTCGCCACAAAGGAAACGCAGTTTTTGCGCTCGCCATAACTACGACCCCAGACGTACCTGCATCAATGCCTGATCCTTGGTCGTGAACGGCCATCTTTATCGAGACTATGGTACAGGGGCAGCAAAATTTTTGTCACGACTACTGTTCCCTAGGATGCAGGATCGAATCCTGGCCTCGGGTGCCACTTTTCGATGGAGTCGCAAAGCAAGGCGCCCGTGTACTCGGCGATGTCAGTGCAGGTAAGAACCCCAGGTGGTCCAAATTTCCGGAGTCCTCCACTGCGGCGTCTCTCTTAGCCTGAGTCGCTTTTGGACGTTAAACCCTATAAAACAAACATCAGTCACCACCGCTTTGTGGGCTCGGTAGCTGTACGACTAATCCGTTCATCTTCGCTATGCAGGCATTCACCATCACCGTTGAGCTGCCACTCGCTAGTCCGCGGTATGCTTCACCCCGATCACTGTCACGCTTGGCGTTGCGCCACCAAGGAAACGCAGTTTATGAACCAAGTGAATGGGCTTATGGTAGGCTTGGTCAGGTCACGGTGTTAATCAAGCCCTTCTTTTATTTGTAGAGGGTTTCTTTCTCTGCCTCTCTTTAACGCCTGTGCCGGTGACCCATCGTGCTTGCATCAACGAACTGCCTTTTACGTGCCGAGAATGCAACTTTGCATTTGCAGGATCAGCGAAGATCCAGGGATTCTTCAACTTCATCATAGCATTCATGGAACTGTGACCCTCCTCCCGTCGGATTCATAACGTCACCGACCGGTATCTTTTTAGAGGAGTGTCTTCACCGCTTCACCTTTAGTGTTCACGGTGAGCCTTACCAGATATTGGCGTTAACCAATCCCTTCTTTTACTTTATATTGTTTAGTGTGTACTCTAGTTCTCTAAAAAGTGACTGCCGTTTTTTTCTTGTCCTGGTGCGCCCACAACGATGTCTGATGATAGCATATGAATGTTACCATGTTCTTGAACTGCTTTTATGCGGCGACGCTGAACTAAATCCTGGTCCCATTTCCAACAGTGAATTAGTGCAAAAAGTTTCCACGGGAAGAGGTACTTGACCTGAAATCAAAAACGGATGACATGAATGCGCACATTCTAGCTCAGTTGACCTGTACTGAAGATCACATTTGCGATCCTAAAGCTAGAACCTTGAAAGTAGAAGATCTTGAAAACGTGCTCCACACCTACCATTCTTCTGTAGGCCATCAAGCTCGCAAGCTTACCAATTTGGAAGCAGACGCTTTAACTTTATCGCTGACGGTATAACCGAAATTACAAAAAAAAAACTGAGTCCGATCTTAAGCACAAACTAATCACATAAACATTTGAAGAAAAACTTGGTGTAAAATGTGTATCAATTGGTCGCATTCACAGGCTAGGCATCAGCAAGACCGGTTTTGTCTCTTTTCAGGATTTCAATGGGAGAAAGCATCACTCTTTAAAAATTACAGCAAACTTAAAGGCTGAGTTATTTCCATCCGGCACGATTACTCGCTGGCTACTTTAAAAAGACTAAATATGCAATGGAAAAGTACAAAAAGCAATAATTTGCAAGGCCGGAACGTGCTACTTGTTCACGACAAATTGTACATCGACAGTGACGTGTTTGTCTGGGACGAGACGAAAGAAGAACGCCATTTAATTTCAAAAACCCCCACGAACCTCGCACATGACCCATCCTGCTATGTTTTCGTATTGTACACAGAACATATACCGCCAGAATTGATTCCAGACCTTCTAATAAACCTCAAAGATCATATGAGGCATTACAGTAAATACAAGATGATATTGGTAGGTGATTTCAACATTCCGTGCATTGACTGGAACCGTTTCCTTTCCAGGGCTGACTCTGCAAATGATTCCAATACTATCTTTGATATCCTGTTTGAAAATAATCTCGCTCAAATTGTGAATGAGCCTGCGCGGATAGGCAGTTCATCTAGTTCTGTCCTTGATTTGGATTTTCTTGATCGCTGTTTTGATGATTATGTTGTGTCTGTCGACTCTGGCTTATCCGATCATAAAATGGTATCTGTTTGCTTCACACTTGTTTCAAAATGTGTGAAAAATAATCCAATGGTTCAAATAGAGCCTCGCCTGGGTGGTGCAGTGGTAAGACGCCCGACTACTGTGTCGGAGTACCCGGTTTCGAACCCGACCTCGGCGGCTGCGTTTCGATGGAGGCGCAAACGGAGAGGCGTCCGTGTGCTGTGCGATGTCAGCCCAGCGCACGTTAAAGATCCCCAGGTGGTTAAAATTACTCCGCAGCCCTCCACTACGGCTCCTCTTTCACTTTCCACTTTCACTCCCACCTTCCTCCCTTCCCTAACGGAGCGCTTGAGGTGTCCACAGAAAACAAGTGAGTCTGTTACCGCGCCTTTCCCTTCCTATAAAACAATCAATGGTTCAAATAGTGAAAGATTTTAGGCGTGCCGATGATGATGCCATTTTAACTTACTTATATGCTCAGTTTGCTGACTTCTCTGACGATGATGCTGCTGTTCTTTGGAACAAATTTAAGAAGATATGTGGCCTGATAGAACAAAGAGAACAGCCATATATACACCATGGATGAATAACCCCGCCGGGGTGGCGCAGTGGTTACGGCGCTCGACTACTGTTCCGAAGGACGCGGGATCGAATCCCGGCCTCGGGGGCAGCTTATCGATGGAGGCGAAAAGCAAGGCGCCCGTGTACTGTGCGATGTCAGTGCACGTTGAAGAACCCCAGGTGGTCGAAATTTCCGGAGTCCTCCACTACGGCGTCTCTCATAGCCTGAGTTGCTTTGGGACGCTAAACCCCACAAACCAAACCAAACCATGGTTGAATAGGGATATAATACATTTAATACGGAAGGCCAAACGCCTACGAAAGAAAAGATCATCTCATGCTTTCAACGAAGCTTGCGCAGCTCTTTCCCATGCCACTGTAAGTCCTTTTATTTTAACACTCTCTCCCGAACTTTATTTCTGAGGATTCTCAAAGGTTCTGAAACTTTATGAAGGAAAAAAAAAAGGAGTGTAGAACGAATATCCCCTAACGGGGCAGTATTAAATAATCCTGAGTATTGCACAAAACTAACCAATATTTTCAGCGTTTTCTCCGCGCCTTCCTTTTCAACTTTCCCTTCACATTTTCCCCGAACTGATTTCGCACGAAGGGGTATAGAACATGCTGCTTAGACTAAAGGTTAAATCTTCTCCGGGAACCGATGGTATACCGGGCGCCTTCCTTCGCCGTTTCGCTGAGACACTATGCAAGTTTCTCGTTTCAATATTTCGAGCTTCCACTAGTACTGCATCCATACCTGATGACTGGAAGACTGCGCGTGTGGTGCCCGTCCCGAAGAGGGGTGACCCACATCTTTTGTCTGCCCAATATCTATATTATGTTCTGCTTGTAAATTTAGGGAGCATCTCGTAGCTAACCTCATTTCAGAATTTCTTCAAGATAATAACATTTTGTCGCAACACCATCACGGCTTCAGGAAAGGGGTTTCTACGGTTACGCAGTTAGTCACCTTATTTCACTTGCTTTCGTAGTAAATAGGAGCGGCCAAGTAAACTTAATTTTAGTGGATTACAGCAAGGCGTTCGCCTTAGTAGCGCATAACAAACTAATTGAGAAAGTTCAAATAATAGGTTTGCCCATTTTGCTCATTGGCTGGGTGTCGATACGTTTAATGCAACGCAAACAGTATGTTACAATACACGGCGAAGATTCGTATGCTCCTCCGGTCACATCTGGTGTCCCTCATGGCAGTGTGCTTGGACCGCTGCTATTTTTTTATAAATTGTAACGATATTGTCGATGAAGGTAATGATCCTGTGCATATCCGTATATATACAGATGACTGCATTATGTTTAGTGAGTTCCGGTCAGCTGACGATCAGGCAGTACAAAACACGACCGTTAACAATATTCTCAGATGGTGTTGTAGATAGGGTATGAAACTAAACTGTGAAGAGACCGCCTTGCTTGGTGTTACAAGAAAACTTCATTCATTAAATGCTCTTTTTTTCAGAAATCATGTCCAATTGATCAAGTTAGCGAATACAAATATATTGGTGTGACATTAATACGTAACTTAAGCTAGAACACGCATATCTCTAACACTTGCTTCTCAGCCATTCGAAAACTGCGCGTGTTGCGCCATAAAAAATGATGCACCTCCCCAAGTTAAAATATTAGCATACGAAGCCTTTGTAAGGACTAAATTAGAGTATGCCTGTATTGTATGGGAGCCGTATACTACCGCCAATAGAAACGCACTAGTGCGAATCTAAAGAAAAACTATCCGATTCATGTTTTCGCAGTACAGTCGAACTGTCTCTGTCTCTGCACTAATGCAATCGAGTTCAATACCCACCTTTCAGTCTCGGCGAAAATTTCTTCGATAGAAGTTTGTTTTTATTATTTAATCATAAACTTGTAATAAATTCTTCACCTTACCTTATACTAGAGAATACAAGACAAACCCACACTCCCACCCTCTTTCTCTGACACCGTACTTTGCTAAGACTAGCTTATTTCAACACACTTTCAACGCAGATCATCAGTGACTAGAACAAGCTTTCCAGTCTTTTGACCAGATAAATGACCATGTTTAGCATTATTTCATGCTCTGCTATTATCATTTGCATTTCTTGCTGTTTGTGCTCTGTTTTATTCGCATTTTGCTATTGCTGTTGACTGTAATAATTTCTTTTTAATCCACGCCTAATTGGGTCTCACGGCCTGAAGTATGTAATATATAATAATAATCAATCAATCAATCAATCTTTAATGTGTGCAGGAGCAACCATGTGGTCTTCGTACTGCAGCACAAATAAAAAAAAGAAACAAATATGAAAATGCACAAACAAGTTTACACACACAGAGAGAACACAAAAGAGGAAATAAATAACACATGAAATGAAACTGAGACGAAAAGTATCACGGAAAGAAAGCAATCAATGAGTAGCATATCCCTTATATACCCAGTGAGAGAATTTTTGAGCACATCACGGAAGAAAAAAAAGAAAAAAACTGCAGATAGAGAGAAAAAAGAGAACAACAAATAACTGACATTGATTATAGTAATATAGAAATATACATAAAATAGACAACCATTCCAGGTGCAACAAGTTCATGGTACTTAAAACCAAGGCTAGAAATACAGAATAATACAAAAAAGAAATAAAATTTAACACGGGAGAGTAAGATTGGAATATAAAGTTTAAAGTTGAAATATAAGTAAGAAACGGATAAAAAGCTGTTCAAGATACAGGCAGCATTGAACAGGAGAAAAAGCAAAAAGTGAAGTAAATACAATTTTGTAAAAGAAGGCTAGGACGAGATGGCGAGGTCGTGACGGCAAGGACAGCGAAGCCTTGTCTAGCGTTTTAATCCGATCCCGAACCCAGGCGCGCCGGAGCCGCCGCCGCGGGACGATGATGATGGTATGTGCAAATGAAAGAAGAAGATCATAGCATGTACAAATGAAAGAAGGTCCACAGAAGGCTCACACAATCTGCCCGGGCGGTCGGAAGCGGCCAGCCTGGCCGCTCCTAACTAACCGATGTACCGCGGCGCACAAACGGTTTCAAGCGAGAAACATGAACAATTTCAGTTCCTCGTCGATTGACTGTGGGATCAACAGGCTGACTTTATAGTTAGCTGGAGAAGTTTGGGTGATGATCTCGTTGGGACCAAGGTAGCGGTGGTGAAATTTGTCACTAAGGCCCGGGGTGCGCAGTGGTGTATAAAGCAGTAGTCCGTCACCGGGAAGATGAGAGACCACGCGATGCGTAGAATCGTAGCGACTCTTGCGGTCTTCCTGGCACACTGCTGTGTTGAGGCGGGCAAGATGACGGCATCTGGCCACACGACATAAGAACTGGGTAGGTACTGATGCGGTGTAGTCGGGAGTAGAGAAGAAGGAAGCGTCGAGAATTGTAGTGGGAGGACGGCCATAAACGAGGAAAAATGGATAATAACCGGTATTCCGCTGTACTGCTGTTTTATAGGCGAAAGTGACGAATGACAGAATAGTGTCCCAATTTCGATGATCCGGTGTGATGTACCTAGAGATCATATCCGATAAGATGCGGTGCAATCGCTCAGTCATCCCGTTAGTCTGGGGATGGTAGCTTGAGTTTGTCTTATGAAGGGTGGATGACGCGTAAAGAACTTCGGCAACGACTGTCGATAAGAAGGCCGTCCCGCGGTCACTAAGGAGCACCCGATGAGCGCCATGAAGCAATACAATTGATCGCAAAAAGAAATTTGCTACTTCTTCAGCGGAACCGGTCGGTATAGGTGCTGTCTTCACGTAGCGTGTAAGGTGGTCGACAGCTGTTATAATCCAATGGTCATCCCCATCGGAGAGAGGTAAGGGACCATATAAGTCGATGCCGACTACGTCTAATGGCGTGGCGGGACAGGGAACAGGTTGTAGAAGGCCAGCGGGCGAAGACGTCGGCCGTTTGCGACGTTGGCACAGAGGGCCGGATGCGACGTATTTGGCAACGCTGGAAGATAGGCCAGGCCAAAACAATCGTTTTTTCACGCGGTCGTAGGTTTTGTCAACACCAAGGTGACCTGCACTAGCGTCATCGTGGAGAGCCGCCAGTATACGTGGGCGAAGCACTGCGGTACGACTGGGATCCAGCGAGCTCCATCAGGGCAATACACGAAGCAAAGTAGGATGCCATCTTCGAGCTTGAAATTCCGAAGCTGTCGGCGAAGCCGAGCATTTGGTGGGTCCGAAGCGCCAATAAGGCGGTAGATGATGGGACTAATTGCTGTGAGCGGAGAGCGTGTTTGTTCTGAGAGTCGTCAAATGAAACTGTTGTGATATACGTCGGGGAAAGAGATGGTCGGCTGTGGTCATAGGTGGAACTGCATTGGGAAGAAGAACAGCAAGCCGATTCCGAAAGTGAACAGCGAGAAAGAGCGTCGGCGTCTTGGTGTTGGCGACCCAATTTATAAATGACGTCGAAATGGTATTCTTGCAGGCGTAGAATCCAACGGCCAAGTGGGCCTGTCAAATTTTTGAGCGAAGACAACCAGCAAATAGCATAGTGATCGGTCACAACTATGATGTGCCGACCGTATAGGTAAGGGCGAAACTTTTGGACAGCCCAGACGACCGCAAGGCCCTCCTGCTCGGTAATGGTGTAGTTTTTCTCAGCTGGAGTCATAGTCCGACTGGCGAAGGCCATCACTTTCTCACGCGAAGTTGCATCGCGCTACAGAAGTACAGCGCCAAGACCGAGACCACTTGCATCAGTGTGCATGATGGTTGGAGTGCTGCATAGCCTCCTTTATACTCTCTGTGCCTAACCGCGCCGCGCGAACAATAGAGCGGCGCCGTAGAGTAAAGTTGCGCGGCGCTGCCGCTCCCCTCGCTTAGGGCTCCACTCACGTAGGGGTCGAGGCGCACGGATCGCACGGGTACGAACGTCGGCGCGGGGCGGGAGCGTTGTTATTCGCTAGCGGGATAACTGTTCTTAAGCATGAATCGTCCATCGTGCATATTCAGCATATCTACTTGTAAGGCTGGCATCCACTAAGCATAACAAGTCATCATGATACTTGCTAGGCAATAACACCAACGCTATATGACATTTTATGTCACGCATTTTTAAGAAATTGCGCATGGCTCGAAAAACTGCATGACTGCTCCGCTAGCACCGACGGTAATAGAAAAATTACTATGCTAGTCTGCGCTGCAATAGAACAAAATTTAAGAAAGGAACCAGCATTTATTTACACATCTCACAACAGCAATTGTGCTACAAGAGTACCATATGTAAAAGTGCTGTGAAGAATAGTTGCCACTAGTAGGGAAAAATGCTCACGGTGACTGCTGTCACTGATAGCACTTCAGAAGCCAGCTGGATTTACAGATGTTTGGAACAACTGCATTGCAGTATGTCATTGAGATCTGTAAGGAGAACAATTTTGGTATCAGCTGTTTCTTTCAATGATTCAGCGCGTCGTACAAACGTTTTTTTTTTAACTTCAAAAATAAGGAAAGGCAAACATACGCGTTGCATCTTTCTGTTCCGATCACTCCAAAATAAGCGCCACAATAGCTCGTGTTTTTATTTTTTTCACAAAATTGCGCAATTAGCGAAAAAAAAAGTAGTGGGGTGGAGCACATGTAACATACCGCACAGACGAGCTAACCAGGGAAGAAGTTAGCGTCGCAGTCCAGAAAATGCACGTGCACATTTAATATTAGTTTAGTTAATTTGTGGGGTTTAACGTCCCAAAGCGATTCAGGCTATGAGAGACGCCGTAGTGGAGGACTCCGGAAATTTCGACCACCTGGGGTTCTTGAACGTACACTAACATCGCAAAACACACGGGAGCCTGGCTTTTCGCCTCCATCGACAAGCTGCCGCCGAGGCCGGGATTCGATGCCGCCTCCTTGGGAACATTAGTCGAGCGCCGTAACCACTGCGCCACCACGGTGGGGTAACTTTATATTGATATTACCTTACTGACGCGTAATAAACACACTTCTGGTGCTGTCATTATTTCTCACATGCCTTAATGCGGTTGAGTACGAGTTTTGTGGTTTCCGATGCTAGAGAAAGACAGCGATTTAGCTGACAAGAAATCTAATTTAGGCTTTGTAGGATTTGGTTTAACTCACTTTAAAGTAGTCATCTTCACAATAGGTAAATTTTGTGTTTCTATTTTACACGAAATTTCGTAATTAGCGTATACTGCAAAAAAAACTTCGCAGGAGTACATCTACCACGCTACGCAGACGAGCTAGGCAGGGAACCAATTAGCATTGCAGTCCAGAAAGCACAGATGCGCATCTAACATTACTATTGCAGTATTGACGCTTAATAAACACAGTGTTTGGTGCTGTCGCTATTTTTTCATCATCATCATCATCATCAGCCTGATTATACCCACTGCAGGGCGAAGGCCTCTCCCATATCTCTCCACTTAACCCGGTTCTGTGCTAGCTGCATCCACTTGACCCCTGCGAACTTCTTAATCTCATCCGCCCACCTAACTTTCTGCCGCCCCCTGCTACGCTTTCCTTCCCTTGGAATCCAGTTTGTTACCCTCAGCGACCATCGGTTATCCTCTCTTCGCACTACATGTCCTGCCCATGTCCATTTCTTCTTCTTAATTTCCACTAGAATGTCGTTAACTTGAGTTATTTCTCTGACCCACTCTGCACGCTTTCTATCTCTTAATGTTACCCCTACCATTTTTCGTTCCATAGCCCTCTGGGTTGTCCTCAACTTAAGTAGAACTCTCTTGGTTAGCCTCCACGTTTCAGCCCCATAGGTGAGTACAGGCAAGATGCAACTGTTGTATACTTTCCTCTTGAGCGATACCGGTAAGCTGCTAGTCATAATCTGCGAGTGCTTGCCAAATGCGCTCCAACCCAATCTTATTCTTCTTGTTATTTCCTTTTCATGGTCCGGATCTGCGGTTACTACCTGTCCTAAGTAGATATATTCGTCTACTACTTCCAGTAT
Organism: Amblyomma maculatum; assembly: GCF_055883805.1. Taxonomy (NCBI): domain Eukaryota; kingdom Metazoa; phylum Arthropoda; class Arachnida; order Ixodida; family Ixodidae; genus Amblyomma; species Amblyomma maculatum. Next base: position 6,372,801 of record NW_028146740.1, on the reverse strand, counting down.
TTCGCTACCTAATGTAAACTCCTGTTCCTTCCCGAGGCTGTTGAACATTACCTTAGTCTTCTGCATATTGATTTTCAAGCCTACCTTTCTACTTTTCCTGTCTAGGTCATCAATCATTATTTGCAGTTCATCTCCCGAGTTGCTTAGCAAGGCAATGTCATCAGCAAATCGCAGATTACTGAGGTATTCTCCATCTAGCCTTATCCCTAACTGCTCCCATTCCAAGTCTCTGAATACTTCCTCTAAACAAGCTGTGAATAGTACTGGGGAGATTGTGTCTCCTTGCCTAACACCTCTCTTTATGGGAATTTTGTTACTTTCTTTATGCAGAACTATGGTTGCTGTGCAGCCACGATATATATCTTCCAGCACTTTCACGTACGGCTCGTCTACCCCCTGATTTCGCAATGCCTGCATCACCGCCGAGGTTTCAACTGAGTCAAATGCTTTTTCGTAATCAATGAATGCTATGTATAAGGGCTGGTTATATTCCGCACATTTTTCTATCACCTGATTGATGGTATGGATATGATCGATAGTAGAGTACCGTTTCCGAAACCCTGCTTGATCCTTTGCTTGATTGCAGTCTAAGGTTGTCCTGATTCTATTAGCGATTACCTTAGTAAATACCTTATACGTAACAGACAGTAAGCTGATTGGTCTGTAATTTTTAAGGTCCTTAGAGTCCCCTTTCTTGTGAATGAGGATAATGTTTGCATTCTTCCATGCTTCCGGTACCGTCGATGACACCAGGCACTGCGTATACAGGGTGGCCAGTTTTTCTAGCACGATATCCCCCCCGTCCTTCAGCAAATCTGTAGTTATCTGATCCTCTCCAGCTGATTTCCCCCTTTTCATAGTTTCTAGTGCTTTCTTGACCTCGTCCTTCGTCACTGGTGGAACGTCTGACTGTTTTTCCCTGACGCCAATCTCATTACGGTCCTGACTACTTTGGCTACTGTAGAGATCTGTATAGAACTCCTCGGCTACTTTGACTATCTTGTCCATATTAGTGATGACGTTGCCCGCCTTGTCCCTTATCGCATGCATCTGGTTCTTGCCTATGCCCAATTTCTTCTTTACCGCTTTAAGGCTTCCCCCGTTCTTTACAGCATGCTCAATTTTCTCCATGTTATACTTCCTTATATCGGCCACCTTGCGCTTATTGATTAGCTTTGATATCTCGGCCAATTCGATCTGGTCTGTTGGATTGGAAGCTTTCATACTCTGCCGTTTCTTAATCAAATCTTTCGTCTCCTTAGACAGCTTACCGGTATCCTCTCTAACTATCCTACCGCCTACTTCTACCGCGCACTCAGTAATGATATCTCTGAAATTATTGTTCCTTGCCTCTAGGGTAATGTCGCCATCCTCAGTTAGAGCTGAATACCTATTCTGTAGCGAGATCCTGAACTCTTCTGCCCTCCCCCTCACCGCTAATTCGTTGATGGGTTTCTTTCTTACTAATCTATTGCGTTCCTTCTTCAGATTTAGGCTAATTCGGGACCTCACCATCCTGTGGTCACTACATCGAACTTTCCCGATTACCTCTACATCCTGCACAATGGCGGGGGTTGAACACATTATGAAGTCGATTTCATTTTTAGTCTCTCCGTTAGGACTTTTCCATGTCCATTTTCGGTTCTTCCGTTTGCTGAAGAAGGTATTCATGATTCGTAAGTTATTGCGCTCTGCAAACTCAACTAGTAACTCCCCCCTGCTATTCCTAGAACCAATGCCATAGTCACCTACTGCCTTGCCTCCTGCCTGTTTTTTCCCTACCTTGGCATTGAAGTCGCCCATTAGTACAGTATACTGCGTCTTTACTTTTCGCATTGCCGATTCTACATCTTCATAGAAGCTTTCAACTGCCTGGTCATCATAACTACATGTAGGTGCATAGGCCTGTACAACCTTCAGTTTATACCGCTTATTAATCCTAATTACGATGCCTGCAACCCTCTCATTAATACTATAGAATTCATCTATATTACCCGCTATATACTTATTGACAAGGAAACCTACTCCTAGTAGTCGCCTCTCTGGTAAACCTCGATAACACAGTACATGCCCATCCTTCAGTACAGTATATGCCTCATTCGGCCTCCTAACCTCACTAAGCCCTATGACATCCCATTTCATGCCGTCTAGTTCCTCTAACTCTATTTTTTACAAGCCTCAAAGCAGCTGAATACTACGCAGCGATCGCCGGAAGGACTAATCAAAGCTGGCACTTAACATTTGGTGCAATGCTGTATTCCTGCAGCATTCGAATGCAAAGAAAAGTAGAAGGATGACCTTGCACACTGCGAAACAGTCAACGAACCAGCAAGATAACGGCAGCGCGTGGCTATCCGGATCCCCTTTGCAACACGGCGCACCCGGCACTCGCCTGCCAGGGTGACCCTACGTCGCTGTCGCCATCTCTCGGCAGCCAGCGGCGTAACTTGTCAACGGAGTAGGAGCGGTGTTGACGGCCGCGGAGCGCGAAGTTGCCAGGCACAGAGTGTATAAAGGAGGCTATGAGCGCTGTCACTGAAGTGGCCAAGAACAGGGTCTGATTTGAGGGCGTGCTTCAGGTTATTAAAAGCAGCTTCGCACGGTTCAGTCCACACGAAAGGGCTGCTTGCTTTAAGTAGTTCATGAAGTGGAGCAGCATTATGGTTATAAGTGGAGCAGCAAGTGCCTTATAAACCATATGTATCAGCAGCGCGAACACAATCAGAGGAAAAAGAAGAATAAGAAGGACAGAGCGCTGAACTTGCAACTTTATTAGAGGAAACTGAAACCCGCACTTATATGCACACCGAGAAAACACCCACCAGGGGGAATTATCACGGCGACGTGACCGTCAGGGCGCACGAGTGAACTGATAAAAAACACACGTGTCCGGGACATCAAAAGATTACACGAGGAGCATCATGAAAAACACGCAGACAAACCTTTTCGTGAAATGACGCACTACGGGCATGTGTAAACAAGAATGGAAAAACAGGGTTGGGGGCGGGCAATGACGGAAGGTAACAATGGAAAAAACAGAGAAGAGGGGCGCGTTTTATTAAAAACATGGGAAGGCGAAAAGCGGTAACAAAGGTTAGCAATACGAAGGAGGGCGCCAACAATTAACACGGCTAAAGGAAAAAAAGTGAGAGGTGTGCTTCTAAAATCTAGGTAAGATCAAATGCCGCCAGAGAGAAAGGTGAATTCTTTTTCAGATAGCGAGATAGATGGGGTGCTTACGCAGCCTTCCTTAAGGCCTGAGATGTAGGCGGCTTCAACAATTTCGCGCGTCAGTTGATTCTTATGTTTCTTCAGGATGGTTGTCTTCATGAAACTGGGGGTGCATTTCTTTTTGCTGTCACACCCCCGACAGTGGGCGGGTAAGTTTTTTAAAAGGGCCCCGGATAAATCGTTCTTATGCTCCATTAATCTCTCATTTAAACATCTCCCTGTTTGGCCTATGTAAGCCTTACCGCATGTTAAAGGAATTGAATAAACGACGCCTTCCTCGCAGGCCGCGAGAGGGTCGCGATGCCTGGTTGTACAGCCACTAATCTTTTTCTTATTATTGACTTTGTTACACAGGCTTGAGAGGCGCAGTGGGGCTGAAAAGACTACTTCGACGCCTGATTTTTTACCAATTTTTTTCAGATTGTGTGAAATTTGATGCAGGTACGGCACAACAGCAACCCTTTTGTTCCGCGGTCGGGCCTCATTTGGAACGTCACATTCGTGCTTCATACCTTTCAGGATTATTTCTGCTACAGATGCAAGGAGAGATTGCGGGTAACCTGATTGCGTCAGCCTCAACACTTGGTTGGAAAAACTAGCCTGCAGCTTGTGTTCGCAGGATTTTGTGAGTGCGTTTTTAAAGGTTGACTTTACTATGTTTCTTTTGACCAGTTTTGAATGTGCTGAGTCGTAGGGCAGAATGGGTTTTTTGGCTCTTGGTTCAAATGACCAGCACACGTGGTTCTGTCCGAAAAAAAACTTTTAACTCCAAAAACCTGATGGCGTTGTGTTCTGGGAATTCATGCGTAACTTCAAGAGGGGACATAGTCCTCGAAACAACTTGGAGAACTTCATCTGCTTTTGTTTGAAATGCTTCAGGGATGCAATCTAAGAGAACCAGGAAGTCGTCAACATAGCGGAAAATTTTGAGAACGCTTGAAGACTCGAGCTGGTCCTTCAAGGATCTGTCATGCATGGCCAAGAAAAGGTCACTCAAAATGGGGGCTATGCATGAACCTATACATATGCCTTGTTTCTGAATAAATCTGCAGCCGTCCCACTCAGTAACTGTCGATTTTAGGTAAGTGCACAATACTTCAATGAAGCCGTCCACAGTTGCACCACACTCATTTTGGAAGGCCACCACACCGTGTCTATCTATGGCATCACGAACACATTCTATGAGGTCAGCCTGCGGGATGGAATAAAACAGGTCTTTAATATCAATGGAGAAGCCATTGAACGTCTTTGTGCTGTTCTCATGCAGGAACCCGATTACTTCTGCGGTGTTTTTTACAAGGAAGGGGTCATCAACAGTGAGCCGCTTAAGGTTGCCTTGTAGAAACCTGGCAACTTCTTTTTGCCAGGTCAATCTTTCGGACACAATCACACGCAAAGGGCATCCAGCTTTATGCGTTTTTGCTGTAAAAAACATTTCCAGACAGCCTGTCTTTTTTCCCTGTATTGAACGAGAAAGGTTCTCTAAATTCAAGCGTTGGCATAGCTTCTTTGCATTACTTCTTAGTTTTGTTTCAGACGTTCTGCATTTTACAAAATTTGTTTGGACTGCTTCCGCGGCCTTTGACATGAATACGCGTTTCGGTAGGACGGCAAACCCTCCTTCCTTGTCAGCGGTTAACAATGACAAATTCTTCTTAATCAGGTGTGAAACAGTCTTCTTAATTGGGAACCTATGCCTATCGGCGTTACACCGCGTGATCAGGTCCGCTCCGTCCGCGGTACAACGATCCGCTTCCGCCGCTGGGGCGAGGCGAGAAACTTGCCTGACCATGGTCAACAGTTCCGGTGCTGTCCTCTTGGGCTCCACGGCGAACTTGGGTCCGTGACTAAGAAACCGCTGGACTTCTTCAGGGATGCTCTTGACACCTCCCACGAGGTGGACGGGGTTTCCAGTCTTTTCTTTCTTGGCGGGCACGAGTGCACGCAAGCCTGGGAGCACATGCTGCCAGAGGCACTCTGTCGTCCGGTTGACTTGTGACTGAACCTCACGCCATTGTCTGGCTGCTGCTGACACCGGCGATGATGCGAACACCATCAGCCGCAGATGTTCTCTGTGTAGGCTCGCCTGGTGCTGCCATTCCGAGCGCAGAATTTTGCAAAGGCGGGTAGCATGGCCGACAGTGGGGTGGAAGCCGCCGAACAACTTCAGAAGGTCAGGAGGAAGTACCTTGCGCCGAATGCAGAAGCCGAGGATTCTAGCCTGGCAGGAGGATTCCGCGGCGAGGCGTACTACGTGGCAGGGATCAGCTTGAGAGGAAAGGAAAGGGCCCGTAGAACAAGAAACATACTTGAATAACACGATCTGTCGGGCTAGTTGGTAACGATCCATATGTATCAGCAGCGCGAACACAATCAGAGGAAAAAGAAGAATAAGAAGGACAGAGCGCTGAACTTGCAACTTTATTAGAGGAAACTGAAACCCGCACTTATATGCACACCGAGAAAACACCCACCAGGGGGAATTATCACGGCGACGTGACCGTCAGGGCGCACGAGTGAACTGATAAAAAACACACGTGTCCGGGACATCAAAAGATTACACGAGGAGCATCATGAAAAACACGCAGACAAACCTTTTCGTGAAATGACGCACTACGGGCATGTGTAAACAAGAATGGAAAAACAGGGTTGGGGGCGGGCAATGACGGAAGGTAACAATGGAAAAAACAGAGAAGAGGGGCGCGTTTTATTAAAAACATGGGAAGGCGAAAAGCGGTAACAAAGGTTAGCAATACGAAGGAGGGCGCCAACAATTAACACGGCTAAAGGAAAAAAAGTGAGGGGTGTGCTTCTAAAATCTAGGTAAGATCAAATGCCGCCAGAGAGAAAGGTGAATTCTTTTTCAGATAGCGAGATAGATGGGGTGCTTACGCAGCCTTCCTTAAGGCCTGAGATGTAGGCGGCTTCAACAATTTCGCGCGTCAGTTGATTCTTATGTTTCTTCAGGATGGTTGTCTTCTTGAAACTGGGGGTGCATTTCTTTTTGCTGTCACACCCCCGACAGTGGGCGGGTAAGTTTTTTAAAAGGGCCCCGGATAAATCGTTCTTATGCTCCATTAATCTCTCATTTAAACATCTCCCTGTTTGGCCTATGTAAGCCTTACCGCATGTTAAAGGAATTGAATAAACGACGCCTTCCTCGCAGGCCGCGAGAGGGTCGCGATGCCTGGTTGTACAGCCACTAATCTTTTTCTTATTATTGACTTTGTTACACAGGCTTGAGAGGCGCAGTGGGGCTGAAAAGACTACTTCGACGCCTGATTTTTTACCAATTTTTTTCAGATTGTGTGAAATTTGATGCAGGTACGGCACAACAGCAACCCTTTTGTTCCGCGGTCGGGCCTCATTTGGAACGTCACATTCGTGCTTCATACCTTTCAGGATTATTTCTGCTACAGATGCAAGGAGAGATTGCGGGTAACCTGATTGCGTCAGCCTCAACACTTGGTTGGAAAAACTAGCCTGCAGCTTGTGTTCGCAGGATTTTGTGAGTGCGTTTTTAAAGGTTGACTTTACTATGTTTCTTTTGACCAGTTTTGAATGTGCTGAGTCGTAGGGCAGAATGGGTTTTTTGGCTCTTGGTTCAAATGACCAGCACACGTGGTTCTGTCCGAAAAAAACTTTTAACTCCAAAAACCTGATGGCGTTGTGTTCTGGGAATTCATGCGTAACTTCAAGAGGGGACATAGTCCTCGAAACAACTTGGAGAACTTCATCTGCTTTTGTTTGAAATGCTTCAGGGATGCAATCTAAGAGAACCAGGAAGTCGTCAACATAGCGGAAAATTTTGAGAACGCTTGAAGACTCGAGCTGGTCCTTCAAGGATCTGTCATGCATGGCCAAGAAAAGGTCACTCAAAATGGGGGCTATGCATGAACCTATACATATGCCTTGTTTCTGAATAAATCTGCAGCCGTCCCACTCAGTAACTGTCGATTTTAGGTAAGTGCACAATACTTCAATGAAGCCGTCCACAGTTGCACCACACTCATTTTGGAAGGCCACCACACCGTGTCTATCTATGGCATCACGAACACATTCTATGAGGTCAGCCTGCGGGATGGAATAAAACAGGTCTTTAATATCAATGGAGAAGCCATTGAACGTCTTTGTGCTGTTCTCATGCAGGAACCCGATTACTTCTGCGGTGTTTTTTACAAGGAAGGGGTCATCAACAGTGAGCCGCTTAAGGTTGCCTTGTAGAAACCTGGCAACTTCTTTTTGCCAGGTCAATCTTTCGGACACAATCACACGCAAAGGGCATCCAGCTTTATGCGTTTTTGCTGTAAAAAACATTTCCAGACAGCCTGTCTTTTTTCCCTGTATTGAACGAGAAAGGTTCTCTAAATTCAAGCGTTGGCAAAGCTTCTTTGCATTACTTCTTAGTTTTGTTTCAGACGTTCTGCATTATACAAAATTTGTTTGGACTGCTTCCGCGGCCTTTGACATGAATACGCGTTTCGGTAGGACGGCAAACCCTCCTTCCTTGTCAGCGGTTAACAATGACAAATTCTTCTTAATCAGGTGTGAAACAGTCTTCTTAATTGGGAACCTATGCCATGCATGACAGATCCTTGAAGGACCAGCTCGAGTCTTCAAGCGTTCTCAAAATTTTCCGCTATGTTGACGACTTCCTGGTTCTCTTAGATTGCATCCCTGAAGCATTTCAAACAAAAGCAGATGAAGTTCTCCAAGTTGTTTCGAGGACTATGTCCCCTCTTGAAGTTACGCATGAATTCCCAGAACACAACGCCATCAGGTTTTTGGAGTTAAAAGTTTTTTTCGGACAGAACCACGTGTGCTGGTCATTTGAACCAAGAGCCAAAAAACCATTCTGCCCTACGACTCAGCACATTCAAAACTGGTCAAAAGAAACATAGTAAAGTCAACCTTTAAAAACGCACTCACAAAATCCTGCGAACACAAGCTGCAGGCTAGTTTTTCCAACCAAGTGTTGAGGCTGACGCAATCAGGTTACCCGCAATCTCTCCTTGCATCTGTAGCAGAAATAATCCTGAAAGGTATGAAGCACGAATGTGACGTTCCAAATGAGGCCCGACCGCGGAACAAAAGGGTTGCTGTTGTGCCGTACCTGCATCAAATTTCACACAATCTGAAAAAAATTGGTAAAAAATCAGGCGTCGAAGTAGCCTTTTCAGCCCCACTGCGCCTCTCAAGCCTGTGTAACAAAGTCAATAATAAGAAAAAGATTAGTGGCTGTACAACCAGGCATCGCGACCCTCTCGCGGCCTGCGAGGAAGGCGTCGTTTATTCAATTTTTTTAACATGCGGTAAGGCTTACATAGGCCAAACAGGGAGATGTTTAAATGAGAGATTAATGGAGCATAAGAACGATTTATCCGGGGCCCTTTTAAAAAACTTACCCGCCCACTGTCGGGGGTGTGACAGCAAAAAGAAATGCACCCCCAGTTTCAAGAAGACAACCATCCTGAAGAAACATAAGAATCAACTGACGCGCGAAATTGTTGAAGCCGCCTACATCTCAGGCCTTAAGGAAGGCTGCGTAAGCACCCCATCTATCTCGCTATCTGAAAAAGAATTCACCTTTCTCTCTGGCGGCATTTGATCTTACCTAGATTTTAGAAGCACACCCCTCACTTTTTTTCCTTTAGCCGTGTTAATTGTTGGCGCCCTCCTTCGTATTGCTAACCTTTGTTACCGCTTTTCGCCTTCCCATGTTTTTAATAAAACGCGCCCCTCTTCTCTGTTTTTTCCATTGTTACCTTCCGTCATTGCCCGCCCCCAACCCTGTTTTTCCATTCTTGTTTACACATGCCCGTAGTGCGTCATTTCACGAAAAGGTTTGTCTGCGTGTTTTTCATGATGCTCCTCGTGTAATCTTTTGATGTCCCGGACACGTGTGTTTTTTATCAGTTCACTCGTGCGCCCTGACGGTCACGTCGCCGTGATAATTCCCCCTGGTGGGTGTTTTCTCGGTGTGCATATAAGTGCGGGTTTCAGTTTCCTCTAATAAAGTTGCAAGTTCAGCGCTCTGTCCTTCTTATTCTTCTTTTTCCTCTGATTGTGTTCGCGCTGCTGATACATATGGATCGTTACCAACTAGCCCGACAGATCGTGTTATTCAAGTATGCCTTATAAAACGCCGGAAATAAGACGCCAAGCCGAGAAAACTGCGCATTTCTGTAGTCCGTTGTGGAAGAGGTAATTCAAAACCGTGATGATTTTTTCAAGGTCTGGACGAATGCCGTATTGGCTGCTCCAATATGCCAAGATGCCCCAATATTTTAATTTCCTTCTGCGCAAAGTGGCACTTCTTGGTGTTGAGGTGAAGGCCCGCTGAAGCGAGACACGTGAGGACTTCATTCAGGCGCGTGAGATGGTCGTTAAATGTTGACGAAAAGATGACAATGTTATCCAAGTAACATAAACAGGTTCTCTATTTTAGGCCACGAAGCACAGCATCGATCATTCTTTCAAATGTCGCTGGTGCGTTACAAAGTGCGAAAGGCATAACATTAAATTCGTAAAGGCCATCGGGAGTTGCGAAAGCGGTTTTTTCTTTATCGTCCTCGTGCATAGGTATTTGCCAATAACCTCAGCGGAGGTCCAAAGTCGAGAAATATTCGGCGCCTTGGAGAGAGTCAAGGGCGTCATCAATTCTTGGCATTGGGTATACATCTTTGCGGGTAATTTTGTTGAGTGCTCGGTAATCAATACAAAAGCGTACCAAGCCGTCCTTTTTTTAACACTACTGGGGAGGACCATGGGCTTGTCGAGGGACGAATAGTATGGCGATGGAGCATGTCATTTACATTTTCTTCAATTACTTTTCGTTCAGAGAAGGAAACCCGATAAGGCCGTCGGCGAACGATAGAGTTACCTTCAGTAATGATGCGATGGTGCGCAACACTAGTCCGTCCCATTGGTGGGGAAGTGGCATCATGGTGGTGGTGCGGTGGTGTCGAAGCAATGTCAGCAGTTCTTGGCGTTGGTTCGGCGTGAGGTTAGGATTAATAGTATTTGTGAAAACAGAAAGAGAGACGTCTGGCGAGACACGGTGCTGAGGCAGAGGGGCGGTGAGCACCATCAAGGACAAAGGTTGAACATCCACCAAGCAGGGGACGGAAGTTCCATTTGGGAGCACAAGGGATTCACGTGAAGTGTTAGTGGCCGCTACTGTCGCTGAGCCGTTGCAGAACCTCACAAGACTAGACAGGAAGGCGATACCACGTGCAAGATGACGATAAGATGGTGCGATGAGATCGTCCCCGTCAGTGATGTGGTCAGAAACAACGGTAACCAGTTTTTCGCACTGAAGAGGCAAAACAGTATCAGCGGCGGTAACCAGGGGATGATGTTGTTCAGAAACTTCAGATGAAAAATCGCTCCCTGTCATTGGATAACACGGTCGCCACAAGAAATTAACGCCGAAGCGGTTGACAAAACATCCCATCCAAAAATCATCAGATGCGCACATGGTGAGAGCACAGCAAACTGCACACGATGGCGGACGCCGTCAATAACAACATGTACGGTGCACTTCGCTAAAGGGCGCGAAAGGAAGTCATTGGCTCCACGGAGTTCAGGCCCATCATACGGTGTCGTCACTTTTCGCAAACAGTAGCACAAATCAGCGTGAATGACAGAAATTGCAGCCCCTGTATCAATCAATGCTTCGACTGGTAATCCTTCAGTAAAAACAGAAATCACATTATACGGGCGATCAGGAGGACTTTTAGTAAGTTCGCTGAGTGCAGTTTGACCTCCGGAAACTGCAACGCTTAGTTTTCCGGATGGCGGACAGGGGGAGTTGTTGCGGGTCGGAGAGGGGAAACTGAGCCGCGGGGTGGGGACAGGGACCGGCGTCGGGGTGCATGGGTTCCACGAGGCTCAGACGAGGATTCTGGAGGTGGGGATGATCTTCGTGGTGGGCTTGGAATAAACCGGAGTTGATAATATGACGTTGAAGGCATGTCACTTTCGAAAGTGTCGTAACCACGGCGCTCGCTCTGGAGGCGGCGACGACAGAAGCGGGATAAATGTCCTCAAATGCCACAGTAATAGCAAACTGGTCGGGAGGGGCGCCAAGGTGCGTAACAGGGTGGTGCAGGTTGAGCCGTCGCATTGACGTGACTGTATGTTGGTGCCGGTGGGGGCGGGGGGACCAAAGGAGGGGGGGGGGATGCTGCGACGTGCGCGTAAGTCGGAACTGGGCGGGGTGTAGGAGGGTCAGATGCCATAGTTTAGGTGATTGTTGCCAGCTCTTTTTTGATGATGCTGCGGAGACCAGCATCATTAGTAGTCACGGAAGAATGATCGCACCCGTGTCGACAGACAGGCTTGAGGGCCTGGAGCTCCTCGCGGATGATGGCTCGAATAAGTGCCCGCAGATCGAGATCAGCATAGGTTGGGCTAGTAGCGTTGGCGGGCTGCAATCGGGAGACCTGCAGGTGGTAGATGCGTTGGCATGTCGTAATAATGGAATCAATAGTTGAAGGATTCCGGACAACTAGGGTTTTATAAGCCATAGAATTTGATTACTTTCAAGACGTGGTGAACTCGTTCAGGTTCCGCTATGGTAGGACTAATACGCCGGCAGAGTGCAAGTATGGCCTCTATGTAAGACGCATATGACTCATCAGGACTTTGAAGGCGGGAAGCGAGCTTGGTCTTCGCGATCTCAGTCCGAACTGCCGGGTCGGCGAAGTACTGTCGGAACTGCTGTTTGAAAGTGGGCCAGTTAGTTTTGTGGGGCTCGCGGTTGATGAACCAATTCCTGGCAACCTCAATCAGGTAGAAAGAAACGTTGAGAAATTTCACAGCGTCGTCCCACCGGTTGTAGGCACTGCAGCGCTCATAGGTGTCAAGCCAGTCATCGACGTCTTCATCGCGACGACCAGCGAACAGCGGCGAGTCGCGCTGTCGTGTGGGCACAGTCGGAGGGGGCGGTGCAGCCGAGATAGAAGGTCCTGCCGGTTCGCTGGTACTGTCGGTAGACAAGCGATGGTGGCAGTTGCCAAACGGCGACCGGAACGTAGCTCCAGCGCGAGGCAGGGCCTAGGCAGCAAGGGGATCAAATTTCACCTTCACCACTTTTAAAACAATGCTAGGTCAAGACGGCTAGGTCATGACGGCAAGGACAGCAAAGCCTTGTCTGGCGTTTTAATCCGATCACGAACCCAGGCGCGGGCCGGAGCCGGCGCCGCGGGACGATGATGATGGTATGTACAAATGAAAGAAGAATATCGTGGCATGTACAAATGAAAGGAGGTCCACAGAAGGCTGGGAGTTATATGTGATAAAATGCTATTTAGAATACAACGCTAGAAAAATCCAATATCAATGAACAGAGCGAGTTTTGGAAGATGTCAAGGTGAGGACAAAAAGCGTTAAATAACCACTGCATGCTGTCCAGAGGGGAATGGGAATGAAGAGACGGAAAAACTTGAAATGGTCTGAATTCCCTCATGCTCTTTCGCGGAACGCGCAGTAGGATGCTCTATAAGAGCTGAGGGCACATAATGTTTCCATGAAGGACTTTGTACAGAATATGATATCAACTCTGATACGACCGCAGTGAAGAGAAGGTAATGTGGAAAGTTGGGCCAGTTGGTTAACATTCATGATGGAAAAAAGCGCGAAAGTACACGAAGGATGAAAAGAAGTAAGACACGGACAAGCGCTGTCCGTGTCTTACTTCCTTCCGTCCTTCGCGTACTTTCGCGCTTTTTTTCATCATGAAGAGAAGGAAGATTCAGTTGGGTGCTCCCGGTGGAGCGAGAGGAGGAAGTTGCGCAAGGAAAGCGATAATGAAATATCCATAAAAGTTTTTTTTTTGCATTCTGTCAACCTTGTCCAAGTTCGATTTGCAAGAGCCATTCCAAACAACCGACGCGCACTACAAGAGCGCAAAGCATATGGACAGGTGCAGTTATAAGAACGGAAGTGTAGTACGGAACTCTCTCGAAAGTCTGCAAAGGAATCCGAGTGTGTGCATAGCCCGCTGAGCAATGCGTTTTGTATGAGAGGAGAAGCTGAGGGCGCGGTAAAAAAGTACACCGAGGTCATTAATTTAATCAACCCTGTCCAACAGCACAGAATTCACATAATAATGGTAGAGAAAGCTATGTGTTTTACGAGTAAATGAGACAACCCTAGTTTTGGAAGAATTGAGGGTAAGTCGATTCTTCGCACACCAATCAGAAAAAGAAGATATGTCCGGTTGCAACAACAAGCAATCTTTAAAAGAATGTATTACCTTGAATATTTTTATATCATCAGCATAAAGAAACGAGGAGTTCTTGATCGCCGAGGAAACATCAATAATAAAAACGGGGAAAAGAAGCGGGCCTTTTTAAGAACCTTGAGGAACTCCACTGGTTGCAGGGTAAGCAAAACAGGTCTGTCCATTGACACTGACAAAGCAGGAGCGATCAAGGAGATAGTTGTGTAGGAGGGCTACGAGTGAGAATTCGACGCCAGAGAGTAGAAGCTTTTCAAGAAGTAGTGACTGAGTAACAACGTCGAAAGCTTTACTCATATCACAGTACACAGTGTCAATCTGACCTCTCTGAAGGACTGCTGCAGAGGCATACGTGATAAACGTGACTAGGTTGGTAGAAGTAGAGCGACTCGACATGAAGCAATGTTAATTCGGTACTATCATATGTTTGTGATGGAAGGAAAGTACGTTGTACAAAGCTAATTCGAAAAGCTTAGAGGTTGCACATAGAAGAGCAATCGGACGATAATTGGAAACATCAGATTTGTTTCCAGACTTGAAGACAGGAAATACGCGTGCCATTTTCCACACGCGAGGAAAGGAAGCATTTTTACACAGTTATTAAATATGGCAGTCCGTACTGGTACAGAGATATAACTGAAGGCTTTTATTATGGCGACTGGAATGTCATCAGGTCCAGGAGACAAAGATGGTTTAAGACGCTTAAGAGTCTCAGTTATCAACTCCTCGTCAAAGAGAACGGAATTAGATAATGCACCAGATGGGAGGCAAACGGAATCACAATGTGGATGTTTGTAAACGGAAGAAAAATGTTGCGCAAGCCTGTCGGCAACATCCCGAATTTCGACCACTGAGAGTCAGCTAAGCTGATACTCAAATGTGATTAAATGGAACGCTTGCGAACACAACGCCAGAACTGACTAGGACGACTTGAGGCACTCCTCTCTAAAGACTGAAGATAGGAGTCGTAGTCCCGCTTGTATAAGCGTTTGCAAAGAGAACGCAAGCGGCGAAACTCATCTGCCCAATTGTGAAACCCAGCGCGTATCGCTTTACGATGGGCCCGTTCCCTGAGTTTTAACGCCGTTATAAGTTGCCTTGAAAACCAGGAAGGGTACTTCCTACGCGTAGGAGTATGCAAAGGTATGTACCGACGCATACCATCAGGAACTATTTCAGTGAAGCGATTTACTTGTCCGTTTGAAACATTAATTTCATTTAAAAGGGACCAGTCAATGGAAAAGAAGAAATTGAAAAGACCGACATAATCACCGCATGCATACGCGAAACTGGTCGTATTCCTCACCCCATCTGAATTAGTAGAAAGTGATGCCGAGACAGCAGTAGTAACTAGAAGCGGAGGGTGAAATTTGTTACAGCGAGTCAGCGGTATGTCTGAACTCGAGACTCGAACACTTTCAAAATTCGATAGACAGATGTCAAGAATATTACCACCGCAGTTTTCAATTAAATTGTGTTGCTGAAAAGAGTTAAAGGCTATAAAATCAAGTAGAGAGCTACACTTACTTAATATGTAATGATTTTTGTGAGAAGGAGTAAATGAGTTCCAGTTGATACCTGGAGTATTAAAATCGCCTGTCTGTGTTTGCTATGACGGGTTATAACATGTTCGATTCAGAGCAGAACATCATCATCATAGGCTGGAGGAGGAAGATAATAATAATAATAATAATAATAATAATAATAATAATAATAATAATAATAATAATAATAATAATAATAATAATAATAATAATAATAATAATAATAATAATAATAATAATAATAATAATAATAATAATAATAATTTATTGTCACAACACATTGGGATACATACAGACTCGGGCCTGTCAAAGCGAAGAGGAGGCTTGCAGGACTAGGCCCGGCAAAATCGGCGTCGAAAACTAAAGGCAATAAAGTATCAGGGTAAGTATGGGTACTTACCCTGATATTTTATTGCCTTTAGTTTTCGACACACTAAAATATATAAAAGAGAAGAAAAAATAAAAGCAAAAAAATTGAAACTTGCAAGTTTCCTGCGTCATATAGAATTAAAACTTCACAGATTGGAGCATATGTTTTACGGTGGCTTTAGAAGTAGCGGACACCACCTGATCAGGAAGCATATTGAATATTGTAGGGACATACACACATCGTTTTGCTTTGCCGTATCTGGTCGCGTACCTGGCGGCCGTGTAGCGCTGACAATTCCGTAGTGTTCTGGCAGAAACTGGTGTCTTGAAAGCAGGATTCCAAAAGTGCCGAAGAATAACAGTTTGCTTATATAAACTTTCAAAGGATGGAAGACCAAGAAAATTAAACAAGTTTACTTGAGAGGGAAAGGAATGTTCACAGGTGGTACTTTTAAACATATATTTTAGAAGAACGTCTACCTGAACATGCCACCTTTGCGAAGAGTGCGCAAATACTGTGATGCCATATCTTATAACACTGTATGCAAGTGCATGCATGATTATCTTTTTTACCGATAAATGAAGTAAAGATTTAACTGTAAACAGTAACCATGCGTTTCTGCGTAATCTGCCACAAATGTAAGCCATGTGGCTATGCCATGAGAGATCGCTATCAAAGTAAATCCCTATATTTTTTATACAATCAACATTTTCGACTAGAGTACAATTGCAATCTTTATCATTGTGCGAGTGTAAAAAAAAAAACTGATTCACTCAGTACAGTTGTCTTCAATGGGTTTCTAAAACAGACCAGTTTTGTTTTTTGTTGGCTTACCAAAAGACCATTCATGGAAAACCAGTTCATTGAGATTCAGATATTGTCTTGCAGTAAAGCAGCAGCACTTTTGTAGGAAATATGCTTCGTAAGTAAAACCGTATCGTCGACGTACTGAAATACCAAGGGATATGTTACTGCTGACGCTAACTCATTGATAAATAAATTGAAAAGCAATGGTGATAGGATAGACCCTTGAGGAACCCCAACCAGCCCCCAACATCTGACGGCTGCTAACGGCTGTGGTGGAATCAAGGGCTACGACTTGTGAGCGATCTTCTAAATAACTTCTCAATAGGTCATGAAATGGTCTCCTAAATCCAAGCAGGTATAATTTTGCAACAAACTTTTATGATTTACTGTGTCAAATGCCTTGGCAATATCTAGGAACAAGCCACATACAAACAGATTGTGATCAAAAGTTGAATATAGTTCATCTGCAAAATCTTCGAGAAGTGAAAGCGTTCCACGACCTTTGATGAAACCGATCTGTCAGTCAGATAGAATAGAAAATTTTTTCACAAATGATGTCATGCACTCTAGAATAAAGTTTTCAAAAAATTGGGACAGTAGAGGCAAAACGGATATTGGTCTATAATTCTCAAGGTTTTCCCTCTTTCCACCTTTGTGTATAGGTCTCACAATTGCTGTTTTTAACGTGATGGGTACTGCGGCAGTCTCTAAGAATCCGTTAAGGATAAAAAGAAGGATATTCTCAAGAGTTCCATAATTTCTCTGAAGTAGAGACGCCGCAATGCTATCAAGACCAGGGC
The DNA here is from genome assembly GCF_055883805.1 of Amblyomma maculatum. Classification (NCBI taxonomy): domain Eukaryota; kingdom Metazoa; phylum Arthropoda; class Arachnida; order Ixodida; family Ixodidae; genus Amblyomma; species Amblyomma maculatum. The sequence continues at coordinate 6,355,803 of NW_028146740.1, read as the reverse complement.
CGGCTTGCACGATAAAGTCCGAGCTAAGTCCAGACTTAAATGGTGTCTTTAGAAAGACCAAGCTTATTTAAGACGGCTCGTGTTCCAAACGCCGAATGCTTCGGGTTCATGTTCACCATAGTGGCTTCCCAGAACGGCCTCAGCAACCACTTGGGCATTGTTCCTCGTAACACAACTTTAAGCCGCAAAAAGCAATGGCACGGGTTTTACACAACGCAAAATTGACGGAATGTGTACATCTTATAGCAGAGACAGTGCCAGCGCATCCCTGTATTTCCCTAATTTTTCTACTTAGACACCTGGCGTCCTTGTGTCTTAACCAAGACAGCACTAGAGTCGTAATCATACAAGCGACTTATTCAAGTCAGGACTGAAGCCCAGTCTTGACTCCAGTCTTAAGCGGCCATGCTAGTGGCCTATTCTTTAGACTCCAGTTAAGTCTGGACTTAGCTAAGACAGTCTTAAGATTGTTTTGTGCAAGCGGGCCCAGGTGGTTTGTTACGTTTTAAGCTAAAGATTATGCGCGCCAGGTCCGACAGTTTCGGTAGAAAGGCGGACGCAGATATAGAACGTGTCAACGAACACCTATCTTGTGGCAAGGATGAATTGGGCTGTGATACACACGTGAAGTGCTTGTTGAACAATTCAGCTATTTCTGGGGGCTACCTGAAAACATTTCACGAACAGATGACTGATTTCTGTTAATTCCCCTTAAATTGTTAATCAGTGACCAGGTTTGGCGAGGTTTTTGGCAGCTAGTTTAAATTGCTCACGGTAATACTGCCGTTTAGCGGAACGAATAAGCGCGAGAGCTCTATTTCTTGCGGCTCTGTAGTCGATGCGCAGTTCACGATTTTTAGGGGCGCGTTTACACCGCTTCCTTAACCAATTCCTGCACAAAATTGCCTTCATAATTGCTGCGTTAAACCAGCTTCTGTGGTTTTTGCGGATGACCCGCTTTGAGGCTTGTTTTTAATTGTTGGCATAATAAAGAGTAAACTAAATCGGGGGATTAGACCTACATAATGCTGACCAGTCAAAGTCCCCAATTAGATTGCGTTGATCGACTATAGTCACGCTCAAGTCATTTAGAGCGGCGTTAGAAGGTGACGGCCCTAGAGTTTTGCAATTAGTACGGTCAAGGAACCGGCAAATGGTAAAGTAATGATCGGCTAGACGTTGAGTAATGACCGCTGAAGAAAGATTGCAGTTTGGAGCACGTATGCCTATGTGACAAAAATGAGCTAATCTACCGCCAAGCAATTCCTCGCGAGATGGTGCGATGATAACATTTTCTATACCGCAAGCTGAAGGAATGGCTAGGTAATCTACCACAACCGTTTTTGTGGGACGTAATGTATCAATGTTCAAGTCACCTGCTATGCAAAATTCATCTATTGTACTATTGTCCTGTAAGATATTTTCCAATTCCAGTAGGAAACGGCTGATAGTGTTTGATGGTGGTCGGTAAATTGACAGCAACGTTAATCACGTTAGCTTGGAGCAAAGTTCCAACGCTAGGAATTCTGCATGTGCAAATGATATATCTATCCTAGACACATCAAGCGTGTCTCGGGCAAAGACAGCAATTCCACCTCCTCTGCGTGAAGAACGAGTTACGAACTTTGGTCGATAACCGTCCAGCGTAAACAAATCTAGGCAATAATCTGGAACGTTGATTTCTGTTAGCACAAATATATCTGCAACACCAATGGCACCTTCTGCGATTGTTCTCAACTCGTCCCAGTATTTACGCAACTACATTAGTCAGAGTAAATTGTATTCCCGAGTTTGGCCCAAAGTTCATTTATTAATAATAATAATCAATCAATCAATCAGTCAATCTTTATTTAATGTGCGCAGGAACAACCATGTGGTCTTTCTGCTGCAGCACAAATAAAAAAAAAAGAAACAAAAATGAAAAAGCACAAACATGTTGACACACACAGAGAGAACACAGAAAAAGAAATAATACATGAAATGAAACTGAGATGAAACGTATCACGGAAAGTAAGCAATCAATGAGTAGCATCACTTATATACACAGTGAGAGAATTTTTGAGCGAACCAGGAAAGAAAAAAAAAAGAACGGTAGATAGAAGAGAAAAAAAAAGCAACAAATAACTGACATTGATTATAGTAATATAGAAATATACATAAAATAAACAACCATTCCAGGCGCAACAAGTGCATGGTACTTAAAACACAGGCTAGAGATAAAGAATAATACAATGAAGAAGTAAAATTGAACAAGGTACAGTAAGATTCGAATATAAAGTTTAAAGTTGAAATATAAGTAAGAAACGGATAAAGAGTAGTTCAAGATACAGACAGCATTGAACAGGAGAAAAAGCAAAAAATGAAGTAAATACAATATTAAGGCTAGAAAGTGGGAGTTAGATGTGATATAGTACTATTTAGAATACAACGCTACGAACATCCAATATAAATGAACAGAGCGAGTTATGGAAGATGTCAAGGTGAGGACAAGAAGAGTTAAATAACCACTGCATCCTGTCCAGAGGGGAGTGGGAATGAAGAGGAGAAACCTGAAATGGTCTGAATTCCCTCATTCTCTTTCGCGGAACGCGCAGTAGGATGTACTCTAAGAGCTGAGGGCACATAATGTGGCCATGAAGGAGTTTGTACAGAAATATGATATCAAGTCTGATACGACGGCAGTGAAGAGAAGGAAGATTCAGTTGGGCGCTCCTGGTGGAGCGAGAGGGGGAAGTTGCGCAAGGAAAGCGATAATGAAAGATCCGTAAAACTTTTTTTTGTACTCTGTCAACCTTGTCCAAGTTCGATTTGCAAGTGCCATTCCAAACAACCGACGCATACTCCCAGACCGGCAAGCATATGGACAGGTACAGTTTTAGGAACGGAAGTGGAGTATGGAACTCTCTCGAAAGTCTACAAACGAATCCGAGTGTGCGCATAGCCCGCTGAGCAATGCGTTTAGTGTGAGAGGAGAAGCTGAGGGTGCGGTCAAAAAGTACACCAAGGTCATTAATTTCATAACCCTGTCCAACTGCACAGAATTCACAGAATAATGGTAGAGAAAGCTATGTGTTTTACGAGTAAAGGACACAACCCTAGTTTTGGAAGAATTGAGGGTAAGTCGATTCTTCACACACCAATCAGAAAAAGCAGAAATGTCCGATTGCAACAACAAGCAATCTTGAAAAGAATGTATTACCTTGAATATTTTTATATCATCAGCATAAAGAAGAAACGAGGAGTTCTTTATCGCTGAGGAAACATCATTAATAAAAACGGAGAAGAGAAGCGGGCCTAGTACTGAACCTTGAGGAACTCCACTCGTTGCAGGGTAAACGAAAGAAGTCTGTCCATTGACACTGACAAAGCAGGAGCGATCAAGGAGATAGTTGCGTAGGAGGGCTACGAGTGAGACTTCAACGCCAGAGAGTAGAATTTTTTCAAGAAGTAGTGAGTGAGTAATAACGTCGAAAGCTTTGCTCATATCACAGTACACAGTGTCAACCTGACCTCTCTGAAGGACTGCTGCAGAGGCATACGTCATAAACGTGACTAGGTTGGTAGAAGTAGAGCGACCCGACATGAAGCCATGTTGATTCGGTACTATGATATGTTTGAGATGGAAGAAAAGTACGCTGTGCAAAGCTAATTCGAAAAGCTTAGAGGTTGCACTTAGAAGAGAAATCGGACGATAATTGGAAACATCAGATTTGTTTCCAGACTTGAAGACAGGAAACACGCGTACTATTTTCCACACGCGAGGAAAGGCAGCATTTTTTAAACAGTTATTGAATATGGTGGTCAGTACTGGTACAAAGATAAAACTGAAGGCTTTTATTATGGCAGCTGGAATGCCATCAGGTCCAGGAGACAAAGATGGTCTCAGACGCTTAATACTCTCAGTTATCAACTCCTCGTCAAAGAGAATGGAATTAGATAGTGCACCAGATGGGAGGCAAACGGAATCACAATTTGGATGTTTGTAAACGGAGGAAAAATGTTGGGCAAAACTGTCGGAAACATCCCGAATTTCCGAACCCTGAGAGTCAACTAAACTGATACTTGAATCTGATTTAATGGAACGCTTGCGAACGTAACGCCAGAACTGACTAGGACGATTTGAGGCACTCCTCTCTAAAGACTCAAGATAGGAGTCGTAGTCCGGCTTGTATAGGCGTTTGCAAAGAGAACGCACACGGCGAAGCTCATCTGCCCAATTGTGAAACCCAGGGCGTTTCGCTTTACGATGGGCCTGTTCCTTGAGTTTTAACGCCGTTATTGGTTCCCCTGAAAACCAGGAAGGGAACTTCCTACGCATAGGAGTATGCAAAGGTATGTACCGACGCATACCATCAAGAACTATTTCTGTAAAGCGACCGACTTGTCCATCTGAATCATTAATGTCATTTCAAAAGGGAGCAGTCAACGGAAGAGAAGAAATTGAAAAGACCGACATAATCACCACGTGCATACGCGAAACGGGGCGAATTCCTCACCCGATCTGAATTAGTAGAAGGTGAGGCAAAGACAGCAGTAGTAACTAGAAGCGGAGGGTGAAATTTGTCACAGCGAGTAAGCGGTATGTCTGAACTCGAGACTCGAACACTTTCAAAATTCGATAGACAGATGTCAAGAATATTACCACAGCAGTTTTCAATGAAATTGTGTTGCTGCAAAGAGTTAAAGGCTATAAAATCAAGTAGAGCATTACACTTACTTAATATGTAATGATTGTTATGAGAAGAAATAAATGAGTTCGAGTTGATACCAGGAGTATTAAAATCGCCTAAAATAAGAAGTTTGTGCTTGCTATGACGGGTTATAACATGTTCGATTGAGAGCAGAACATCATCATAGGCTGTAGGAGGAAGATTCGGAGGAATGTAGAAAGCTGCAAGTAAACGACTGGGGACTACCGAAATGTCGATTTAAAGTGAGCTCGAGCCACACACATTCTTCAACAGTTTCCAGATCGGAACGTCGAACACACTTCACAAAACTGTCAATAGCAATGAGCACTCCACCTCCTCTTGATTTGGGACCTGTTTCAGGGCGGTCGCTACGAAAAACAGAGTAATTATTTGGAAAGTAATCATTGGAAGAAATATCACTTGACAGCCAGGTTTCGTAACCACAACAGCGGTATAACAAGAGGACAAGACGCTAGAAAAAAAAATCAGCTCCCTTAGTCCGAAGACCTCGGGCGTTTTGATAATAGATATCCAAATTAGGGGCCACTGCAATTTTGCGTCAGTTCAGAGGGATGAAGCATATCGTCGTAAAGCTTCCCACGAAAGTCCTTGTATATGCAACCCATCGGCCACATCGAAGGCCCAACAAGCTTACTGTAGGATTCTATCATCAACTTCAATATGGAAGGACGAGTAGGAGTCATACCTTGTTTTCAGCTGCCGGCAGGAAATGGGGGTAATATTCACTGATTTGAAATGGTTGGTAAGGTCTACCGATGTAGTATCGGGACTAAGTTTAGAGACGAAAATAGTCTTCGGACGCTTCTTTTGGTAAATGGCAACGTTCAAGACAGATGAGGTCGATGCGCCAGTAATGGCTCGACTTCGGTGCTTCTTCATCGCACTGGGTGAGTTAACCGCAAGGGGAGGAGCAGAGGCAGAAGATGAACAGGTAATATCGCCAGGAGTCATCCCTCGATGAAGAGCGGCGAAGTAGTCCACAGATGGCTGCTCCTCACGGGTAGGATTGACCACGGATACAACGAGAGGACGCTCGACAAGAGGACGCTCACGCTGCGAAGCAGCGCACCGCACAAGCTCCTGGCGTAGGCCGCGAACATCGGCACGTAGACAGGCAATGACCTCGGCTTGTTGTACGAAAGCCCGCGAGTTCTCTCCACGGAGGCGCTCGTTCTCTTCCCGTAGATGGGCAACCTCATCGCTCAGAAAAGAGATTCCCTCAAGCGCGTCGAGGAGGAGAGCCCGTAGCGAGGCAAACTCACCGCCATGTTCGCCGGTCGCAGTTTGAAGGGGGAAAACCGGTCGGGTGGCTGGCCAGGAGCGGGGCGACGGGAGAAAAGAACGTAGCCGCCGGCGCACCACTGTCGCTAAGCCTAACACCGTCAGACGACGATGAAACACACAAATTACACACGAATGGCCGAGAGCCGGACTTCAGGAGTTGCAGCTCGTCATCCGCCCAAGTGACGCACTTCGTGTGAACAGGTTTCGCACAGTCGGTACATTGTAAAAACTGCTGCTTGCCAAAAAACGGGCTGGAGCACAGCGCACATGCGTCCTTACTGGGCGCCTACTTGAAAAAAAAAATTTTAATAATAATAAAATAATAATTATTATTATTATTATTACTATTACCTACCTGCGCCACCACCTCATCCTGGTACGTGAATGATCGCCTCCATCGAGACTACGACCAAATACTGAGCCAGCTATAAATCTGCCACATCAGTAACCGCCTCTTTCTGTGCTCAGTGACTGTACTACTAATCCGTTCGTCTTCGCCATTCACCGTCGCCGTTTAGGTGCTGCTCGCTGCCCTGTTGCATGCTTCACCCGGATCACGGTCATGCTTATCTTTTCGCCACCAAGGAAAAGCAGTTTATCAACTCGCCACATCGCCGGGCCCAGACGTACCTGCGCAACCTGATCCTAAGTCATGAATCTTCATCCCCATCGAGACAACCACCAACTACTCTGCCGGCTATAAATCTATCACATCAGTCATTGCCGCTTTGCGGCTCGGTAGCTGCACTACTAATTTATTTATTTTCAGTCCTTCAAACGCCCCTGTGAAGGGGTTTTACATGAGCGGTGGGCCTCGGTGATGCAGACGAAATTTTCAATGAAGTGCTTGAAGAGGCCTTGACTGCAATGGCTAACAGCCGCAGCAGCAAGGTCATTTCTGTATTTTGGTGTCCTTACATAAAACGAGGAAAAATGGGCTGATGATCGGGCTGAAGCTGGGTATATCATCTTGTCATGGCTGAGGCGAGAGGAGTGGCAGTGTGCAGGTAGAATGGCAGAGTTTCGAGGAGATTCATAATAGAATTTATGGAAGAGAGTGAGGCGGGCGACTTTGCGACGGCGAATAAGGTTGGGAAGGTTAGCTTTTCCTTTGAGTTTGGTAGCACTGGACACGTACGAGTAATAAAACAAATAGGACACGCCGCACGGTTTTGAACAGATTCCAGCAAGCTAATACATTTAGCTTGGTAGGGGTCCCAGATAGCGCATGCGTACTCAAGCTTGGGTCGAACGAAGGTGCAGTTTGTTAATAATTTTACAGAGGCAGGGGCTAAGCTAAGGTTACGGCGTAAGTAGCCGAGGACACCGTTAGCTTAATTTCTTAGTGTAGTTATATGCTCGGTCCATGAAAGATCGGCGGATAAGCTAAATAAGTATCTGTAGGTAGTTGCGGAGTTGAGGTCGGAACGAAGAAGAGTGTATTTCCGGGTAGTAGGAGTCTGTCTTCGATGGAAGGTAAGAGGACCTGATTTCTTAATCTTTAAGGACATAAGCCAGGTTTGAATGTTGTCGAGATCAGATTGAAGTCGGTTATATTGTTACTAGGGCGATAGATCACGCAGTCACCAGCATATAAACGGATATTTGAGGAAACATGATTAGGGAGGTCATTTATATAGATTAAGAACAGAAGAGGGCCTAGAACAGTGCCTTGCGGTGCTTCGGAAACAAGGGGGATAAAGCTGAGGAGCATTTGTTAGCAAACACGAACTGATGACGGTTAGTTAAAAGGTCTTGTATCCAATTGAAAACTAGATCGTTAAGGGATAGAGATGAGAGCTTTAAAAATAGCCGCTTGTGAGGTACTTTATCGAATGCTTTCTCGAAATCCAGAAACAAGGCATCGACCGAGGTGTTAGTGGCAAGGTTAGACCTAATATCATTTATGAAGACAGCAAATTGAGTATGCTAACTAGAACGCTAAGGTGGGGAGTGAAGAAATATCCGGAAATACAGGCCAGCTCGGTCTTGGTGAGCCAAATGAAGCTGGGCAGAGGCTAAAAGAGTTTTGTCAAGAAAACAACCTGACCATAGCGAATACTCATTTTCAACAGCACAAGAGGCGCCTGTACACATGGACATCACGGGACGGTCTGTACAGGAATCAGATTGATTATAACCTTTGCCGGCAGAGATGGAGAAGCGCTATTCAAGAAATAAAAACAAGGCTTGGGGCCGATTGTGGCACCAATCATCAGCTTCTTGTTGCCAAATTTATGCTTTGATTGAGGAAAACGCAGAAAACTAGCTGGACCTTTCAGGTATGATCTGCATCAAATTCCCTCTGAATATGCTGTGGAAGTTAGGAATCAATTTCAAGAATTAGATCTAGAAAACAGAGCGCCTGAAGAGATGTGGACTGATGTTCGCAATATAATACAAGAAGTTGCTACTAAGGTAATTCCAAAGCCAAAGAAATGCAAGAAAGCAACCTGGTTATCTGATGAGGCTTTGCAAATAGGTGAGGAAAAGAAGATGGGAAAAGTTATGGGGGACAGAGAAAGATACAAGGTTCTCAATGCGGATTTTCAGGAAATAGCAAGGAGACATAAGACTGCCTAACAGCCAATTGAGGAACACAAGAGCTCTGCCTAAGACAATCAAAGATATGAAAGGAAGCCTCTGTGCTAGGCTTGACGTGATAAAGAACAACCGAGGCAGGACCTCACTGAAGCCTCCGAAATAAAGAAGAGGTAGACGAATACACAGAACTGTACAAGAAGGACCCGGATGCGCAAACCCAACATAGGACGGTTGTGATTACTTATCTCGAGCCGGGCATCCTGAAGAGTGAAGTTGAATGGGCCTTAGCCAGCCTTGCTAAGAAGCAAGCTAGCAGAATTAATCGCATTCCAGTTCAGTTGCTCTAAAACCTCAACCGTTACGCTGTTAACGTTCTGTATACATTATGTCAGTACATTTTGACAACCCTGCAGTGGCCACAGGATTGGAGCAGGGCAGTTTACAACCCCATTTCGACGAAAGGCAGTGCCAAAGATTGTTCCAACTAACGCACGATCGCGCTTATTTCGCATGCTAGCAAGGTGATGTTGAAAATCCTCCAAGGTAGGCTGCAGCAGTATGTGGATCGGGAGCTTCCGGACGTGCAAGCTGGGTTTCGCAAGGGCAGAGGAACTAGAGACAGATTGCCAACCTTCGCTGGATCATGCAAAATGCAAGAGAGTTCCAGAAACCCACCTACTTCTGCGTTATTGATTATGCGAAAGCGTTTGACTGCGTACATCACAGCAGATTGTGGCAAGCTCTCCAAGAGATGGGAGGTCCGATTCACCTCATCTGTCTCCTCAGGAACCTGTATAAAGGGCAAGAGGCCACAATCAAAACTGGGCATGGTCTTACTGATTGGTTTCCAATTGAGATAGGAGTGAGACAAGGCTGCATACTGTCGCCCAGCCTATTTAACCTATATGCTGAGCGCATCATGAGGAAGGCCGGTTTGGACGAGTCTTCAGCTGGAGTGAAGATTGTTGGAAAACTTTAGATATGCGGACCATCGTCATCATCATCATCATCAGCCTGAATATACCCACTGCAGGGCGAAGGCTTCATTCATATTTCTCCAATTACCCCGGTTCTGTGCTAGCTGCATCCACTTGACCCCTGCGAACTTCTTAACCTCATCCGCCCACCTAACTTTCTGCCGCCCCATGCTACGCTTTCCTTCCCTTGGAATCCAGTTTCTCTTCCTCTCTTCGCGCTACATGTCCAGTCCATGCCCATATCATCTTCTTAATTTCCACTAGAATTTCTTGAGTAACTTGAGTTATTTTTCTGAACCACTATGCACGCTTCCTATCTCTTAATGTTACCCCTACCATTTTTCGTTCCATAGCCCTCTGAGTTGTCCTCAACTTAAGTAGAACTCTCGCTTAGCCTCCGCGTTTCAGCCCCACAGGTGAGCACAGGTAAGATGCGGCTGTTGTATACTTTCCTCTTGAGCGACACCGGTAAGCTGCTAGTCATAATCTGCGAGTGCCTGCCAAATGTGCTGCATTCCAATCTTATTCTTCTTGTTATTTACCTTTTCATGGTCCGGATCTGCGGTTACTACCTGTCCTAAGTAGACATACTCGCTCACTACTTCCAGTGCTTCGCTACCTAACGTAAACTGCTGTACCTTCATGAGGCTTTGAGCACTACTTTAGTCTTCTGCCTATTGATTTTTAAACCTACCTTTCTACTTTTCCTGTCTAGGTCATCAGTTATTATTTGCAGTTCATCCCCCGAGTTACTTAGCAAGGCAATGTCATCAGCAAATCGCCGATTACTTAGGTATTCTCCATTTACCCTTATCCCAACTGCTCCCATTCTAAGTTCCTGGATACCTCCTCTAAGCAAGCTGTGAATAGTATTGAGGACATCGTGTCTACTTGATAACACCTTTCTTTATGGGAATTTTGTTACTTTCTTTATGCACAGCTATAGTTGCTGTGCAGCCACTATATATATCTTCCAGCACTTTCACGTACGGCTTGTCTGCCCCCTGATTTCTCAATGCCTGCATCCCTGCCAGGGTTTTAACAGAATGAAATTCTTTTTCGTAATCAATGAATGCTATGTATAAGGGCTCGTTATATTCCGAGCATTTTTTTGTCACCTGGTTGATGGTATAGATATGATTGATAGTAGAGTACCGTTTCCGAAAACCTGCTTGATCCTTTGCTCGATTGCAGTCTAAGGTTGTCCCCGATTCTATTAGTGATTACCTTATTAAATACCTTACACGTAACAGAGAGTAAGCTGATTGGCCTTTAATTTTAGCGTCCTTAGAGTCCCCTTTCTTATGAATGAGGATAATGTTTGCATTCTTCCATGGTTCTGGTGCCGTCGATGACACCAGGCACTGCGTATACAGGGTGACCGGTTTTTCTAGAACGATATTCCTCCCCGTCTTTTACAAAATCTGTAGTTATCTGATCCTCTCCAGCTGATTTCTCCCTTTTCATGGTTTCTAATGCTTTCTTCACCTCGTCCTTCGTCACTGGTGGATCGTCTGACTGTTTTTCCCTACCGCCAATCTCATTGCGGTCCTAACTACTTTGGCTACTGTAGAGATCTGTATAGACCTCCTCGACTACTTGGATTATCTTGTCCATATTCATGATGACGTTGCCCGCCTTGTCCCTTATCGCATACATCTTGTTTTTGCCTATGCCCAATTTCTTTTTTACCTCTTTAAGGTCCTCCGTTCTTTACTGCATGCTCAATTTTCTCCATGTTGTAATTCCTTATATCGGCCACATTGCGCTTATTGATCAGCTTTGATATCTCGGCCAATTCTATCTGGTCTGTTGGATTGGAAGCTTTCATACTCTAGTGTTTCTTAATGAAATCTTTCGTCTTCTTACACAGCTTGCCGGTACTATCTCTAACTACCATACCGCCGACTTCTACATCGCACTCAGTAATGATATCTCTGAAATTGTTCACGCCCAACCTATCGTGGTCCTTGCACATTTCCAACATTCGTAGCAAAGCATCAAAGACGCTAGGGTATTTCCGCCGTAATTTGCACAAGTCTCCGCCCACCGTACGTAGCCTCTCTTACTTAACTTTCGTCCGTCCGCAGCTAGAATTTGCTTCAGCTGTTTGGTCACCGTATCAAAAAAAAAAAATATTTAACTTGCCAACTAGAATCTGTGCAGAATAGAGCCGCTCGCTTCATTTCAGGCAATTACAAACCATACTCCAGCATTACAGTAATTAAACAGGACATTTCGCTTCAGCCATTAGAACTTCGTCGACAACTCGCCCTTTTATGCCTCTTTCAGAAATATGTTCATAGCCCGAGACCATGCCCCTTTCCCCTTGAAGCTCCATTGCGCACATCATCGCGGCTACATAATAATCTCAGCTTTCGACGCATTTCTGGCAAAACGCTGGCGTTCAATTCATCTGCACTCCCACGAGCCATTTCACTGTGGAATAGTCTTCCCGACACAATCGCTTCTGAAGTTGACCAGGCGCTGTTTCGAAAAGCGCTGGAAAAGTTGTATAGGAAATAAATAGAACATGTCATTGGGTGTTATTCGTGTTTTTCATTCTTTTTCATGACCTTGATGTATTTTGCTTTTGTATAATCTTGTATCTTGCCGTTGCCTGTAAGTAATTAATTTTGTGCTTCACTGTTCATGTGCCCCCCTTACCCAATGCTCCGCCTTAGGAGCCTGTAAGGTATATTGAATAAATAAATAAATAAATAAATTATTGTTCATTGCTTCTAGGGTAATGTCGCCATCCTCGGTTAGAGCTGAATATCTTTTCTCCAGCGAGATCCTGAACTCTTCTGCCCCCCCCCCCCCCCTCCCCTCACCGCTAATTCGTTGATGTGTTTCTTTCTTACTAATCTGTTGCGTTCCTTCTTCAGATTTAGGCTAATTCGGGACCTCACCATCCTGTGGTAACTGCATCGTACTTTCCCGATTACCTCTATATCTTGCATACTGGGGGGGGGGGGGGTGAACAAAGTGTGAAGTCAATTTCATTTTAGTCTCCCCGGTAGGAATTTCCCATGTTCATTTCCGGTTCTTCCGTTTGTTTAAGAAGGTATTCATGACTCTTAAGTAATTGCGCTCTGCAAACTCAACTAGTAACCCTCCCTGCTATTCCTAAAGCCAATGCCATAGTCACCTACTGCATGGTCTCCTGCCGGCTTTTTCTCTACCTTGGCATTGAAGTGGCCCATTAGTATAGTATTTCTCTTCTTGGGCTCCAAGATTACCCAGGAAGGAGACTGCAGCCTTGAAATTAGGAGACGCTTGCTTCTGGGAAGGAGAGCCATGGCTAGCCATTGACCACCTAGTAAAGAGCAGAGACATTAGACTGCCAACCAAGATCCGTATAACCCGTGCTATGGTCTTTCCAGTTGTGATGTATGGATGCCAGAGTTGGACTGTGAAGGAGGCGGACCGCCGAAAAATTCACACGTTTGAATTGTGGTGCTGACACTTGAGAGTTCCTTGGACTGCCACAAGATCAAATCAGTCGATATTGTCGACCATAAACCCTGACTGCTCAGTGGAGGGTCAAATTCTAAAGTTAAAGCTCAGCTACTTTGGTCATCTGATGAGAAGAGAGGAGTCGCTGGAGAAAGATTTGATGTTGGGAAAGGTTGAGGGTCACCGGAGAAGGGTAGGCCGCGAACGCGATGGTTAGACGGCATCCTCGAGGCGCTGCAGAATAAGTTATGTGATGCTAGGAAGATAGTGAAAGACCGGAAAGCGTGGCGTGATATGCTCCACAGGGTCACGAAGAGTCGGACACGACTGAACGACTGAATTGAACTGAACTGAGTATCACAAGAGTCCCCTGCGGAAACCGTGTTGGTTAGGATTGGTCATCTGATGAGAAGAGAGGAGTCGCTGGAGAAAGATTTGATGTTGGGAAAGGTTGAGGGTCGGCGGAAAAGGGGTAGGCCGCGAACGCGGTGGTTAGATGGCATCCTCGAGGCACTGCAGATGAAGTTATGTGATGTTAGGAAGATAGTGAGAGACCGGAAAGCGTGGCGTGACATGGTCCATAGGGTCCCGAAGAGTCGGACACGACTGAACGACTGAACTGAACTGAACTAGGATAAAAAAAATTAGAATTTATTACAAATTTTACAATGTGAAAGTAAATTATGTGCTCCATTAACTTAGAACAGACACTTGTGTGTGATATGGGACGGTAGTTGTTGGGAGAAAACGGATTACCTTTCTTTGGAACTGGGATGACCTTCCCCACGGCTGAAAAATGTGCGCTAAGATGACTCTACTTGCATGTTTAGTGTTCGTTAATATTTTAGAATTAATGCCATCGATACCGGCTGATTAAGTTAGCGGCATTGCAGCACTAATTCATACTCTGAAGCTTGTGTTTATAGTTATTTCAGGCATGGGTGTAATCGCAGGATGTAAAAGAAGGTATGTCAGTGCCAGGTTCTGATGAAAATACGGAGTAGAAAGCAGCGTTAAGGACGTTCGGTATGGCTTCATCAGAGATGAGAATGTCTTGGTCATCAATGATAAGTGTTTGGAGGGTTGCGGGCTAATGGTCTTCCAGAACTGCCTGGGGTTAGTACATACCATATTAGATAAAGTTGATGAAAAAAGAGAGCATTTAGATTTCTTGGCAAGTGACCGAAAATTCCTTTCGGTGCAGCGATATTTTTCCCATGCGCTCGGTGTATTTGCGCGCTTAGCAGTCCGAAACTGTCGGTTTTTCTTGTTGTTGAGTCGCTTTAGTGCTGCGTTGAATCATGGTGATTGGGATTGTTTAGTAACGGTGATGCTTGGAACGTAAGTTTGAGTTAGATCATGCATCTTGTTTTTAAACAGGAGCCAGTTAGATTCAACGGCACGGTAGGAAACTCCAGGCAGGAATGAGTCACAGAAATTGGCTAATTATACATTAATACTGTGGTAGTGTCCTTTGCCGTAGAGGGATTCCTTCTTCTTTATCTCACTCGATGCAGGTAGGCGAAAATTTAATGAAGCGTGTACGGCGTGATCACTAATCTTTGGCAAATGGGTTAGCGATGTAAGGCGATCAGGGTGTGAAGTAAGTAGCAAATCAAGGATGTTAGACGAAAGAGTAGTCAGTCTAGTTGGTTCAGATATAAGTTGTGATAGCTCTAGTGTTGAACATGAATTTGCAAAATCCGTTTCGGTGTTTTGTTTAGACATTGCTTGCGTCAAATCAGACCATATTATTCCAGGAAGGTAAAAATCACCCAGTGGCACAATCGGAACGTGAGGATGGGAGGCAGTGATGTTTTGGAGAGCATTGTGAAAGTGCATGGCGAAAGAAGCTTCAGCGTCTGGCGGGCGATAGCAAATTCCGACAATAATTGGAGGGTATGATGCATTGCATGATACGAACAAGATTTCCAGTTATGATTGGATGTTGATGACAGAGCACTGCAGCTGCTGACGCGCAGCTATAAGTACCCCGCCACCGCGCTTATCAATACGGTCCCGACGAAAAATGTCGAAGTTAGGGAGACAAGATGACAACTCGCTATCGGCCATTGATGGGTTTTGCCAGGTTTCCTTTAAAAGAACAATGTTGCATTTGGTGGTCTCAGTAAGGTGATGCAGCGGGTCACGTTTCGGTATGAGGCTTCTAATATTAGTATAGAGAAAGGATAAGGGGGTGCTATCTCTGATGGAGTGCGCAGAAGGATGTCGTACTAGTTACGGGTTGAGCATGACAGCCTGTTGGGCAGCGTGGTCGAAAACGTACGTTGCATCATCAATAACCAGTTTGTCGTACCGAAGTTTTATCGATTTGTTCTGGGATTTTGCAAACTCAGCCAATTTCTTCCTTGCAAGACGAGTTTCAGAGGAATAATCTTCAGATATGTTGTAGTCTGATGCTCTGAGTTTTATTTTTTGCGCTGGATATCTGGATATGATGTTTTCGTTATCTTTGCAATGCGCAAAGTATACGATGATGGGCCTGTTTTTGTTCGACCGATTCTGTGCGCTCATTCGATGTCCTTTGGTTCAAGTGCGACATCAAGTTTCGAGTGACACAATTCAAGTACCGCTTTTTCAGACTGCGACCAGGTCTCTCTTTCGCTGTCCTTCAGACCGAAGAAAACAAGGTTTGATCGGCGAGCACGGTCCTCTGAATCGGCGATTCTGGCAGATAGGCTAGTAATTATTTCACAATTTTGTGTTACAAGTGCCTGCCCGTTTTCGACCTTGTCTTTTAGGGACAGTAAGGAGGAGCAATCACTTTCAATTTTCATTAGCCGCTTATTTATGTAGTGGAGTATTTTGTCATTTTCGGCTAGTTTTGAATGAATATTGACTTTAACTCATTTAACGCTTGTCCGCTTTGTAGTTCTTGCAATATCGACAAGATCTCGGCAGCAGTTGCAATTATTGGGAGGACCGTGGTTAAGTTCAACATCGCCAGCCAGCAGCAACAGTAATGAGCCGATAGCATGAAGACAATCGCTATAAATGGTAGCACAATAGCTAGGGCTCGGCAGCACAACCAACGCCTTGTAACGAGTGCGCGAAGCAAATAATGAATAAGAATTCTTTACTTGCGCGAACAAGCAAAGGAACCGGAAAGGGCGGGTCATTGTGGTTGTGGCCGTGCTGCCGAGCCCACTGAAAAGCGGGCGTGTGGTAAATGGCGTTTATCCTTTGGTGACGTCACTTTGGTCTCAGCTGCTCGTGACCAGGAGGGGCGCGATAATAGTAGATACGGTAGATCGGGCGGTGGCGACACGAGGCACTGACGTGACGATGTAGGAGATGGCTTGAGCGTGCCTGGTGGTCAGGAGGAACCATGATGTTTCGCCGTGATGGACAGAACGGCCGCACCGTCCCTTCAGTGGTAGCGCAAGGCACAGGTCACAGCTTGAAGACAGACTGCATGAAAACCGGTAAGTGCGGGTCATTGTGGCCGTGCTGCCCATTCCGTTGGTCTTCACTATGCAGGCATTCGCCGTCGCCGTTAAGGTGCTGATCGCTGCCCTGCTGCATGTTTCACCCGGATCACGATCACGCTTGCCTTTTATCCACCAAAGAAACGCAGTTTATCAACTCGGCATAGCTCCAGCCCCAGACGTACGTTTTTGCTAAAAGTAACCGAGCAGCCCAGCCGGCCCATAGAGAAAGGGATAGGGTAAAGAGCGGACACTTCCATAAGGCTCAGCGGCCCAATTGACTGTAGCGCACCAAGCGGCTGACGCTAGACACACATCTGCTTTTGTTAAAGGCGCGCCTTTTGTAGGTTGAACCGCGCTGCGCCACGGCGCGAAGATTGAATGCCATTAAGCGCTTGCCCTACTACCGCGCCTTCTTGGCACATTATTTCTAATCTGTACGGTGTGGTTGGGATGATGGTGATTGTGGCGAGCGTGCGGGTGGCTCGAAAGGAAGTGAAGTGTGGCCGCGTGCGGGGCGGACCAGTGCGCGTGAGTTTGTTCCGACAAGCGAACGGGTCGGACGTTCCTGGGCGTCGCTGGCGGCGGAGTTCATCGTCCTGGGCCTGGCGTACAAGGCCGGCTCGCCAGCACCTGCCGGGCACCTGGTCCGGGTCTGGTACTGCCCAGCTCCATCGTGCCTGGCCGCCACACTTGTGCTGCCACACTGGTGCCGCACTTTGCAGTACCCGGGCGTGACGCGGTACCCCGCGGTACACCGCAGTACCCCGGACTGTGAAGCGGACGCCGGACACAGACGCCGGAGCGTGGCCTGCCGCGCTACCGAGTCCTCGGGCGACTGGCGTGAACGGAGCACCGGCGGACTCGCCTGCACCGGCATCTAGTACACGAGCGGAAAACCAGAAGTAGGACGGTTTTGTGTTGGGACATATCCTATTAGGATAAGCTAGGCTGTATGCATGTCTGTTGCCAGTTACGTTAATTGGTCAAGAAAAGAAAAGCGTCCGTGTGTCTGTGAACCTGCTCTGCTACCTGCCCAGAGCTCCTGAACGGACCTGGGCCCATATATAACATCACAATTTGGCGAGCCTGCCAGGATCCTAGAAATTAGTAGATTCAAGGAACTAATCATTCAGAGAGAGGGCAGAGAGTCGAGGACGGGTTCACACGCATCGCGACGTTTGAGCAAAGATGGAGCTCGAGGCGTTGGTGCTGATGAGCGAGCAGCTAGGTATGACGCTTAAAGAATTCCTCGGCTGGTACGAAGAACAGCTTAGCATTGACAAAGAGGAATTAGAAGCGGACTGGGCAGAAACGCGAATGGATGGGCGGCTTACGCCTAATGCCGAACCCAAGCATTTGCATGAGGTTACAGAACTCCGTGAAAGAGAACAGTGGTTGAAGGCGACCGAAAAAACACTATTAGAGCTTCGAAAACGCGTGACAGCGGAGGAGAAAAACGCCTCGTTTCATGGTGTTGGACGTTACATAGATAGAGCTACTGGGTTGGATCAGAGCAGCCCTGACAAAGTGACCCTACTGTTTAATGAAGCACATGGGGCATTACAGGCCGCAGCACCTGCTAGTAGTGTAAGATCACATCTAGAGCATGAGTACAAAGCTGTGAAAGACCTTACGAAGCCTTCAGCGCTACATGTGCTCTGTTTTGACATAGATACAGTTGGACACCGTCCTAATATGTTCACCTCTGTTTTTAACGAGGTTAAGAGCTCCATAAGGACATATGTCTGCATGGAAAGGTGCCTTACTGACTGTCACAGTAATACTGAAAACGTAAGCACCTTGATAAAGGATCACAGGGAAGGACTATGCATCCATGAGAAGGTTGAGAATAAAGTCGTTGTGAGCAGAAATGTGAGCATGCGTGAAGGTGAGAAAATGCATAACGAGAGTTTAAGAGTCAAGACTGTGGCTGGCCTAGGTTATATAAGGCTGCTACGAAATGTTGAGCGTGAGAAGCTCGCAAATGGACTGTTGAGCAGCACTGGAAATTCTCCGGAACGTCGAGATGGCTATCTTACTTTAGATACAGCTGCAGCGACTCACACGCCTGGTGAGGATCGCCGCCGGAAAGGTGGGCGACCGAGGCATACCAAGAAAAGTACATATTCTGATGTTTCTAGACTATCTGGAGAACAGGCGGAGGCGAAAGACTGGCCGCAGATCTTCCATGTTCCCAAAGCCGTAAAATCAGTGATGGTTCATCTCAAGAAGAATGTTGGTGGCCGGAAAGAACACCCCTACGAGAAGCAAGCTGTGCGAGAAAGTGCAGAAGTGCGCGAAGAACCTCGACGTGCAAAGCTCATTTCCGCAAGCACATTCGGTTTAAGCCAAGGACGGAAATGAAACCACATGCCATAAAACAGTGGCATCGTACTCACTGCCGGAAAAAAGCAGCTTGTGAAATAACGGAGGATGTTGCGTCTTAGAATTATCGAGAAGTCGAAATCTCTCTACCATGCGCCAATTGTGTTTGTTAAGATGTCAGACAACGCATACGATTGTACAGTAACTTCCGGGAGTTCAATAACGTCCTGAAGTCTGACTGTGGGTTCATTCCGCGCATTGATGCCGTCTTCATCCTTGCAGGACAGAAAACGTTTTTCTCCAAGTTCAATTTTACGAAGGGTACGTCATTGGAAGGTCACTATGGTTGCTGGAAGCAGGAAAAAAAACGGATTTTTTCAGTATTTCTGGACTGTACCACTTTCGATATATGCATTTTGGCATCAAAACACCACCACCACCTAGAATGGGCTCGCACAAAACAAGACATACTACGACCGCAAGAGTCGGCCGGGGAAGCTACAGCCTGGAGAGAAAGTGCTCATCTTCCTGCTGGCCTATTCAAACAAACTATTCATGTAATGGCGAGGTCCATTTGAAGTTGTGGGCGTGAGAAACGAGGTTAACTACCTCACTGACTTGGGAGGTGCAAAGGAACAATTCCACATCAACATGCTGAAAAAATATGAGAAACTGCGTACCAGTTTCCCCACCGTGGCTGTCGCCGCTGTAGAAGGAAACATGTCAAACACACATCCCATCTGTCGCAAGATATGTGACTACAGTGACTGTATCCCGCTATTAAGTTTGTGCAACGCAAGGACTGCCATTGATGCATAGGTGTCGCAAACTATGGGAACTTGCTTCCATATGAAGTGCGAAAGAGTATGTCAAGGAAACTGACAATGTGGGCGCTGACTACGTAAGCCGTGTGTGAACTTGAGCCTTGTATTTCTTGTGTTAGTGTTTAAGTCCTGTGTCTATGTTACATGAGCAGCGTGTGAAAGGTGTGGGAGTGTGTTTCTGGTGTCCGAACAAAAAGTAAAAAAAAACGAACTCGTGTGTTGCATTGTGAAGTTTTGTGTGCTTCTGATTTGGGTTTATTATTGTTGTAGTTCTCTCCCCGCCACGTTTTCCCCCTCCCCGGTGCCAGAACAGTTGCAAGAAACTGTCTTGAAACGGGGGGAGGTTGTGATGATGGTGATTGTGGCGAGCGTGCGGGTGGCTCGAAAGGAAGTGAAGTGTGGCCGCGTGCGGGGCGGGCCAGTGCGCGTGAGTTTGTTCCGACAAGCGAACGGGTCGGACGTTCCTGGGCGTCGCTGGCGGCGGAGTTCATCGTCCTGGGCCTGGCGTACAAGGCCGGCTCGCCAGCACCTGCCGGGCACCTGGTCCGGGTCTGGTACTGCCCAGCTCCATCGTGCCTGGCCGCCACACTTGTGCTGCCGCACTGGTGCCGCACTTTGCAGTACCCGGGCGTGACGCGGTACCCCGCGGTACACCGCAGTACCCCGGACTGTGAAGCAGACGCCGGACACAGACGCCGGAGCGTGGCCTGCCGCGCTACCGAGTCCTCGGGCGACTGGCGTGAACGGAGCACCGGCGGACTCGCCTGCACCGGCATCTAGTCCACGAGCGGAAAACCAGAAGTAGGACGGTTTTGTGTTGGGACATATCCTATTAGGATAAGCTAGGCTGTATGCATGTCTGTTGCCAGTTACGTTAATTGGTCAAGAAAAGAAAAGCGTCCGTGTGTCTGTGAACCTGCTCTGCTACCTGCCCAGAGCTCCTGAACGGACCTGGGCCCATATATAACATCACAGTGGTATTATTTTTATATTTATTTTCAGTTATGAAATATACAATTAGGTCCGAATTACTCCTAATTGTCCATCAACGCAGCTGTGTCAAAGGCTTTGCCAAACAGCAGTATTGCAGGAAAGATGCCAGGAGCTCTGTGAAATGAACATTAATTTTCCTTCATACAATAACAAAATTGATACAATTCTCTCACCGTTTGGTGCACGAAAACAACCAGGAAGAGAGACAAAACGTAGGATACATTAGCCCAGGTCAAATTATAAAAAAGCAAAAAGAAATTAAGAAGGCAAGAAACAATAAATAGGTAGACAAATGTAGCATTGCATGCAGATATACAAAGTATGGAAAATGATACATAAGAAAATAGACATATACTATGCTCAAAATACATTCTCGGCTCCCACACAATACCCCGTACTTTATTTTAAACATAGATGTCAAACAAACATACTTCAAGTAGTCTTGGTTATCATGCCATAGACACATTGCTTTCAGCATAAATGCGCATTGTTGTTTGTTTCTTGCCTTGCGAAATCAGGGGGTAGACGAGCCGTACGTGAAAGTGCTGGAAGATATATATAGTGGCTGCAAAGCAACCATAGTTCTGCAAAAAGAAAGTAACAAAATTCCCATAAAGAAAGGTGTTAGGCAAGGAGACACAATCTCCCCAGTACTATTCACAGCTTGTTTAAAGGAAGTATTCAGAGACTTGGAATGGGAGCAGTTAGGGATAAGGGTAGATGGAGAGTACCTCAGTAATCTGCGATTTGCTGATCACATTGCCTTGCTAAGCAACTCGGGGGATGAACTGCAAATAATGATTGATGACCTAGACAGGAAAAGTAGAAAGGTAGGCTTGAAAATCAATATGCAGAAGACTAAGGTAATGTTCAACAGCCTCGGGAGAAGGAACAGCAGTTTACATTAGGTAGCGAAATACTGGAAGTAGTAGGCGAATATGTCTACTTAGGACAGGTAGTAACCGCAGATCCGGACCACGAAAAGGAAATAACAAGAAGAATACGATTGGGATGGGCCGCATTTGGCAAGCACTCGCAGATTATGACTAGCAGCTTACCGGTATCGCTCAAGAGGAAAGTATACAACAGTTGCATCTTGCCTGTACTCACCTATGGGGCTGAATCGTGGAGGCTAACCAAGAGAGTTTTACTTAAGTTGAGGACAACCCAGAGGGCTATGGAACGAAAAATGGTAGGGGTAACATTAAGAGATAGAAAGCGTGCAGAGTGGGTCAGAGAAATAACTCAAGTTACCGACATTCTAGTAGAAATTAAGAAGAAGAAATGGTCTTGGGCAGGACATGTAGTGCGAAGAGAGGATAACCGATGGTCGCTGAGGGTAACAAACTGGATTCCAAGGGAAGGAAAGCGTAGCAGGGGGCGGCAGAAAGTTAGGTGGGCGGATGAGATTAAGAAGTTCGCAGGGGTCAAGTGGATGCAGCTAGCACAGAACCGGGTTAAGTGGAGAAATATGGGAGAGGCCTTCGCCCTGCAGTGGGTATAGTCAGGCTGGTGATGATGATGATGATGATGATGATGATGATAAATGCGCACCCTTCACCATACAATCATGCGTTTTTGGATACAACCTGGTAGCAAAATTCCAGCAGACGGCCACGTCTGCCATCCTCGGGATTACCTTTTGCAGAAAGATTGAAGGGTTCCTAATCACAAATATTCTGTAAGCCCTAAATAAGCTGGAAAACATTCACTCATGATACAAAGTGCCTTGTATTCATTTTACAATGACAATGTAACTAGCACTCGTTAAATCCATAGCCAGAATACTCAACAGTGACAATATAAGAATGCTTCCTCTATTGTGCGCGTCTTTATAGCCTACGCCTGTTTGGGACGTTAAATATAGACCAATCAAGCTTAGCTTGCAATGTCGTCAGATGGACAATTTGTTGGAATGTTAAAATATGCACTGATATTAATATTTCAAGAAAAAACTGGGGCATTTATTTCATGCATATTAACACATATTTTATGTTAACTATCAATTATATCGTTGTAGAAATACCTGATGTGCATATTAAATCATGTGAAACGGCAAGCCGCAAGTGAAAGTTTAAACATATCGACTCGTAAAATGGTCCGGACCTCTTGCACGTATGCTTCAATCGTCTCACCAGGCCACACAGCAGAGACTGCCGAATCCTGGCATCAGCTGGAAAATTTACAGTAGAAATATATGTCATGGTGATACACCATTTACTGACTCTGCATAAACAGAATAAAGGCGAGAAATCTGTAAAGGAATAAAGTTACGAATATTGGTCAATGGTTTATCGAACCTCGCGTGCATATACCCACGTTAAATACACAAATCAAGCTACACGGCGAAGATTCCTACCACTAATTTCCAAGCATTGCTTCATTTCGCGATGTTAGTGTTTGGTTTTAAAAGCTACATTGACAGCAGACTACGCTTTTCATTCCATAAAAATATTTGATGCCTGGCGGCAACAACAAAGGGGATACCACAGTGCGCGTTAGTTGCACTGAAAATAAATAGGCGGGTGGAATGCATGTTTTCAGAAGCGGAGAGTACGGAATTATCGGCGCGCCACTTCTTTAGTATCACGCTGTTTAGAAGCACCTCGGCGTTTCCTTTTTACTGCCTTCTTTTTTAAGCACATTATTCGCGGGTTCTTCGGTGCAGATGACGATCCTCGACACACAAGTTTCTGGTTCTCCAGATTTTGTGCGGTACCTTTTTTTTCTACCGTCTTAACAATAACTGTCCCGTATGTAGTACAGGTGCTCACAGAATAATTCGGAGCGCCGGCCAGGCTGCCGCTCGCCGAAAGAGTGCGCCGGCGGAAGAATACAGAGACTGACTTCTGCGCGTGCGCGGTATCCCTAGCCAGCGACCTCCCTTCCCTAGTGAACCTAGATTAGCGCTGCCTTGCTGCAGAAGGCTAATTCTAGGGGTCTGTCAGTGCTGACAAGAGGTGGGTGGGGCTGTGTCTATGACGCCCTGTGTGTTTACGCGCTGTCCACCGTAATCTGTCACGTGCGGCTTCTTTGCAGTGTGTTAATTGACCTCTGTATCTGCTTTCGTTTCGCGAAAAATTCACTTTTTTTCATTGGCTGGCACAGGCAAAAAGGACAGCATAGGTTGTCATTTTTTGAACTCTTTAGGCGGGCGTAAGAAGCCCGTCGCTTCTTGCGTAATTCTGTGCTTTTCATTTTCTATCGTGAATAAGCCACCATTTCGCACAAAATATCAAGGGTTCATTTGTTTGGGATAACGAGCGAGAATAAAATGCTTTTCTTTTTACAATAATATGAATAAGTGCCCTATGTCTATGCCCATATTGTGTGCACATGAACTTCACGCTACCGGCTCTTATTAATCGTGTCGTGAGGTCCTGCGGTTATAATGCAAAACAAAAAGGCGTTTAGGGCATATTTGAGATATACAGGGTGGTCAAGCTAATTTTAGCCAAAGGTTAAAAAATGAAGCATTTGCGATAGACAAGAGAAACAACCTGTATGCAACTGCCAGCCATTTTGCGCAGCACAGCCAATCTCGTTTTAAAATTAACTAATACGAAATTAAGATAATTCTTCTAATTTACTATTATTGCCTTTAGACGACAAATGTGATTTGCAGAGTTGGAGAGCATCATTAAAACCCCCCTTCTATTTTTATCTGTCTATAAAAAAAGTTCTCACGTGTATTGTTTTTCCAAGCACTAATTTCAACCCACGAAGTACAAAAATTATCACGTGACTGGCGAATGTGTACGCCAAGATTGTGATGATCTTAACCTGGCTTTCAATGAACAAAATCAGCTGCGGCCTTAGCTCCAAGAGCCCGTTGAGCGGCAGATCGATATGGGTGGTTCTTCGTCCGCTTCACGGCGCACGTGACGATGCAAGTTCGCAACGAGCTCACCAACCATCGCTGCAACCATCGCCAACATATCAGCACCACTGGCACTGGGCTGTCGAGTCACGGCCGCAGCTAATTTCGTTCCCTCAGACCAACATTGACGGCACCACAGTCATGCCGCACGAATGCGCTAGTCAAGTGATTAATTTTTTTTTTTTTTGCATTTCGCTAGCCATTTCTAGATCTTGCAAAAACTACACGTGAGGTTTCCTTTATCAGAAATAAATGGAATGGGGGTTTCCGAAGGGGCTCTCCAACTTTGCAAATCAAATTTTTGTGTAAAGGCAATGGTTATAAATTACAAAAATTATCTTATATATTACTGATTAGTAATTGCAAAGCAAAAACTTGCCTGTGGTGCGCCAGATGGCTGGTAGCTGTACACAGGTGATTTCTCTGGCCCACCTCAACTGTTTCCTTTTTTAACTCTTGACTAAGGTTAGCTTGGAACAGGAAGTTCCCCTGTATTGGCGATGCCATTGTCTGAAAGCGCCAATGATGGCTCTATCCTTCCTGTGAGCTACCAATATTGTAACAGTTGTTATAAGGAAGTAATGCAGCTGCTGAACGGGGGCACCGAGAGAGCTGAACAAAAGAACGAGAGCCCCAGAAACGGACCTACATTTCAGCGTGCTGCAGGCCCGACTTATAAATGGCCGTCACGTCGTACTCCTGCAACCGGAAACTCCATCTGGCCAACCGGCCAGAAGTGTCTTTAATACTGGCTAGCGAGCTAGCGAGTGATGATCGCTGACAACACGAGATGGTCGTCCGCAGATGAATGGTAGGAACTTACTCAGGGCCGAAATGACGGCAAGACACTGTTTTTCCGTCGTCGAAGAGTTTCTTTCCGATCGAGAAAGTATGCGCCTCGCGTAGGCGATGGCTCATTCTAGACCATCCTGCCACTGTATGAGGATCAATCCAAGTCCGACATTGCTGGCGTCAGTGTGGACATCAGTCCTTCTCGTATTCTCAAGACTATACCGAGAAACTGTCCCTCTCTTCAAGACTGTACCGTGCTCTTCACCCCATCTTCCCTCTTCGTCTCGCGACGCTGTCTTCCCCTGCCCTGCGCCGTCCTTAGTGTACGAAGCGGACGCACCGAACTAGCCATTACTAACGATTCGTTCTATCCACTCACGTTGCAACGTGGCGAGTGCGTTGGGCATGCTGAGCCTGTTCGTACAGAAAATTTTGTGACCCTACCACCGGTTTTCTCCACCTGTGCCGACACAATATCCCACAACGTCAGTGCCCTTAGCCCACCTCGTTCCTCGTCTCCTTCACTGGCTACCTTCGACAAAGCCATCGACAGTGCTCTCGCTCCAGATCAACGCGCCAAGCTCCTCGACTTACTGAACCGATTCCGAGCTTCCTTTGACATCCAGCGGCTATCCTTCGGTCGTACATCAACTGTTTCTCACCACATCTATGCTGGTACGCACGCTCCATTACGCCAACGCCCTTATCGTGTATCAGCCTCAGAGCGCCGCATTATTGATGAGCAAGTCGACGAGATGCTCAGTAGGGGTGTAATTCAGCCTTCCAGTAGCCCTTGGGTGTCCCCGGTCGTTTTAGTCAAGAAGAAAGACGGGTCTATTCGGTTCTGTGTGGACTACCGATGCCTTAATGCGATCACACGAAAGGACGTCTATCCGCTACCACGCATAGACGACGCGCTGGACACTTTGCATGGAGCGGAATTTTTCTCTTCAATCGATTTACGTTCTGGCTACTGGCAAGTTCCGATGGCTGAGGACGGTCGCCCCAAGACAGCTTTTGTCACCCCCGACGGGCTCTATGAGTTCAACGTCATGCCATTTGGCCTGTGTAATGCGCCCGCCACATTTGAACGCATGATGGACAATATTCTCTGCGGTTTGAAGTGGCACACATGTCTCTGCTACTTGGATGATATTGTTGTATTTTCATCCGACTTTGCGACCCACCTAACTCGCCTTGAAACTGTCTTGCAATGCCTTAGCAACGCCGGTCTACAGCTCAATCTGAAAAAGTGCCATTTCGCTGCTCGCCAACTCACTATTTTAGGGCATTTAGTGTCCAAAGATGGCATCCTTCCAGATCCATCTAAACTTCACGCTGTCGCTGAGTTCCCGAAGCCAACATCTATCAAGCAATTACGCAGCTTTATATGCTTATGCTCCTATTTTAGGCCTTTCGTTCGGAACTTTGCGATCATCATTGCCCCTCTGACGCAACTTCTCAGCGCTCACAAAGATCGTTCTGCCCGGTCGCCGGCTTGCGCACGATACTTACCTCACCCCCCGTATTGCGCCATTTTGACCCGGCTGCTCCTACTGAAGTGCACACCGATGCCAGCGACGTCGGCCTCGGCGCTGTTCTTGCCCAACGAAAACCCGGTGTTGATGAATACGTTGTGGCGTACGCAAGTCGAACTTTGACCAAGGCCGAGACCAACTACTCGGTGACAGAAAAGGAATGCTTGGCCATTGTTTGGGCGCTTCAGAAATTTCGGCCATACTTGTATGGGCGCCCATTCGATGTTGTTAGAAACCACCACGCTTTGTGTTGGTTGTCTTCACTAAAAGACCCCACCGGCCGTCTCGCCCGCTGGTCGCTTAGACTGCAAGAGTATGCGATCCGAGTTATCCATCGTACAGGGCGCAAGCATTCCGACGCAGACGCTTTATCTCGCTCGCCGGTGCCGCCTGACGCTCCGTTGTCACCTGCCTCTAGCATCTCGGTATTCTCGGTGAAAAGAGGTAGAGTCGGTGGACTTTGAAGGCGGCGGCGGCGGAGTTCGATAAGGGCTTCGTCTTGGGCACTCCCCCATAAAAAGGGTGTGCCATCTCGGGTCTAGGTTGTAAACGGCTCAGTTAGGAGAGAAAAATCTTGAACAAAGCGGCGGTAATACGAGCAGAGGCTCAAAAAGAGTCGCAGAGCCTTCTGTTGGTTGGGCTTGGAAAACTGGAGACGGCGGAAGTCTTCTCTGCGTCTGGGAGAACACCATTGTGCACTGACAACATGGCCTCAGAAGCGAAGCTCCTCGAAGGCGAGATGACATTTCTCTGACTTAATGGTTAGTTGCTCAGTCTGGAGAGCTTGAAGGACAATGCGCAATCGCTGCAAAGTGTTGGTCGAAGCTAGACGAAAAAATTACCACGTCGTTCAGGTAAACAAGGCACGACTGCAACTTCAGACCACCTAAAACGGTGTCCATCATACATTGAAACGTGCCCGGAGCGGAGCAAAGTGCAAACAAAAGCACCTTAAATTCATACAGACCGTCGGGTGTCACGAATGCCGTTTTCTCCTAGTCTCGCTCGTCCGCCTCTATCTGCCAATATCCGCTTTTGAGATCTAAGGACGAGAAGAGCCTGGCGTCACGGAGTCGGTCAAGCGCATCATCGATTCTGGGGAGTGAGTATACGTCCTTTAAGTAACAGTTTTCATTTTCATGCAATCAACACAGAACGGCAACGTGTTGCCTTTTTCACCAGCACCACCGACGACGCTCACGGACTTGTTGAAAACTGTATAAGATCGTCTGCAAGCATTTCGTTGAATTGCTAACTATAGACAGACACAGGTTAGGAAACAAGCGGCAAACAGCTTTCACAGGACCCCCCTCCAGCCAATAGCATCGCTCCAAATGTGTGACGTCGCGGAACACACCGAAAAAAAAAAAACGAACAAAAAAACTTATTCTTCAGAGTTCACGATCTTGTGGACTTTTAGCAAAATAGCCGCCTCCGGTTATCATTTCCGTCCGTCGGTGTCGCCAAATAGATGCGCAGGTGTAATGAAAAGTTCTGCTGGGTGCCTTGGTTCATCTTTGAAAAGGAATGCTTTTGGCGCGAAACAAGTAGGAAACGTACGAGGACAGAACACAAGACACGAAAGAGCGCTATCGTTCGTGTGTTGTGTTCTCGTCGATTCCCTACTTGTTTCGCGCTAAAAGCATTACTTTTCAAAGCTGCGCAGGTAGTCCAATGTTAGTGCTGTGTAATAAGGTAGGATTCTGCAAAAAGTATTATTGTGGGTTGTGGAGAGTTGTTTGTATGCTAGGTGAAAACGATGGTTCTAACATTCCATTACCACTCGACGTGCCATCGGGAGACCGCCGCTGCTTACCGTGGCATTTGCGTCGTTCGGTGATTCAGAACGTTCTGCACCACACAGCGGTAGTAATCGCCCTCCGAGGATGTTCTTTTCTTGTGCGTGAACTTCTAAGGGTGAGCGCGCGTTTCGATCGGGCTGCCGTTTCATCTCTCCGATGTCAGTGAAAATATGTTATAGCCCATGCTCTTATCGCACCAGCGAGCTCGACAGGTGATGGCAACTGCTGATTCTTGTTTATCAGTGAATGCGCTCGTGTTTTTAATACTCGGTAGGTGAGTAGCGCACGGCGGTAAAGCCAGAAAGAGTGATGAGATGAGAGAAATTTAAATGAAGCGTCAAGCACTGCATGCCCTCTTGGAGCATATACCGAGCTATTAGCATGAACGCTGTGCATTGTGATCCGGTTTTGGTACGTTTTGCTTTGTTTCTTAAATCTGTGCGTAATCATGAAGCGCCAATAATACGAAACAAGATATTTGCACTTTTTGATCGTGAATGCATACATGATGCCCAGTTAATTTCGAGACAATTTTTCACTCTTGCGCGACCCTGTTATCTGCTAACATAACACTGTTATATAATGCGTTAACTTATTTGGTAGGTTTTCCTCCCTTCTTTTTACTCTGTGATAGGCAGCTGGGGATTTGTTATTTCTTAGGAGGAGTACTTTATGAATTAAATAAGAATAGTAATGCACTCTTTTAATTTGTTGAGGTGTAGTTGTATTCAAATAAAAGATTTTCAGACCATTTTCAAATGCAATAAATTAACTACCATCTTTTCAGTTGTGCATCACAAGTGAGCTTCAGTGATATTATGCGTTATAATTTCACACGTTACATTTCATTGGTACGGATAGCTGCAAAAATGCGTGTCAAACAATAAAATGTACCACTGAAAGTACAGCATATTGTTGAGGGACGCTGTGCACGCCTAGAGATAGACACAGAAAACGGAGGACACCAGGCAAACACCACTTGCGCTCTTCGTTTATTCTCTAACCCTCGCGCTGGCGCCGCGCGCTCTTCTTTTTCTGGCGTAGAGCTCCTCGGCGCGCGCCGTAACTGCCGTAACATCTTTCCACCGAGAGGAAGTGCCGCTGAGCTGCTGCAGGCGCGCCACTTATGGGGCGGCATTTCGTGGGGAAGGCAATGAGGCAGCAGGCGACGAAGTGGTGATGGCACGGTATCAAAGTCGGAATGAATGCTGGCCCCGTTGACATATCGCTTCATGTTTGACGCATGCTCCGGGAAAATGTGGTGCAGATCGCAAGGTCGATGCTCGGGGAGGTCTTCGAGGCGGTAACGGGGCCGAGCCGTTCAACGACACGGTAAGGGGCGCGGTATCGGGGCATGAGCTTCGTGGCACGGCCAGTCGTGCGGATGGTGCGGCGAACGAGGACCAAGTCACCGGACCGGAAGGAGGGAAGTGGGGTGCGGCCGCACTGGCCACTTGCACACGCGCATGAGCCGTGAGAAGGTTGCGCTGAGCGTCGAGGCGGGCGTAACGAAGTTGTTGGGCGGAGTCAGTTGGCGACGCAGTCTGATGGGGAAGTCCCAACTTCCCGTCGAGAGGGATGGAGGGTGTTCTGCCATAGACGACTGAAAACGGCATGACATGCATTGTTTCTTGACTCGCAGTGTTGAGTGCAAAAGCTGCCGCAGAAACAAAACGATCCCAGTTTCTGTGGGACGGAGCTACGTAGGAGGCGAGTATATCCGTGAGGGTGCGGTTAACACGCTCCACGAGGCCATTTCACTGTGGATGGGTGGATGATTGACGGATGTAGTGGAATGCGCAATGCCGAAGGAGCGGAGGGCTCGCTCAAACTCACGGGACATAAAGCAGCTCCCACGGTCTGTGATGAGGCGTCGGGGTACACCATGCCGAAGAACAAGATGCTGTTCCATAAACAAAACGGCACCAGCGGAAGAGGTGTCTGGAACGGACAGTGCTTCGACCCACTTCGAAAAGTAGCAGATCGCAAACAGAATATACCTGTTTCCGGCGGGGGCTTCGGGAATGGGCACAAATGGTCCATTCCAACCAGTTAGAAAGGTGAACTCGGCGGCGAAAAAGCCTGCGGGGGTGGCTTGGTTATTCTTGTGGACGATTTCCGGTATTGGCACGTCTGGCAGGACGCAACGTGTTCCTTGACGTCTCTAGACATATTAGGCCACCAAAAGCGCTCCGACACTCGTGCGTAAGTCCTGCCGCGACCAAGGTGTCCAGCTGTGGGAGCGTCGTGCAGGCCGCGCAAGACTTGCGACCGCAGTGTTGCTGGCACCACTGGCAACGACACGGGTGGTCGACACAAGAGATTATCTTTAATTCGATATACCCGGCGCAGTTTACGGAGACCTGCGCCGGCGGTGGTGAAAAGGGATTGTACTATGGCCGCAATGTCGGAAGCTTGCGTTTGTGCAGTCCTGAAATCCGTCAAAGCCGTCACGGGACAAGGGGGGCGAGAAAGGAAATCAACATCTTGATGGGCAGAACCGCGCCGATGCACTATGGTGAAATCGTACTCTTGAAGTTGCAGTGACCAACGTGCAATCTTGGCATTTAGGTGTTTGGCAGACTGCAGGCAAGTGAGAGCGCTATTGTCCGTGACTATGGTAAAATGACGGCCGTACAGGTAGGGACGGAACTTATCGACGGCCCAGACAACGGCGAGGCACTCTAGTTCCGAAGTGGAAATCCAGAAATTCCCGACACCATCACCGAGACCGAAGTATGCTTCTCCATAACACAGCTTCGCGTAAACTCTGCTCCCGGAGCGGACGGTGTTACCAAGAAATCTCTACGAAACTTGGACGATGTGCCAATTACGGCACCTACTAATTGCATGAATGAATGTTGGGAGAAAGGCGGAATTCCTGCAGCATGGAAACATGCGAAGGTAACGTTCAAACCTAAACCGGGCAAACGGCTAGCCCTTGAAAACCTCAGGCCTATCTTTTTAACATCATGCATAAGAAAACTAATGGAGCATGTTATCCTAAATCGCCTCCACACCTATGTCGAGGATCGCCATCTCCTACCAGCCACAATGTTGGGATTCCGTTCTCGACTCTCAGCACAAGATGTCACGCTGCAACTTTTCCATCACATAATACATCCGCCCATTGGCTAAAGCACCAAAGCTATCCTAGGTTTAGACTTAGCCAACTCATTCGATAATGTAGGACATGCAGCTATACTTAACAACCTCCACGCAATAAACCCCGGTCAGAGGACCTTCAAATACGTAAGGGATTTTCTCACAGGTCTAACAGCCAAACTAAATTTTGGAACCCTAAAATCTGACACTATATCACTCGGCAGCCGCGGCACCCCACAAGGGTCCGTGCTGTCCCCCTTCCTTTTGAACTTGTCCCTCTTATCACTCCCGGACGAACTCAACCGTATACCCAATCTGTCCCATACGTTATACGCCGACGACATAACGCTGTGGGTCACATCAGGAAATGACGCAGAAATAGAAGAAATCCTACAACCAGCAGTGAACGCCGTTACATAATGTGTAGAGAGGGCCGGTCTATCCTGCTCCCCAGCAAAATCAGAACTTCTGCTCATGCATGGAATACCATGCACAGGGAGCCATACCCAAATCCGGGTGCACATTAAGGGACAACGTACACCGGAAGTGTCCGTCATATGGGTTCTGGGAATTTGCATTCAGAACAACAGCCGAATTGCAGAGTCCCTCAATCGCCTTAAGGCTAGTGTCTATCAGAGAGTGCGTCTGATACGTCGAGTCGCTAACTGGTATTCGGGCATGAAGGAAACTGATCTCGTCCGCCTGGTGCAGGCTTTTGTCATTAGTAGAATTACCTACACGCTACCATACCTGAAACTTAACTTAGTAGAAACAGAACATGGTAATTGCTGGTCAGACGGGCGTTCAAGTCCGCACTTGGTCTTCCCATAAATATCTCCATGGAGCGATTCAGTGCCCTCGGAGTCCACAACACTCTTAGCGAGCTAGTAGAAGCCCCATTTTGTAAGTAGTGCGAAAAATGAGGACCAAGAAAAGGACACGACACGTGTTGTGTCCTCCTTCTCTTGGTCCTCGTTTCTTTCGCTACCTACAAAATGAACCAGGTTGAACTCGCCCAACTTTCAACCTTACTAGTGGAGGCCCACCTCACCTCGCAATAAGAACGGCTAAACCACACACTGACCGGGCGCTTTATCCTTAACGCTCTCTCAATCGGTTATCCCACAACGAGGAAGGACAAATTGTCACTTCCAATGAGCATAAGAACGTACTTGAAAATTGTACATCTCCCGAACAATATTCACCCTGAATTTCATTCGGACAGGCAGGTAGAAAGAGCCAAACTCCTACACAAGCAATACCAGTCCAAAAACGACATGGTCTATGTCAATGCAGCCGAATACGCGGACCGCAATGCTTTCACGATTGTGACTGTAAATTACCAGGGTCAACGATTCTCGGCCGGTTCGGTCATTACCAAAGACAGGGAGGAAGCGGAGGAAACTGCGATCGCCCTCGCGATAAGCTCAACTTCAGCCCTTCATATAATTAGCAACTCGAAAACCACAATAAGAAATTACAGCAAAGGCAGAATATCCCCTATAGCACTCAACGACTCATCGTTCAATACAGCTAATCTAGACACCAGCACATTCCTCCCTTCCTAGTAATGAGGCTGCCCACAATTTCACCCGAGGACTCGTCAGCCGGGCGACGGGACAACTCCTCATGAGGTCGGTGAGGGACCTTATGGTTTCCTATCAAGAAATTACACTACACTTCCGTCAAACACGTACCCTGTACCCTCCGGGACACAAATCTGTTACAAAGGCACAGGATGTCACTTGGCGAAAATTACAGACGCATTCCGTTCCATATCCACTAACCTATGCCTGCATTTCCACCCCTTACTGCAACTTATGCCACCAGAGGGCCAACTTACGCCACATGCTGTGGGCATGCCCACAAGACTCCCCTCCGCGGGATCTGCACCTCTCCGCCTGCGAGTAGTGGGAGGCGGCTATGCTCAGCTCGGACCCGCTAATACAACTGCGGGCCATTGAGCGTGCAACCCAGGTCGCCAGAGCTCAAGGGCTGCTGCCCATGTAGCGCGGAAGCTCCTGCCGGTCTGACCTAATCAAGTAATAAATGTTTATCCTCCTTCTGCTCCTGGCATAGCACAGTACACAGACGCCTTGGCGTTTCGCCTCCATCCAAACGCGGCCATCGCGGTCGGGATCGAACCCTCCGGTTCAGTAGCCGAGCGCCTTAATCACTGGTAGGCGAACAAGCGGAACAAGGACGCAGGTATAGTACAAAACGAATCGTCGTTATGTGCTCAACATGTTGATACTTGAATTTGGAACCTAGGAGTGAAATTGAAACGCGTCTGCCACAGAGAGGGGGACCGCTTTAGACGGTTAACGCTCCTCAGCCGAACGCCGATCAGCGGTGCGCTGAAATTTATACATTAATATAAATTACATCATTACGCTCAACTTGTGACCCTACGGATGGTGTTAGAGAGACCGGAGGGGTGTTTAATCAATACCACTGTAAGAACTAAACCATTGGCAAGACCCCACGCACAAGCTCGGCTACCCGACTGGAATAAGTTTCGGCAAAGCTACATCAATTCGGCCTCTATCCACGAACAAGGATACTACGTGTGGGCACAAGGATTGGTTACACATCTTCGTTTGGTGAAAACACAAATTCAGCTCTCGGAGGCCACTCCAGAGGTGGACAACCACCTTCTGCACCTTTGGGAAGCGCGGCACAGCCTCGTCCGCAGATGGCGCCGCCAAAAACACAACAGAAAGCTCAGAATTCGTATCGCCGAGCTCACTCAGCGAGCGGCAGAGTACGCGGCCCAACTCGCTGACTCAAACTGGGTAGACCGCTGCAACACGGCGGCCAGACAAATGTCGAGCCGGAGCACGTGGCGCCTTTTCCGTGCCCTAATTGACCCGACTCAAACCCGCGCCGAGACACAAAAACATCTCCAACGAGCTATTCATAGCTTCGATGGAAATGCATCAAAATTAGCATGCAAACTGCGCGACCAGTATCTTTGCACTAAGCAGGACCCCGGAGGACCCGCGTACTCGTATGCAGGTTCAGAGAACGCGGATCTGGATCAACCGTTCCAGTTGCATGATCTGAAGGCGGCCCTGGCTAAAATGAAACCAGGAACGGCACCGGGCCGGGACAAGATAACTGTGAAACTGCTTGCCAATCTTCCCGACCCCGCCTACGAAACCCTCCTCGCTTTCATCAACTCGATCTGGCTTGGTGAGGCACCTCTACCAATTGAATGGAAGACCGCCCTGGTAACTTTCATTCCGAAAGCCGGCAAAGCCATAAACACAGACAACCTCCGCCCCATCTCCCTCACGTCTTGTGCGGGAAAGCTGATGGAGACCATGGTGCGGGACAGGCTGTCTGGGTTTCTGGAAAATAAAAATACATTCGCAGACACCATGTTCGGTTTCCGCCCGCAAAGGTCCGCTCAGGATGTTCTGCTTCAACTCGACCGAAAAATTCTCAACCCTGTCGAATATCCCTTCAACGATAAGGCAGTACTCGCCCTTGACTTGAAGGGGGCTTTCGAGAATGTCACACACGAAATCATACTGCAACATCTCTCCCAGACGAACTGTGGACATAACACATTTCAATACATCAAGCAATTTCTCTCAGATCGGCAATCTTTCATCCGAATACAAGAAGAAGAACATGGCCCATATAAACTGGGAACGAGAGGCACCCCACAGGGTGCGGTCCTCTCGCCATTACTTTTCAATCTGGCCATGATGAAACTCCCGGCTCAGTTGGCGACGGTCGAAGGCATCCAGCACGCGCTGTACGCCGACGACATAACCATCTGGGCCAAACACGGATCGGTTGGAGACATTGAGGCTAACCTGCAGCAAGCGGCGCAGATCGTAGACGCTTACGCCCGCCGCTGCGGCCTTCAATGCTCACCGTACCAAATCCGAATTTGTGCACATTCGCCCGTCGCCTAAGTGCACCACAAAAATGGAACTATCCCTGGCCAGCGGTCCATTACCCGAACACGATGAAATTAGAGTACTTGGTCTCCTTATCCACAAACATCGACGGGCTGATACAACACTAGCAAACCTGCGCAAGATGGGGGACCAGGTGGGCCGGATGGTGCGCCGGGTTTCCAACAAACGAGGGGGGTTACGGTGCACAGACGCTTTGCGGCTGGCGCATGCATTCGTGACCAGTCGAGTACTCTACTCGACTCCTTACCTCCACCTGCGCAGATTTGATGACAACGCTCTCGAAGTGATTCTCAGAAAGATGTACAAGCGTGTCCTCGATCTCCCGATCAACACATCCAACCAGCGTCTTATGGGTCTGGGGATGATAAACACATTCGCGGAGCTCAGAGAGGCGCACTTGACTAATCAATACACAAGACTTTTAAAAACGCCGTCGGGACGCCGCCTATTAGCCCGACTACACATCCACCACCCAACATTTACTGAAGAGCGCGTACGCATTCCTGAAATCTGGAGATACGCCCTGCACGTACGTCCTCTTCCGGCCAACATGACACGTGACGACCACAATGGCAGGCGCCTTGCGCGGGCGGAGGCACTGGCCCGTCACTATAGGAACAAACACGGAATTTTCTACGTGGACGCCTCCGGCCCTCACCATGGGGGGTGGTACACAGCCGCAGTCGTCCATCAAAAAATCACGGTGAATGGCCTAACGTTCCGAGCTGAAGACATAACACATGCGGAAGAAGTTGCCATCGCGTTAGCCGCTGCAGACAAGGACTCACGAGTCATCATCACCGACTCGAGAGGGGCCTGCAGAAATATTAAACAGGGGTACATTCCTCTCTTTCCGCACCGCATCCTTCAAAACAGTGACTACCTCGGGGCCCCCGCGTCTCGAACGATTGTATGGGCTCCAGCTCACATGGGCCTCGAAGGCAATGAAACGGCCGACGCCGCCGCCCGCGCGCTCACTCTCCGGGCAACGCCTTCAGACCCTTATGATACGGATCTCGAACCCAATCCGGCTCTCACTTTTCGAGACATTATTGAATTATTTCAATTCGGCCATGCAAATTATCCTAAGCCTTGTAAGGGTCTTACAAAGGTGGAGGAACGCACACTCCTCCGCCTTTACACCAAAACGCTGCTGTGCCCGGCAGTTTTAAAACACTTTGATCCTGCCTGTACAGGAAAGTGCCCGCACTGTGCGGAGAAGTCTTCGGACATCTTCCATATGGTGTGGGAATGTCAGTCAACCCCGAACCTCACCCCCAAACCCAACCCCACCCGGGAAGACTGGGAGGCAGCCCTGCTCGGCTGCTCCGATCTGGCAAGCCAGAAGGCCCTGGTTCACCGAGCCCGAGCCGCAGCGGTCGCCAATGGGCTCCTGTAATGAGGAGCCTACCTAGTGTTTGCGTGAGGTTGCTCCAGCTACCTCAAGCTTCCTCCGAATAAAGGTTTTAAACACACACACACACACACACACACACACACACACACACACACACACACACACACACACACACACACACACACACACACACACACACACACACACACACACACACACACACACACACACACACACACACACGCACACGCACACGCACACGCACACGCACACGCACACGCGCACACGCACACACACACGATTAATGTTTTTGTACGCATCAAAATGCAGTTTTAAATTTACTCTCATTTTGATGGGAGACACACCATCGACCTTTGGTGTCAGAAATGGACAGAGTTCGCGTTTGCAGGAGGGATCGTATCTGGTCGAACCACTTCGTAGACACATGCGGATGGTATCAAACTATTCGTCTTGGCGAGATTTATGGGAAATTAGATAGCGATTGTGAATAACTTACGCTTTTGCATTTCATCTTCTACCGGCGGTGGCTGCATTTTTTCAGCTCGCGTATTTTTGTTTGCCAACGAGCTGCTTTCTCCTTACAATTTGAGAGCCTGACGCTACCGGCGAACTTTACGAGCTCGATTAAAAAAATCGCTTTGGACTTTCGTTCTGGATGTAACGCCAAGTACATTTTCAGCAGTGTGATTTCTAAAAAAAGAGGCCCCTCGTAACAATTTTATAAAGACGGTATGTAACGTTTGTAAAGAAGGTGACCTGGCACCAGCGCGCCGGCACGAAACGCGAGCACCAGTTGTTCGAGGCATCGCCTCCTCTAGAAAGATTCATGCGGCATCGCTCACTTACCCATTGGAGAGATTGTGCCTTTAGTTGCGGGCAGTCGTCGAGAGATGGCGCCAGATACGCCCCTATCTCTGAAAAGGGGGCTGGGGTGGTGTGGTGTCTAGGCGGGCGCAAGCGGCGCAGCCAGTAGCGGCATCCGTGGCGACTGCTCGGAAAGCTAGAGAGGTAACACGTGTTCTCAGTTCTACTTGAGAAAATTAGTTTGTTTTCTGTCCACTTCCAATGAAATTCTGGCTTGCGCGTAGTAAACCTTCCTTTGACTGCTGGTCGCGTTCACAAGTATCCTGTCGAAGTTCTTTTCATTCGCACTCGCACATGTGCAGCTGCGCAGCATGAGTAGACTCAAAACTTTGCTGAAAGTTGTGGTAACTCCAAGCAGCTTCGTCAACAACATAAAAACGATACATTTGAGCTTAGTGTATGGCTAGGGAAGGGCTCGCAATTCTTTAAATTTTAAGCACTTTCTGGGACATAGGCTTGCAGTAAAGGAACTTAACGACCGCATTCCTCTCGGTAGCACACACAGCGTAGTTTGTGAACAGCGGCTTCATGAATTTTTGGTCAATGAGTTCCAGCAGAATCTTGCGATGGTCACTGTCTTTTTTGCCGCAGTTGAGAACATTAAGTTCCATGAGCGCCACCAAACTTCTATCCACACACGCCTCCAGGGGTTTTCTCAAGTATTTTCTTTGGGGAAGCACGCGATCTACAAGCTTCCGAAGACCGGTTAGCACCTTTACGAGCTCCTGGCTCGGGTAGAATAGCCCGCCTCAATCTTGGTGGGCAATGAGGCCAAGTAGTGGTATGCTGCCTTTGTGACCCTGCAGTAAGAATACACAGTCCGACCAGGTGATGTTTTCACTTGCCGCTCTTGCAATGAAACCACCAACCATGGCGACGCCTGCTTCTTCCGGGCCTGTTATGCATGGTGTTGATGTTGCGCAGGGGTTCTGCAAGTTATTCACTGCCTTGTCGAGAAACTTGTTGCCGGTGGCAGGCATGGCGGGGCTCTGTTGGGTATAGAGAAGCTGCCTTGGGGACGAATGACGTCGAGCTCTGAACGTTGCTCTTATCTGAGGCAGCAATAATGCCGGTCTTGAGCATTTTTTAAGTCCGAATACAGCACTCTTCTTATCGAGGACGTCATTGTTGGCGGAACTTCGGAAAGCCGAACATAGCCTCGATTGGGTTACTCAACATTTTGCGTGTTAGTACGAAGCGGAACTGCTTGCGGTCAGTTAATGACGAATGCACTCTACATTCGATTTGGTTGCAAAGACAAGAGCGTGGTACGTTCCCTTCCTAAAAATGATTTCGGTCGCAATTGCGTTCTTGAGACCTTCGATGTAGGCAAGGAAACTAACCTCGAGCCAGTCTAATCTGGGATCGTCGGCTTCCGTAAACTGCCGATCGTCAGCGTTATTGCAGTGGATATGTTGTTGGCAATCGCTGATGTCCATCACTCTGAACCACTTGCGAATCATTTTCCTGAATTCAATTGTGGGTCTTGCAGAATCGAAGTCCAGATCACATATGTGGCCGGCTTAATCTTTGAGGCAGCTGAGTGCGGCAGTTACGGGGACTGAAAACAATTGAACAGTTGACCTTACGTTCATTTTTTTTTATGTTAGTAGGGTACACATGCTTCCTGGTGAGGAACCTGACTGGCTTCACTGTCGAATTCTTCTGCATTTTGTGCAGACTTTTTACGTACCTTGATGATATCTGCTTGTCTTTGCCGAAGTCCTTCGCTGGAAACTGTGACCTCACATTTTTTATAATATGGCTTTGGTCGAAAGAAATAAAAATCTGCGTAGCTGTATCGGCGGGGTGTGGTGCCTGTATGCTTGCTTTGCCTCCGCACAAAATAGCCATTGCAGCTACATTCACCTTGTGGTTGTCAGTCATCAGCCGGACGATGTCGAATCCTACATCGGTTGTTATCTGCAATACGTAGCGCACAGCTACGGCTAACTGTTCTCCTGTGCAGCCTTGGGCAAAAAATACCCTACCTGTGTCTTAAACCTCGTGTGCAAACCGCACCGCAAAAAACACAGAATGGAGTTCGCCAGGACTTCGTCTTGTGAGCTAGGACCAACATCTTGCAGTTCGGGGCCCATATCGACATCGCCTACAAACGCATCCTTTTGCATATTGTAAATTAACTTTTCCCGGATTCTCATATCGTCTACCACAAGACTGCACACCTTGGATTGAGATGTGTCCAAATTTTTCAGTTTCGTTTCCAGTCGGCAACGGACGAAGTTCCTGAAGCCAACTTCTCCACCGAATACTCCAATTTATTTTTGTAGAGTTGCTCGACATGGCAGTCGCAGCAGTCTCTCGGACCTGATATGCTCGTACGCCTTTTTTGATATGTGTCGAATGACGATACAGTGCCTGACTGTGGTTTCAGACCAGTGCGGTTTCTTCTTGCTGTGATTTTTTATCTGCTCTCGAAGCAGCACTGCCATATCTTTCCTTCTTCTGCGTAGGCCTCAACTTCTAAAATCGCACTGACTGAGCGGCTTTCTTTCAATTTGTCAAGTTCTGGCTTGTACGAATCCACAGTTCTATTTAGCCTCTATATTTTCGTTCTCAAGGCGCGTTATTTCTGGCCTCACCGTTTGCGCTGCACGAAAAGCGTAGAAGACGGTGCTGTCGTGATCTGCGTCGCGAATGACCGTCTAGCAAAGACTTTCCTTTTTCGTTTCTTACTCTCCAAGGCGGGGACTCTATCTGTGGCCTGCTGGCTGTTTTCTGCAGTCTCCTCTTGTATTGGGGAGATCGGCGCATTTGCAGGCAGGGGCAACGAGAATTCCCAGCTGATTGGCCCAGCAGCACTTGACGATGTTGTCAACTCAGGAGGCTGCTCTATAAAAGTTGCTGCCTTGTTTGCTGCCTTGTTTGCGTCGCCTTGGCAATTTTCATCTACTGGTGCGCACAAAACCCTCGGCGAAAGCTCGCGCTTATGTTTTCTGCTTCCTCCGTCAGAATTTTCTCCGTGTGCGGTGTCGAGGCAGTGAAGGCACTGCATCTCGCTAGAGTAAACGTCGCCTCCTGTCATCTCGAAAATCAGATGGTTTAAAGTGAAGGCTGCACACGACTGTGTAATCAGAGCTGGGAAGCCAATCTTTTCGCACTACTGCACTTAGCCATTGTTCCCGCGTAGCACTGTCGGACGGTAACTCGTGCAATGACACCCCGGGCTCCTTCCTCCGTTCGCTTGAAGGGAAGCTTGGGACGCAGCCATAGCGCATCGCTCTTTGCAGCACTGAGTTCGGGTCGCAGTACGCGCACAGAAGAGATAAAAATAATTCTTGCCAAAAAAACGAGACAGTTGCAAGCTTCGAGCGGCAGCAGCCAGCAGATTTGTACAAGCAGTTCTGCTTATACGCATTTGTCAACATAGTTTTCACAATTTCAGCCCCATTTAAACATTTGTAAGCAGTGTATGAGCGCTCAAAATCACTTTATTCGAGAAGCTTTATCCTGATAACAGCGCCTGTAAGTTTTCGTCTGTTTAAACAGCTCGAAACACGCGAACGGCGTCGTTTGCTACGGCCCGCCCCGGCCGCACCGCGATGCGGCGCCGCGCGCATGCGCAAATGTGTAAATGCGTGTCTCAGGGGAAAGGTAAGGGCAGCGGGTTTTCTGCGCATGCCGCAGGCATCTTTTAAAGGCGGCAATGTTCGAGGCAGCGCCTACCTTGCAAGCGCGTACCTGCAAGCCTCGACCTAGCCCTAACAAACGAGCTCGCCTTACAACAAAGCTCGTTACAATCTTGGTGGAGTCTGCGGGGACTGATCCTGGAGCTACGCAGTCGTACCCTCGCTACCGCGATGCCAGGTGACGCCATCCTACCAACCGCTTCGCCACCTGCAACCTGTCCCGGTGCGCTTCGTCAACGGGATCCATTTTCATTGGCACGGACGACCACGATGTGCAGGACTTTCTGTCCTACGAACGAGTAAGCACTCACAACCGGCGGGACGATGGCATGAACCTGACATGTCGTTTTCTACTTGGCGGATGTGGCGAATCTTTGGTTCCAAGACCACGAATCGGACTTCGCCACCTAGTCCGCTTTCAAGACATCCTTTATCGACACCTTCGGGCGTCCGGCTGTGCGCAAACTTCGCGCTGAGCAGCGTCTTTCCTCGCGCAGCCAACAGCTCTGTGAAAGCTTCACCAGTTATATTGAAGACGTCCTCGATCTATGCAAGCGCGTCAGTGCATCAATGACAGGGACTGAGCGCATCAAGCGTGTACTTAAGGACATTGAGCTAGACGCCTTTCACATCCTTGTAGCCAAAGGCCCCACCTCTGTCAACGAGATCACCAATATTTGTCAGAGTTATGACGAACTGCTCGCAAACGAGCTCGTTATACGTTAAACATCCTGCAATCGCAGCGCTTGCAGACGAGGACAAAGGGACGAGATACACGTGCTGTACATTTAACAGAAGGGCATTAACGCGCAAGCGCACCTACCTAGACAGGTATGACAATCACAGTAGTCAAGTGGTTGTTCTTTGTTTTTTTTTATGAGAAAACAAAATGAGCAAAAGGCAAAGGCCGGGCCCACAATACCAGCGCGGCGCGAAAGCGCTAACGAGGCATAGAAGCAAGTAAAAACACAAGGCATGATAACAAATGAAACATGGCAAGTATGAGCCAACAATGAAAAAACATGAAAAAGTGAGGAGAAAAATATAGGCGCACACATAAAACACCAAAAATCATAAGCTAGTGATGAAAGCAGCTGGTAATAGAAATTCACAATTTTCAGAAATTTATAAATATAAAATATCCCAGCAACATATCTTGTATGTAATGTTAATACGCTTTAAACACGATACTCTTTGGGTAACTATTGTAAAGGTTCACATTTTCTCATTGAAGTGCACCTATAATTTAAAAGTTACAAAATATAACCAGTGGAAAGTTACAAATCGTAATGGTTACTTGAGGCATATGGCAAAGATTACTAACTGCAACACGTGTACCCATTGTACACTGTAATGGTTGGCATAAAACGTTAATTGATCAAAAATTTCCCTTCCGCGTGCTAAAAGCCATGAAATTAAAAACTTCTGTGTATCGATTTCAACGGTACAAAAATTACCATAAACCGGTACAAACCCGGTTTATGGTGGTAGAAAAACACCAAACGAGAAAAATCAATGTAATGGCCAAAACATTCATTGACTCAAGAGTATAGACACAAGCACAAAACATATATTGTGTTTTGCATACATCAAAAAAACCTGAAATAAAGTGGTTATTCTAATAGAATGCATGCTTCCGAACAGGTATCATCGCAGCAATGTAAAAATAAAAGGTGCGCAATGCGGTTTGAAATATGATCCCATATTTAGCACTATTTGCAAGCCAGAGAAAACGAAGTCAAACATGCAGCAAAATATTTTAAGTTCCCATTTCTTCTATTTTAATTAAATAAATATTAGCATGTAGTTATGGCTCCATAAAAATGAATAAATAAAATCAGTATAATATAAAACCAAGTCGGCTTGAAGGTTTTATATGGAACACACCAAACAGAAAATACAAGCGGTATAAAATAAGAAAATAAATATTGTGAACACAGAATGATCACACGTTTCAAGAGGCATTCAAGTGACCAAAATAACAGCTTAAGAGAGGGGATACAATAAGCAGTAGAGAGAACACTGGGTCCTTAAAAACATGGCGTAAGGCAAAACTGAAGATAGAGGAACATCATTCTAAGCATATTTTAAAAAGCATGCGTATGATGCACATATACCTAGCAGCCTTCAGATTGTACAAATTCAGAAAATACATTACAAAGCACCCTGAGAAAAGGCTAGGTCGCGACGGCAAGGACAGCGAAGCCTTGTCTAGCGTTTTAATCCGATCACGAACCCAAGCGCCGCGGGACGATGGTATGTACAAATAGGTCCACAGAAGGCTCACACATTCGGGCTGTTGGAAGCGGCCAGCCTGGCTGCTCCTAACCAACAGATGCACCGCGGCGCACAAACGGTTTCAAGAGAGAAACATGAACAATTTCAGTTCCACAGTGGCGTCGATCGACAGGGGGATTAAGAGGCGTCACTTTGTAGTTAACTGGAGAAGTCTGGCTGATGATTTCGTAGGGACCAATGTAGCGGTAGTGTAATATGTCACTAAGGCTAGGGGTGCGCAGTGGTGTGTAAAGCAGTACTTCGTCACCGGGGCGATAAGAGACCACGCGATGCGTAGAATCATAGCGACTCTTGCGGTCTTGCTGGCATGCATCTGTGTTGAGGAGGGCAAGATGACGGCATCTGGCCACACCAGATAAGAACTAGGTGGGTACTGATATGGAGTATTCGGGCGTAGAGAAGAAGGAAGCGTCGAGAATTGTAGTGGGAGGACGGCCAGAAACGAGGAAAAATAAAGAGTAACCGGTAGTCCGCTGTACTGCTGTGTTATAGGCGAAAGTGGCGAATGGTAAAATAGTGTCCCAATTTCGATGATCCGGTGTGATGTACATGGAGATCATATCCGATATGGTGAGAGGAAATCACTCAGTCAGCCCGTTAGTCTGGGGATGGTAGCTTGAGGTTGTCTTATGAAGGCTGGGTGATGCGTTAAGAACTTCGGCAACGAC
The DNA here is from genome assembly GCF_055883805.1 of Amblyomma maculatum. Taxonomy (NCBI): domain Eukaryota; kingdom Metazoa; phylum Arthropoda; class Arachnida; order Ixodida; family Ixodidae; genus Amblyomma; species Amblyomma maculatum. The sequence goes on along the minus strand of NW_028146740.1, from coordinate 6,311,323 downwards.
TGTCGATAAGAAGGCCGTCCCGCGGTCACTAGGAGCGCCCGTGGAGCACCATGACACAATACAATTGATCGCGAAAAGAAATTTGCTACTTCTTGAGCGGAACCGGTCGGTACAGGTTATGTCTCAGCGTAGCGCTTAAGGTGGTCGACAGCTGTTATAATCCAATGGTTACCCCCATCGGAAAGAGGTAGAGGACCATTTAAGTCGATGGCGACTGCGTCGAATGGCGTGGCGGGACAGGGAATAGGTTGTAGAAGGCCAGCGGGCGAAGAAGTCGGCCGTTCGCGACTTTGGCACCGAGGGCAGGATGCGATGTACTTGCTAACGCTGGAAGATAGGCCAGGCCGTAAGAATCCTTTTTTACGCGGTCGTAGGTTTTGTCAACACCAAGGTGACCTGCAGTAGCGTCATCGTGGACAGCCGCCAGTATACGTGGGCGAAGCACACGCGGCACGACTGGGATCCAGCGAGTTTCATCAGGGCAATACACGAAGCAGAGTAGGATGACATCTTCGAGTTTGTAATTGCGAAGCTGTCGGCGAAGCTAAGCATTGGGTCCGAAGCGTCAATAAGGCGGTCGATGATGGGACGGCAGTAGGCATCGGCTAATTGCTGTGAGCGGAGAGCGTGTTTGTTCTCAGAGCCGTGAAATGAAACAGTTGTGATATATGTCGGGGAAAGAGATGGCCAGCTGTGGTCATAGGTGGGAATGCATTGGGAAGAAAAACAGCAAGCCGATTCCGAAAGTGGACAGCGAGAAAGAGCGTCGGCGTCTTGGTGTTGGCGACCCGATTTATAAGTGACGTCGAAATGGTATTCTTTCAGGCTTAGAATCCAACGGCCAAGTCGGCCTGTCAAATTTTTGAGCGAAGACAACCAGCAAAGAGCATGGTGATCGTTCACAACTGTGAAGTGCCGACCGTATAGGTAAGGGCGAAATTATTGGACAGCCCAGACGACGGCAAGGCACTCTTGCTCGGTAATGGTGTAGTTTTTCTCAGCTGGAGTCATAGTCCAACTCTCGAAGGCAATCACATTCCCACGCGAAGTTGCATCGCACTGCAGATGTACAGCGCCAAGACCGAGACTACTAGCATCAGTGTGATGGATGGTTGGAGCGCTGCACTGAAGTGGCCAAGAACAGGGTCTGATGTGAGGGCGTGCTTCAGGTTATTAAAAGCAGTTTCGTACTGTTCAGTCCACACGAAAGGAATGCGCGCTTTAAGTAGTTCATGAAGTGGAGCAGCAATAGTTGCAAAATGCCTTTAAAACGCCGGAAATAAGACGCCAGGCCGAGAAAACTGCGCAATTCTGTAGTCTCTTCTGGACAAGCAAAGTTTAAGACTGCGATAATTTTTTCAGGCTCTGGGCGAACGCCGTCAAGGCTGATTAGATTTCCCAATATTTCATTTTCCATCTGTGCAAAGTGGCACTTGTTGGTGTTGAGCTGAAGGCCCGCTGAAGCGAGACACCTGAGGACTTCATTCAGGCGCGTGCGACGGTCGTTCAAAGCTGACGAAAAGATGACAGTGTCAACCAAGTAACATAAACAGGTTCTCCATTTTAGGCCACGAAGCACAGTATCGATCATTCTTTCAAATATCGCTGGTGCGTTACAAAGTGCGAAAGGCATAACAATAAATTCGTAAAGGCCATCGGGAGTTGCGAAAGCGGTTTTTTCTTTATCGTCCTCGTGCATAGGTATTTGCCAATAACCTGAGCGGAGGTTCAAAGTCGAGAAATATTCAGCGCCTTCGAGAGAGTCAAGGGCGGTCATCAATTCTTGTCATTGGGTATACATCTTTGCGGGTAATTTTGTTGAGTGCGCGGTAATGAACACAAAAGCGTACCGAGCCTTCTTTTTTTTAACTAACACTACTGGGGAGGACCATGGGCTTGTCGAGGGACGAATATTCCGATGGAGCGTGTCATTTACTATTTCTTCAATTGATTTTGGTTCAGAGAGGGAAACCCGATAAGGCCGTCGGCGAACGAGAGAGTTCCCTAGTGAAAAATCCCGTATCGCGACAAACGGGTTTGAACCGGTCCTGTATTATCCCGTATAAATTTGATACCGGTGTGACCAGTCCTGTATGAAGCTTAAATGGGTTTGTATCGGACAGGTCATGTCCGGTATGAATATCAATCCGGACGATCCAGTCCGGTATCGAGTTAATACAGGGCAGACCATTTCTCGTATGGATCTTATACACGACATCCCAGTCCGGTATGGATATGAAACAGGGCGGACCAGTCCTGTAGAGCTCATATACAGGACAGGTCATGTCCAGTTTAACAGAAACCGGACAAATCCGATATGAATGAAACTGACACGGGACAGAGTATTTCCGCTTCTCAGTACAACTCGGGCGGATTGTGAAGCTCAGCCAGGGTGACCACGTCGGAATATGCCTTCACGCTAAATAAGCATGAAACCATACATAATATACGTTAAAACTTTTCTGTATATGTGGAGTACGCGTTGTTTCGTACATACCTAGAAGATATGAAGCCGTAGATGTGTGCGCTAGCAAGTACATACATGCATCGCGTTTTGTTTTTGCGTGTGCAACAGTCGCTGCAGCTTGTACGATCTTGCGGTGCATCTTCATAATCTGCGACTGAAGATCTGCCACCTTCAACGCGAAAGTGCAAGCAAGAACGTAGCGTTTCGTTAGCGCGGATAAAATACGCTCGAGAATAAATGAAACATCGCTGACCATCGAAATATGCACAGGTCAGCCGGACATCGGGAGTCGCTTCCACGAGTGTTTACGCATGCAAAACACTTGGTCAGAAGTAAATTCATTGATGTCGCGGCTCCGCTGGCAGCAGGTGAAGCTAAAACAAGCAGTATTACAAGTGTTGGTGCACCGCATATATCTATATGTAGCAAAAATTGCATGCGTTCGAAGACGATGACAAAACACATAAGCACTAGTAAATTGTGACATTCGGAGGTTTGTCTGCAAGAAAGCGATACATTGTAAAGATGCGGGACACGGATAACCCTTCGTGATAGCCAGGAAAAAGATGCAGCGTGTTTAAAGGGCGATCGTTCAATTACGACCACAAATTCTACACCCTACAAAATACACAAACTACAAAAGAGCAATCTCGACTACATAAGTAGATATATAACCACCATCACCGTGCTATAGTGCTCAAGAATATTGGGCAGTGTGACGACCGGCGGCGAAGAGCGGGCCGCTTTTGCGATGACAAGAACCGACTCCCGCGAGAGGGCGCGACGTGCAACAGGGGTGCCACGTTCGCCGCTCGGCGCGTAGCGGCCGCGGGATAGCGGGGGTACAGAGGCTGGTTGCGGTTCTCTTTGCAGCGATTTTCAGACGCTACGAAATTAGTGTGACAATTAATAAAGAGGCTACTTATTCCAGGTGCTTAAACTGACCCCTGCCATTCTTTTACGTCTATCGGGAGACATCGTGCACGCTTGGGTAGTCCTTCGGAGCAGCGCGCGATGTTTAAATCGCTATCTGAAACTGTCAACATTTCTTCCTGCGGACAGTTACAAATCGTCCAGATGAGCAATTTGTACTTAACGTTTGCAATGAAGCGTGGTGTTTTGCATTCGTTCTTCCCGTAAGGGAATAAAGGCTGCTGCCCAGGAGCGCTATTAACACGCGGAGAAAAACAGTGTACATGCGAATCAAAGCTTGTGCTTCGTAAGCCCTCTATAGGAACACCTATTTTTTACAAACCTTATTTACGAACACCTGCTTACATTTTGCAGCTTGCGCTTATTAATACATAACAACGTTTATCTTAAATCGCCAGTCATCTGTAATATATCTCTTTAATCGGTGTTCTTTATGTGCCTTATTCACCGCTTATAGAAATTACAAATACAGTGTGCGAGCAAAACACATTTATTCACTACCGTACTAATTAAAAGCACTGTGGTATTTACCGGCAAAAAGAAAATAAACAAGGTATACACGACTCAAGCATTTATTCTTTGTTCCTGATTAACAATCACGTATATTGCGGACATTTGTTTGCGTGCCACTAACCAAAGGTTGAACCAAAAAAAAAAGTCAAGTACAGCTAGGGCATTACTTCAAATAAAATATGAAAAATTAAACCCGCCACATACGTAATACGTTCATAGTGGGCACTTGAGTGCGGACGCTTTACTGGCATCAAATGGTACAGAGCAAACAAACAAAAAACAAAAATAAAAGCACTGATAATTGCGCGTCGAATTGGCAGGTATGATGCAGTTCTTGGCGCGCACCGAGAGAAAGCGGTAAAATGCGAAAAAGATGACGAGCACCTAATACGCAAGCAATCAATATAATGTCGAAATCAAATGCGGACTTAATGCGTGTTTATTTTTTTAGTGTGTGGTATGAAATATGAGTAATCGATTGGATGTACTTGCAACCGGACTATATATAATCGGGCTACTTGCCGCGGGTGCTCTTTGCAGTACTAGCCAGACTATATTTGTTAACAAGGTTGATATTACACGTGAAATACCTTCAAGGGAATTTAATTATTTTCCTTTTGGGAACTCTTGTCGTGATTCGCTTACTTCGCAAAGAGCGAAGCTGCAAAAACACATTAAATTTCATTGCTTCAAGTGGGAGCTTTTCTGGTGCTCCAAGTAGGTAAACTTTTTGAATCTTAAAATTTTACAGGAAGTTTGCAAAATCTGAAGTGCAAAGCTGTCGAAAAGGACCGTGCATCTGAGCCAAATTTTTGAGTAAATTGCGACCTAGCTTCGAACCTATGGCGCTATTTTTGTTCGTGGTGAGAAACCGTGCCGGCCTCACAACCTCTCTTTCGCAGAAGGATGATCTAGCGGAAGCGAATTAAGCGTACCCTATAGCCTCTGCGTCCTCCATTTTCCGTCGTTATTTCTTTTTCAAAGCTATTCATTTTTTTTGTATGTACATAAAACAGGACTACAGCGATATTCTGGAGGCAATGACTTGCATACTACCAGTGGCTTGCGCACCCTAGAATGGAAACATTTTCTGGAACAATTAGGTCATTGTTAAACTATAACGCATTGAGATTAAATGTTTTAAGTAGAGCGCACATCTCTGGGTATTTATAAAGCTACCCGTTACAACAATGTTTCAGCTTATGGAGAGAAAAGAAAATGGTGTGTTCTTAGATTAGTGTACAGTTTCACAAATTGTTGTCTCTTAAATTTCGACGCTTATATCTTTATACGCGTTCGATTGCAGCCTGTTTGTGCACTGCTTTCCTCTTCCCGGGCCTTCATTTGGTTCTTATGCTCGGTTGTTTCCTGTTTTTTTATTGTTTTTAATACATCTCCATTTTTCTTCGTCTTTAGCTGCCTGCTTTCTTCGTCATGCGTTTGCCGAGCCGCACGAAAATTCGGAACCTTTATTCACATTCGCGGTCGCTCTTTTCACGGCGCTGCGTGCCTTCAACCAACCCCTTTCTCCCTCCCTGGTGGGCGACACGTTTCTTTCTATTTTCCTGTAAAACCTTTACCTCCAACTTCTTCCACCTTTCCTGACCCACTGTGTTCCGTTATTCAGTAGCCAGTTGGCGTGGTGTCGTTCGTTTTTCATGTCCTTACTTTACTATATCTCTATCTCCATGTGGAGTAGTCCACATTTAATTCATATCCAACTGAATGCCGACTTTTCTTGTGGCTTCAGTAACGTACTGTAGTCGGCATAGTTGGCGTGAAAAACAACGGAATATACCATTTTGGACTGTTTTGATAATGGAGTTACTGTGACCAGTTTTAGTCAGCGCTCGAAAGCACATGTTGTATGTTTCACTTCTTCATACATCCTGCCTCCACACAGCCCTCTTTTCAAAACTACTACATTTTTGGACGTGAATTAGGTGCTTTAGGAATGCTAAAGCAAGCTGTACGGCGAGTGAAGCGTGCTGTGCGAGTCGTACGCCGGCCCCCTCCAAGCTGTTTTCTTCGGAGCGAACTCCTGTCATGTTACTTCCCCGAGGTGTTACCGACGGCCAAAATGGAAAATAAATTAGGTGGTTGCTAACAGTACTGAACACCGTAAACCGGCATATTTGTAAAATCTTGTGGCGAACAGCTCGAGACGACGCACAAGCAAACAAGAACGTACAGTCCGCGCGGTATCCGCCCCGCCGCACAGCGCGCATACGCGGGCGCCCGGACGGCTGACACACCAGTTGCTGGGGGCGCCCTCTGCGCTGCGGCGCCTCCGTTATGGTGCTCTAGAAGATTGGGCAGTGTGTCGACCGCGCCGCGAAATGCATGGGAGCGAGGGGCCGCTTTTGCGATGACGGAGGCGCCGCAACGCAGAGGGCGCCACCAGCAACTGGTGTGTCAGCCGTCCGGGCGCCCGCGAATGCGCGCTGTGCAGCAGGGTGGACACCGCGCGCACTGTACGTTCTTGTTTGCTTGTGCGTCGTCTCGAGCTGTTCGCGACAAGATTTTATAAATATGCCGGTTAATGGGGCTCAGTACTGTTAGCAATCATCTAATTTATTTTCCCTTTTGGCCGTCGGCAACACCTCGCGGAAGCAACATGTACAGGAGCTGGGCTCCGAAGAAAACAGCTTGGAGAGGGCGTACAAATTCAGACTCGCACACCACGCTTCACTCGCCGTACAGCTTGCTTTAGCATTCCTGAAGCACCTAATTGACGTCCAGAAATGCACTCGTTTTTAAAAGAGGACAGTGTGGAGACAGGATGTATGAAGAAGTGAAACATACAACATGTGCGTTCGAGCGCTGACTAAAGCTGGCCACAGTAACCCCATTATCAAAACATTCAAGAATAGTATATTCCGTTGTTTCACGCGCAGACTATGCCGACTACAGTAAGTTACCTGAAGCCACAAGAAAAGTCGGCATTCAGTTCGAATGAATGAAATATGGACTACCCCGCATAGAGGTAGAGACATGAAAAACGAACGACACTAGGTAAACGGCTACTAAATAACTAAACACAATGGGTCAGAAAAGGTGGAAGAAGTGGGAAGTAAAGGATGCACAGGAAAAAAAAAGAAAAGAGACGTGTCGCCTACAAGGGAGGAAGAAAGGATCGAGGCACGCAGCGCCGTGAAAAGAGCGACCGCGAATGTGAACAAACGTTCGAGATTGTCGTGCGGCGCAGCAAACGCACGACGGAGAAGAAAGCAGGCAGCTAAAGACGAAGAAAAATGTAGAAATATGACAGGCAATAAAAAAGGGAAACAATCGAGCTTAAGAACCAAATGGAGGCCTGGGAATCAAGAAGAAAGCACACAAAAAGGCTGCAATCGAACGCGTAGATATAAGCGTCGAAGTTTAAGTCAACAGCTTCTTAAAACTGTACACTAATATAAGAAGAAACCATTTTATTTTCTTTCCATAAATTGGAACATTGCTGTAACGGGTAGCTTTAAGTACCCAGAGATGCGCGCTATACTTTAGACATTTAATCTCAATGCATTATAGTTTGACAATGACCTAATTGTTCCAGAAAATGTTTTCATTCTAGGTAGTTTTTATTCTGCGTGCTCAAGCAACCGGTAATATGTAAGTCATTGACCCCAGAAGATCGCTCTAGTCCTGTTTTGGTGCACATATAAAATGAAAAAAAAAAGATAGCTATGAAAAAAAAAATGATGGAAAATAGAGGACGCAGAGGCTATAGTGTACGCCTAATTCGCTTCCGCTACATAATTCTTCGGCGAAACAGAGGTTGTGAGGTCGGCACGGTTTTTCGCCACGAACAAAAACTGCGCCATAGGCTCCAAGCTATAGTCGCAATTTACCCAAAAATTTGGCTCGGGTGTACGATCCTTTTGGACGCCTTTGCACTTGAGAATTTGCAACCTTCATTTAAAATGTGGAGGTTCAAAAATGTTACCTATTAGAGCACCAGAAAGCTAACCATTGAAATAATGAAAGTTCATGTGTTTTTGCGGCTTCGCTTTTGCGAAGTAAGCGAACCACGACAAGAGTTCTCAAAGGGAAAATAATTAAATTCCCTTGGAGTATTCCACGTGTAATACCAACCTTGTTAACAATTATAGCCTGATTAGTTCTGCAAACAGTACCCGCGGCAATAGCCCGATTATAGTCCGGCAAGCAGTAGTTGGCGAGTTTATTCAGTTGATTACTCACATTTCCATACCACACACTCGAAGAATAAACACGCATTAGTGTCCGCATCTGAATTCGGCCTTATACTAATTGCATGTGCATTTGGTGCCCGTCACCGTTTTCGCATTTTTCATTTTCTCGCATTTTTAGCTCTGTACCATTTGATGCCAATAAAGCGTCCGCTCTCAAGTGCCCATATGAACGTATTCCCTCGTATACGTATATGTGACAGGTTTAATTTTTCATATTTTGACTGAAGTATTGTCCTAGCTGTACTTGACATTTTTTTAAATCTAAACAGCTGGTTCACCCTTTGGTCAGCGGCACGTAAACAAATGTCCGCGATATATATATTTGTTAATCACGAACAGAGAATAAATGCTTGAGTCACGTATATTTTCCTTTTTTTTTCTTTTTTGCCGCTAAATACCACAGTGCTTTACATTAGAACGGTAATAAATAAATGTGTTTTGCTCGCACACTGTATTTGTAATTTATTTAAGCGGTGATTATAAGGCACATAAAGAACACCTATTAAAGAGATATATTACAAATTACTGACGATTTAAGATAAACGTTGTTATGTATTAATAAGCACAAGCAGCAAAATGTAAGCAGGTGTTCGTAAATGAGGTTCGTAAAAAATAAGCTGTTCCTAAGAAACCTTACGAAGCACAAGCTTTGATTCGCATGTACACTGTTTTTCTCCGCGTGTTAATAGCGCTCCTGGGCAGCAGCCTTTATTCCCTTACGGGAAGAACGAATGCAAAACACCACGCTTCATTGCAAACGTTAAGTACAAATTGCTCATCTGGACGATTTGTAACTGTCCGCAGGAAGAAATGTTGACAGTTTCAGATAGCGATTTAAACATCGCGCGCTGCTCCGTAGGACTGCCCAAGCGAGCACGGCGTCTCCAGATTAACGTAATGGAATGTTAGGGATGAGTTTAAGCACTTGTAATAAGTAGCCGCTTTATTAAATATCGCACCATTTGCGTAGCGTGTCAAAATAGCTCCAAAAAGAACCGCACGCCTCCTCTGTACCCCCGCTATCCCCGCGGCCGCTACGCGCCGAGCGGCGAACGTGGCACCCCTGTTGTACGTTGCGCCCTCTCGCGGTAGTCGGTTTCTGTCATCGTAAAAGCGGCCCCTCGCTCCCATGTATTCCGCGGCGCGGTCGACACAGTTCCCAATATTCTAGAGCACTATTACTGTGTCCTGCCGTGGTGTAGTGGAAAAACTTCCGTTTTTCCATTACACCATGCAATAAAGAAAAAAAAAAAAACTGCCGTGGTGTAGTGGTTAAAGTGCGTGCTTTCCGGCCTAACAGACCGAAGTTCGAATCACATGTAGTTTTTTTTTTCTTTTCTATTTTCTTTTTGTTTCTTTTTCTTTTTTCTTTTCTTTTTTTTTTCTTTTTCAAATGTAGTAGTGTTATGTATTATTCAGCCTGTATCAATTAACCAGAAACCGGACGAATGCGTCATTTCTGGAACTGATACCGGGTAGAGTATTCCGCTTCTGAACAGAAGCCGGGCCGATCGACGAAGCTCAACCAGAATGACCATGCCGGACACGCCAGCGCACTAAATAAGCATGATACCAAACATGTTATACAACTGTTCTGTATATAAAGGGCGCGCTTCGTTTCCGAAATACCTCGAAAATGCGAAGCCGTCGAAGTGTGCGCTAGCAAGCATATAGACCAACACCGATCTGTGACGTAAGCGCGAAGCGGTGGCGCTTCTATCGCCAGCGTGGTCCGACTGGGGGTGAAAAATAGGCTTAGCGCCCATAGGAATGCATGGAAGCGAAATATTCCAAAGCAGTTTTCTAATTTCACGGGTCATCTGTGATGTCGTTATTCGGTACAGTGCAACCATGAACATCCTAGAACAGATCACGAAAGGATGAAATCTTATTAACGAGGCGAAGTATTTTTAAAACACCGCGAAATGTGTGCCGGTGCGAGTTGGGAGGACGCCCCATAGAAACACATGTAAACACAACTTACCGCAACAATTTACTCGGTTCAGCAGCGTTGAACCCTTCTCATTTTTTGGTGAACGTCTCGTACCACGCCCCGACATCATGTTGCATGGCACACTACATTCCCTTCAAGTACTGCAAGTCTGACGACTTGCGGGACAGTTCACAACACGATAAACTGACCGCGCACAGTTGCAGACGGCAATGCGCCACCGGCGCTGCCGTCAGCAGACGCTCCGGAGCTGGAGGCGGCCGCGGTGGGTATCGCCAGATACTCTGTCATCTGCTGCAATGCGCGAATCTCGTGCGGTTCATATTGTCGTATGGCGTTTGACAACTGCTTTTTAAGTGTAATTCTGTCTAGCACGTATCACTGGAGCGACAGTATTATCAAGCTTATTTACCCTATGCGGCAGCATATCAGACTAAGCAAAACTGCGCGATTCGCTACACCCAGCTTGCCCTTTGGCGGTGTCTGGATTCATAACACAGGTTATTCGGGGAGTTTTAAATGTAGACTGCCTCCGTAATGACGCACCATACTTTATCACATACTTCTTCAAAGCGCCGGTCAACGTTTAACGACCGGCCACCACTTCTGATGCTCTGCGAAATGAGAAAAATGTTCCGGTAAGTGTTATGTTTACATGTATTTCTACGGGTCGCCCTCCCAACTTGCACTCTCACACGTTTTGCGGTATTTTAAAAATACTTCGCCTCATTAATGAGATTTCATACTTTCGTGATCTGTTCTAGGATGTTCATAGTTGCTTCGTACCGAATAACGGCATCACAGGTGCCCTGGGAAATGAGAAAACTGCTTAGAAATATTTCGGTTCCATGTATCCCTGCGGGCGCTAACCCTATTTTTCACCCCCAGTCGGCTGTGACGCCGCGAGCGCCCCCTTTATTTGTAAACACGGTGTTGGTCTATACGCGCGTCGCGTCGCTTTTGCGCGTACAACAGTTGCTGCAGCTCGTACGATCTTACGGCACGTCTTCATATCTGCGACTGAAGATCTGCCGCCTACAACACGAAAGTAGAAGCACGAACGTATCGTTTCGCTAGCGATGACAAAAAACTGTTCGAGAAAAAATAAACAAACATCGCTGACCATCGAAAGATGCGCAGATAGCCGCACACCGGGTGACGCGTTCTCGGATGTTTAAATATTGAAACCGCTCAGTCGGAAGTGTATTCATTGGCATCGATGCTCCGCTGGTAGCACGTAAAGCTAAAACGCCCAGTATTACAAGTATTAGTGCAGCGGATTTCTCTATGTAGGAAAATCTACAAGCGTTCGTAGACGATGAAAAACACATCAGCACTAGTAAATTATGATATCTCGAGGTTTGCCTTCAATAAATCGACGCATTATAAAGATACGCCACATTTGTGAACCCTCGTGATAGCCTGCAAAGATATTCAGCGTGCTTAAAGGGCGATCGGTGAATTACGGCCACAAATTCTACTGCCAAAGAAAATATAAAAGTACGAAAGAGCGAAAGTAGCTACATATACTGAATAATAACCGCTGTAACCATTAGCCGCCGTAGAGTAGTGGCTAAGATGCCCGTCTGAAGACCATAAGCACCGAGGTTCATTCCACAGTCGGTACTAAATTTTTTTTGCATTTTTTTTTAATTTTATGTATTATTTTAAATGTAGTCGTTTTATTTTATATTGTTGTATGCTTTTTCCACCCTGGCGACGCGTTTCTTTCCGGAAACGAGGGCCATCAACCATTTAGGCCATTCCCGTATCAGAGCTCCGCGCGGTTTTATTCCGGACTTTCCAGGGCAGTACAGGAATTTGCTGAAATAGCTCCCATTCCTGTATCCCAGATCCTGTACAGTAAACCTGTATACGATTTCCTGTACTAATCTTATACAGGATTTTTCAGTAGGGTTACCTTCAGTAATGATGCGATGGTGCGCAACACTAGTCCGTCCCAGTGGTGGGGAAGTGGCATATGGTGGTGGTGCTGTGGTGGCTTGGTGGTGTCGAAGCAATGTCAGCAGTTCTTGGCGTTGGTTCGGCGTGAGGTTAGGCTTATTAGTCTTTGTGAGAACAGAAAGAGACGTCTGGCGAAACACGGTGCTGAGGCAGAGGGGCGGTGAGCACCATCAAGGACAAAGGTTGAACATCCACCATGCAGGGGAGAGAAGTTCCTTTTGGGAGTACGAGGGATTCACGCGAAGTGTTAGTGGCCGCTACTGTCGCTGAGCCGTGGCAGAATCTCACAAGACTAGACGGGAAGGCGATACCGCGTGCAAGATGACGATAAGATGGTGCGATGAGTACGTCCCAGTCAGTGATGCGGTCAGAAACAACGGTAAGCAGTTTTTTGCACTGAGGCAAAACAGTATCAGCGGCGGCAACGAGGGGTTGATGTCGTTCAGAAACTTCAGAAGAAAAATTGCTGTCTGTCATATGAATAACACGGTCGCCATAAGAAATTAACGCCGAAGCGGTTGACAAAAAATCCCATCCAAAAATATTCAGATGCGCACAACGTGAGAGCACAGCAAACTGCACATGATGGCGGACGCCATCAATAACAACTCGTACGGTGCACTTCGCTAAAGGGCGCAAAGGGACATCATTGACTCCACGGAGTTCGGGACCGTCATATGGTGTCGTCCTTTTTCGCAAACCATAGCACAAATCAGCGTGAATGACAGAAATTGCAGCCCCTGTATCAATCAATGCTTCGACCGGTACTTGTTCAGCGAAAACAGAAATCACATTATACGGGCGATCAGGAGGACTTTCATTTAGTTCGCAGAGTGCAGTTTGGCTTCAGGAAACTGCAACGCTTAGTTTTCCGGATGGCGGACAGGGAGAGTTGTTGCGGGTCGAAGAGGGGAAACTGAGAGGCGGTATGAGGATAGGGACCGGCGTTGGGATGCATGGGTTGCGCGAGGCTCAGACGAGGATTCTGGAGGTGGGGATGATCTTCGAGGTGGGCTTGGAATAAACCGGCATTGATAATATGACGTTGAAGGCATGTCACTTTCGTAGGTGTCTTAACCACGGCGCCCGTTCTGGAGGCGGCGACGACAGAAGCCTGATATATGTCCTCTAATGCCACAGTAATAGCAAACTGGTCGGGAGGGGCGCCAAGGTATGTAATAGGGTGGTGCAGGTTGAGCCGTCGCTATTGCATTGACGTGATTGTAGGTTGGTGCCGGTCGGGGGGGAGGGGACCAAAGGAGGGGGATGCTGCGACGTCGGTAATGGGCGGGATGCAGGCTGGTCAAATGCCATAGGTTGGGTGATAGTTGCCAGCTCTTCTTTGATGATGCTGCGGAGATCGGTGTCAGAAGTTACAGAAGAATGATCGCACCCGTGTCGACAGACAGGCTTGAGGGCCTGGAGCTCCACGCGGATGATGGCTCGAATCGCACTGCCCGCAGATCGAGATCAGCCTATGTCGGGCCAGTAGCGTTGGCGGGCTGCATTCGGGAGGACTGCAGCTGGTCGATGCGTTGGCAGGTCGTAATAATGGAATCAATAGTTAAAGGATTCCGAGCAACTAGCGTGTTATAAGCCATAGAATTGATTCCTTTCAAGACGTGGTGGACTCGTTCAGGTTCCACAATGGTGGGAGTGATACGCCGGCAGAGTGCAATTATGGCCTCTATGTAAGGCGGATATGACTCATCAGGACCTTGAAGGCGGGAAGCGAGCTTGGTCTTCGCTATCTCAGTCCGAACTGCCGGGTCGGCGAAGTACTGTCGGAACTGCTGTTTGAAGGTGGGCCAGTTAGTTGTGTGGGGCTCGCGGTTGATGAACCAATTCCTGGCGACCTCAATAAGGTAGAAAGAAACATTGAGAAATTTCACAGCGTCGTCCCACCGGTTGTAGGCACTGCAGTGTTCATAGGTGTCAAGCCAGTCATCGACGTCTTCATTGCGACGACCAGCGAACAGCGGCGCGTCGCGCTGTCGTGTGGGCACAGTCGGAGGGGTGGTGCAGCCGAGGTAGGGGGTCCGGCCGGTTTGTGGGTACTGCCGGTCGACATAGCGATGGTGGCAGTTGCGAAACGGCGACCGGAACGTAGCTCCAGCGAGAGGCAGGGCCCAAGGCAGCAAGGGGATCACATTTCTCCTCCACCACTTGCGAAAGAAGGCTAGGTCGAGACGGCGAGGTCGTGAAGGCAAGGACAGCGAAGCCTTGTCTAGCGTTTTAATCCGATCACGAACTCAGGTGCGCGCCGGAGCCGGCGCCACGGGACAATGATGATGGTGTGTACAAATGAAACAAGAACATGGCATGGACTAAAAACAATGTCCTGGACTAAATAGTCCATACTAATATGATGACACCTCCAAAAATGTCAACAAAGATGCATAATGCGATAAAAAAAAACCTGCCATTCAAACACCACTGCAAGGTTCAATACATTCATAGCTACAGCTCAAGAAAAAGTGCTGCGTATCAGACAGAAAAATGTCACAGAAGTTACCTCAAGGAAAGACACTTCAGAATCTTCGCTTCAGAATTTGCTTTTACGAACTTTGCACAAATTTGTCTTTTCAAGATGATGACTAGGCTCTTCTGACGATTGTTAGGACGTCTTCGAAGCAATCTAGTTCCTGCCAGAGTAATCCTTTGCAGAATCCAGGATTAGTGAAAATACAGGTGGACACTTAATTTCCTCATGTAATATATCAGCCTGCAGCAGTGGCGTAGCGGTGGAACATCCGCCTCGCATGCAAGAGGACCGTTGTTCAAATCCCGGTGCCACCCAATTCTTCCCCGGATAAAAAAAAATAATCCGCGTGTTGATGGAATTGCATACAAAGGTTTGGGGTGCGACCTGATGCCGGTGAACATCTCTGGCAACGCGCTCCCTTCACCAGAACAGGAGTTGGCGAGCCTGGTGCAGTAATTGGCCGCAACCGCTCATGATTAGTTCCATGAAACCCCGGCCCTCTCTCACCAGCAGCTGCGGAACAACTGACCACGGCGGCGGTCAGACCTGTGACGCAACCGGGGGTGCTAAAAATTCCTGGCTCCGCAGGATAGGCCGCCATTGTAAACTGACCCTGGCAACGTTTAACGCTAGAACCCTAGCTAATGAAGCTAGTTTAGCAGTGCTGTTAGAGGAACTAGATGGTATGGAATGGGGTGTCATAGGGCTTAGTGATGGTAGGAGGCCGAATGAGGCATATACTGTGCTGAAGGATGGGCATGTACTGTGTTATCGAGGTATACCAGAGAGGCGACAACTAGGAGTAGGTTTCCTTGTCAATAAGTATATAGCGGGTAATATAGATGAATTCTATAGTATTAATGAAAGGGTTGCAGGCATCGTAATTAGGCTTAATAAGCGGTATAAACTGAAGGTTGTACAGGCCTATGCACCTACATGTAGTTATGATGACCAGACAGTTGAAAGCTTCTATGAAGATGTAGAATCGGCAATGCGAAAAGTAAAGACGCAGTATACTGTACTAATGGGCGACTTAAATGCCAAGGTAGGGAAAAAACAGGCAGGAGACAAGGCAGTAGGGGACTATGGCATTGGTTCTATGAATAGCAGGGGGGAGTTACTAGTTGAGTTCGCAGAGCGTAATAACTTACGAATCATGAATACCTTCTTCAGCAAACGGAAGAACCGGAAATGGACATGGAAAAGTCCTAACGGAGAGACTAAAAATGAAATCGACTTCATAATGTGTTCAACCCCCGCCATTATGCAAGATGTAGAGGTAATCGGGAAAGTGCGATGCAGTGACCACAGGATGGTGAGGTCCCGAATTAGCCTAAATCTGAAGAAGGAACGCAAGAGATTATTAAGAAAGAAACCCATAAACGAATTAGCGGTGAGGGGAGGGCAGAAGAGTTCAGGATCTCGCTACAGAATAGGTATTCAGCTCTAACTGAGGATGGCGACATTACCCTAGAGGCAAAGAACAATAATTTTAGAGATATCATTACTGAGTGCGCGGTAGAAGTAGGCGGTAGGATAGTTAGAGAGGATACCGGTAAGGAGACGAAAGATTTGATTAAGAAACGCCAGAGCATGAAAGCTTCCAATCCAACAGACCAGATCGAATTGGCCGAGATATCAAAGCTAATCAATAAGCGCAAGGTGGCCGATATAAGGAAGTATAACATGGAGAAAATTGATCATGCTGTAAAGAACGGGGGAAGCCTTAAAGCGGTAAAGAAGAAATTGGGCATAGGCAAAAACCAGATGTATGCGATAAGGGACAAAGCGGGCAACGTCATCACTAATATGGAAAAGATAGTCAAAGTAGCCGAGGAGTTCTATACAGATCTCTACAGTAGCCAAAGTAGTCAGGACCGTAGTGAGATTGGCGGTAGGGAAAAACAGTCAGACGTTCCACCAGTGACGAAGGACGAGGTCAAGAAAGCACTAGAAACTATGAAAAGGGGGAAATCAGCTGGAGAGGATCAGATAACTACAGATTTGCTGAAGGACGGTGGGGATATCGTGCTAGAAAAACTGGCCACCCTGTATACGCAGTGCCTGGTGTCATCGACGGTACCGGAACCATGGAAGAATGCAAACATTATCCTCATTCACAAGAAAGGGGACTCTAAGGACCTTAAAAATTACAGACCAATCAGCCTACTGGCTGTTACGTATAAGGTATTTACTAAGGTAATCGTTAATAGAATCAGGACAACCTTAGACTGCAATCAAGCAAAGGATCAAGCAGGGTTTCGGAAACGGTACTCTACTATCTATCATATCCATACCATCAATCAGGTGATAGAAGAATGCTCGGAATATAACCAGCCCTTATACATAGCATTCATTGATTACGAAAAAGCATTTGACTCAGTTGAAACCTCGGCGGTGATGCAGGCATTGCGAAGTCAAGGGGTAGACGAGCCGTACGTGAAAGTGCTGGAAGATATATATAGTGGCTGCACAGCAAGCATAGTTCTGCGTAAAGAAAGTAACAAAATTCCTATAAAAAAGGTGTTAGGCAAGGAGACACAATCTCTCCAGTACTATTCACGGCTTGTTTTGAGGAAGTATTCAGAGACTTGGAATGGGAGCAGTTAGGGATAAGGGTAGATGGAGAATACCTCAGTAATATGCGATTTGCTGATGATATTGCCTTGCTAAGCAACTCGGGGGATGAACTGCAAATAATGATTGATGACCTAGACAGGAAAAGTAGAAAGGTAGGCTTGAAAATCAATATGCAGAAGACTAAGGTAATGTTCAACAGCCTCGGGAAGGAACAGCAGTTTGCATTAGGTAGCGAAATACTAGAAGTAGTGGATGAATATGTCTACTTAGGACAGGTAGTAACCGCAGATCCGGACCATGAAAAGGAAATAACAAGAAGAATAAGATTGGGATGGAGCGCATTTGGCAAGCACTCGCAGATTATGACTAGCAGCTTACCGGCATCGCTCAAGAGGAAAGTATACAACAGTTGCATCTTGCCTGTACTCACCTATGGGGCTGAAACGTGGAGGCTAACCAAGAGAGTTCTACTTAAGTTGAGAACAACCCAGAGGGCTATGGAGCGAAAAATGGTAGGGGTAACATTAAGAGAATAAAAGCGTGCAGAGTGGGTCAGAGAAATAACTCAAGTTACCGACATTCTAGTAGAAATTAAGAAGAAGAAATAGACATGGGCAGGACATGTAGTGCGAAGAGAGGATAATCGATGGTCGCTGAGGGTAACAAACTGGATTCCAAGGGAAGAAAAGCGTAGCAGGGGGCGGCAGAAAGTTAGGTGGGCGGATGAGATTAAGAAGTTCGCAGGGGTCAAGTGGATGCAGCTTGCACAGAACCGGGTTAAGTGGAGAAATATGGGAGAGGCCATCGTTCTGCAGTGGGTATAATCAGGCTGATGGTGATGATGATGTAGCTTTTCTGCAATTGAATTTTTTTGTTAAGCACTCAAGTAGAGCTATAACGGTTATCTTTACACAATATCGTGCAAGCTGAAACAATGAAGCCACAATTCATTAAGTGCTCAGGACGTATGTTTTGTTTTAGGCCTTTGTGTATTAGCCCACTCCAGCAACCATGCCATTAGCTATGCTGTTGTAGTTCATAAATTCCACTCTTTTGGTGTAAGCAACCTAGGCAGAATACTGAACGTACGAAGGAATTAATTCGAAAGAACCGTGAAATTTTGTCAGGCTATTTAGTGTCGCTGCACACCGTTCGTACTGCACTCAAGCATCAATAGACTGTCTGTAATATCACGTAATTCACGGTCTATTATTCAGTACAGCCACACATTCAATATTTTTCCACGTGCCCGGCTGTAGCGCCATCCACCTGCGGCAAAAACGTCAATCGGCAAGGAGTGAAAAAGGTGCAAAATTGCAGAACTTTAATCGAGATCACAAGTGTAGCCGCGCCTTCCAAGCGTGCTGATATCAAAGTGCAGAAAATGCACATGTCACCAACGCGCCTACACGCGTGCGAACAGGAAACACTAGTGGTGGATTACCAAACCTAACCATCTGAGCCTACGACCATAATAAATATCACAGTTAGCTACACTCATCAACACAAAGTCTCGCGTGATAAATAAGTCATATCTTGGTAGAAAGCTGTTCGACCTGATATAGGTTCGGAGTGCAGTTACACAACAAACTATAAAAATGTGCATTTTGATAGGCAACGATTAAACGTAGACTCACCAGTCGTTTACGTGCATTAGATGCAAAAATGCTCTCCCACCCAAATCTATCATTCTGCCGTGAACACTTGCGGCTGCAGTCAAAAAACTAATCGTGCTAGCTGCGAAGCCGTCCGACGGGCAGTTACGTACTCCCGAAATTCACATAAAGGTTTGTTGCAGTAGCCGCGATGCATGTTACACAAATTCCTTTCTGCTTAACGGCATTGGTGATTTTGCAGCACGCACATAGGCCCAAAGACTTCTGTATTACCCCAACCAATGCAGACGGGAAACGCCGCCAGGAAACGGCGTGGTTCATGGGAACTGTGAATCCCTTTCTCCGTTATACCGTATTGCTTCGTGAATCGATCATGTGTGAACTAGCTGAAACAAAAACATGACATTCCAGTTGAAGTCGCCTCGAACAGGACATCTAATGCGAAGGCGAGGTATTCGAAGGCTACCATGATAACTTGGGAGTTCCAAGGGAAAGGACGGCTAAGAGGGTAAAGCACTCAAGTGGGCTGATAAGTTTTTGATGTTTGTGATAAACTAACCAAACTGTTCATGAACAAGGCAATTTACCTGTTATCGCCGTGCTCTGATGATCATGACAAACGCTGCCCATTCCCTGCAGTTCACATCTTGTTCTCTGAACGTTTTCTTTATTTTAGTACTTATATATCGCCCTGGTGGACATTACACCAGGGGGACGAGGCTAACAAGAAAATAAACATTTTACAGCACCGAACTTGTTAATTGAAATAATACAGGGGCGTTGATGCATGTTGACGTTACTTTCGAACAAAGAAGTGAAGCAGATACACCCGCTTGAGCATGTTTTTCGACAGGACTGCCCAAGGACTGATGGCGCTGACCAAACGGCCCGCGTAAGAGCCCGCATGAGTGGACCTTGGCAAACAGAGAAGCCGCCGTTAAACGGAGGGCGCCAGCATGGCTGGCATTCATCGAGTGGCTGAAATGGCTGTCCTCTTCTTTCGGTGCTAAAATATTGACACATGGGCCTTCTAAAAGAGCTGTTCGTCCAAGACGGAGTAATAGATGTTTTTATTGCGGCATGTGTTCGCTTTCATGCCTTCGGATCGCTCCCGATGCACTGCGGGAAGAGATCACTGTTTCTCTTCCCCTCAGTACAGATAATTTTAAGGACCCACCCTTACTTTATACTTTTGGGTCCTAGGTTGCAACACTGATTACCAACGCTTGCTGTTGGGTTCATTTTTTATGCTTGAACAACCAGTGTACAATTAGTCGAAGTACAAGTGGGACGCTGAATTTTATCTTTTTTTGGATCGTATGTGAACCCTTGAGAGGTGCAGTACCAAGAATCCATGACCGGTATGAGCAGACCTGTACAACTGGAAAGAGCACCCTGCTGCAGGACAACAAAGGCATGTGATGCGATAGCGAAGATCTAGGACGCTAACAGCCCCTTCTTTTCGAAGTGCCAGTACTCAGAAGAGTGCGAATAGTTAAACATTTGGACTAAAATGATGAAACAGCGCTAAGAACCCACTTGTCATTTGTTTCCGCAACAACAGACAGTCTTTTTGTTCGGTCAACCGGCTAAGCGGAAGGAGCCGTATATGTTTATTTTGAAATGAATTCAAGCGCACAAGAATACGCACACAAGGGAGGAAACACACAGGACAGGCGCTAGCTTCCTCTGGTTTATTCGAAGGTGAGTGAGCAAAATACACACATAAAAGAAGACATGAGAAGTAAAGAAACTCATCGTCAGTTTACAAAGCGTGCTCAAGATACCTGTACACTGCGTACAAAACATTAATACGCGTGTCACTCACACAGTCATGCCCCTCTTCCTGATGTGAAAGGCTGCTATAGTTCACGTGCCGTCTTATCACCGCCTCTGCCAAGTGTCTATTTCCTTCAGCCGCGGCTCGCACGCTCTGCAGTTCGCATAATGTTCTGCAAAATGTGTCCCTCTACCCCTTAAAGGTCAACTCCGGTGGGTTTTTCATCATTTTGCGTTTTTGGTTGAATTACATTCCTCGGCACGTCCTGACTCTAATACAAAAAAACGTTTTTCGAAATTCCAATTAGAAGTATCTTTAAAAAGGAAAAACAGCAAATTGAAACCGAAACTGCTTTCACGGCCAGAAACGACGTCCCACTTGACGAAATGGTGACGTCACACTCAGTATTAGAAAAACACACGTACGCGCGTTGGATGGTGAAAATAACGTATGAAAATCATGAAGCATTGCATAAAATGTCTGAGGTAGTTCAATATAAGCCTCACAATTTCATAATCATGCGGGAAGTGGACAGTAACGCCGGTATACTGCTTGTGAAGTCAGAAACTCGGTGTTGGCGGCAGAAATAGTCTCAATTTAAGCCATGAAAACAGCATATTTTAAAGCCATGTTGCGCTTGAACGCGTGCCCAAATTTTTCAGAATACGTCAGGACGGAGAGGAGAATCTACAGTAAAATTTTTATTTGAATATTCGAATGTCAAAAAAACCTCCGGAGTTGCCCATTAGCACCTCAAATGTTCCCCCGCCCGGTTATTGACACACCGCCCGGACTGGCCTATGTAAGCCCTCCCGCAGGTCAACGGTATCTCGTAAACGAGACCGGTACAGCAGTCGATATACTTTTTTGAGAGCTTCTTCCTGCGGCCACTCTTCGTTTCCGCGCGCGAAATGCGTGAGCAAAGTTGGGCGAGTTTCTTCGGTGCGGACAACACCACAGGAACGCCGCGTCGGCTTGCCACTTTTTTCACATGTGACCTCGTGCAAGTCGCCAGCCTCCATACGGAAGCCTGGCGTAATGCCGATGATCCAGGACGGCTCAAGGCAGGTCTCAGCCGGTGGCTTGTACTGCAGCTCCGCCAGGAAAGAGGCCTCGATGGGGATGCTTCTCTAGCCATGTCATCGATGTCCGCGAACTGCAGGCGCCGGAGATATGGCTGGTACCTTGGATGGCACCGATGTACGGTATGAGCCACCTTCTCTGGCTCCACAACTGCAGAATCTGCCCGCGCATGCAGCTCTTGAAAACTGCGCAAAAACTCGAGCAAACCCTTCAATTCCATCTTTCAATTCCATCGTTCAACTCCCTCGTTTTCATTTGCGTCCTGGTTTAAAGTTCGTCCTTCATGCAGATGTCGTAGGCGGCAAAAACTCTTCTCGAAAACGGTCTATAAAATCATGCTTTTTGTAAACGGCCACTGTTTACGCCTCCAGGTTGCTGCGGAACCTACCAAAGCTACAGGCAGCCCACGCGTGACCAGAGCGCAGTCCGAAATTGACATTGCTATCTGATAATCGTTGATTTCATGAAGAAAATCGCAAACAGATTTCTTGTAGGTGTATCTTGAAACAGCATATTCAGCTGCAGCTGCTTATCGGGATACAAGGGAGTCGGCGCTAACGAACCTGCCTCGCTTCATACCATTTCTCTGAAATGTGCCTTTGATTTAAGTACCTGGGGCAGTAGGGCAAGTATTCCGCTACCGAAGTCTGACGGTTCGCTTTTCCTGTCTCCTGATTGCTCATGCCCGAAACCAGCCTGTGTGGGATGCCTCTGTCAACTGGGAGCTTGCACCAGATAAATTAATACTCCGTCATTGCTACGCACGAAACCGCATGAACCGCAAATTACGACACTCGCGGGGCAGGCCAAAGCTCGAGGAGAAATCACGTTGAAAGCCTAGTGAAGGTTCCGCCTTCTAGATACGGGTCCGAGAGTCTCGCCCGACGAGTTAAAATCCGTCTTTCTTAAAAACACCGGTTTCCGGATCAACAGAAAAGCATTAAATAAAAATTAAACAACACTGGACACAACTGCGCTAAAAACATGCCGCCGAAGTGCTCGACAATGGACTATCAACAATAAAACGGAACAAGTGTCAGGGCTTTACCGCGGCAACACACGACACACTGCGGCGCGAATAGGGCGAGTAATACGGCTAAAGAGTTAACGGTGGTTCAAAAGCATTGCTTCTCGAATGGAAGCAACTCACGCTAATACTCCTAAGCCATTCTTGTACGCACTGCTTCCGTCTTCGTATGGGAGGACCCCGCTCCGGTGTACATCCCGCCGGCCTGTGACGCTTACTGGCCGCTCTTCGCAGGCCGCCCGCCCGGCGAAAAGCCCCGAGCTTTGCTTCCGACGCACCTATCTACCCTCGCGGTTTCGCGCCGATAACATGTCACTCCAGGCAGCTCGTTCATGCGTACTTGCCTTTCCCGGGTAAACACCAACACAAACCGGAAAAAGCGCGCGCTGTTTGAAACATTAAGGAGTATGGAGCCCCACAACTGTTTTGCACGAATGTTTTGGGCAGGCGTATAGAAGCAGGCACCAAGAGCTAAATAACTTTCGAATAAAAAGCGTGCAGAGCTCCTGAAGCACTCGATCTTTCAATCGAAGCAAGGAGTTAGCTATTCCTGTATCATGGAAGGGGGTGTCGCATATGGTGCAATTAGAGTGCTTCGAAGAAACGGGTATTGGACACATGTGGTTAACTGTGGTATCCTCAGGGAAAAAGTACGCTCATGCTAATTGTCCCCTAATGCTAATTGGTGTACCTGCCTTTCGACCAACCGCTGGGTATTTCAGCCGTTGACTGTGTTGCTTCCACCGCCGTTCGGACGCCCGGCACGTCTAAGCTCTACCTCGATCATCTTAGTGATAGCATTGCCGAGCGTGAAGCTCGCGCATGTCAAATAGGGGCCACATTCACACCTCAAATTTTCATAGAATGATAACCTCAACTAATCAGAAAAAGTTTAGGTTATCACGCTCCTATTCTCCATCCATCCATTCAGCTGCAGCGCAGGTTTCCAACAAGAAGGCTGCCGAATACTTATCATCAGCTGACATCTTTAACGTACATCGCACTTCTCACCTACAATGACGTCGCAGAGGATCCGAGTCCATACCCGCAGGATGGTATTAAAGTCATGCTATTTCGGCACAAGGTGTAAATAGTTTTCTCCCACCACACTTTCCCGCGTGTGTGCGTCCGTCCAGGGGAGAGGTGATGCAGCCTTTTGTGCGGTCAGTAAAGCGCTTAACATCGTAACGAATGTCTTGAACATTGTTAAAAAAATGTAGTGGTCAGCGGAACTGTGACATCATTATCATCAGCCTGACTAAACCCACTGCAGGGCGAAAGCCTCTCCCATATTTCTCTACTTAACCCGGTACTGTGCTAGTTGCATTCACTTGACCCCTGCGAACTTCTTAATCTCATCCGCCCACCTAACATTCTGTCGCCCCCTGCTACGGTTTCCTTCCCTTGGAATCCAGTTTGTTAGCATCAGCGACCATCGGTTATCCTCTCTTCGCACTACATGTCCTGCCCATGTCCATTTCTTCTTCTTAATTTCTACTAGAATGTCGGTAACTTGAGTTATTTCTCTGACCCACTCTGCACGCTTTCTATCTCTTATGTTACCCCTACCATTTTTCGTTCCATAGCCCTCTGGGTTGTTCTCAACTGAAGTAGAACTATCTTGGTTAGCCTCCACGTTTCAGCCCCATAGGTGAGTACAGGCAAGATGCAACTGTTGTATACTTTCCTTTTGAGCGATACCGGTAAGCTGCTAGTCATAATCGGCGAGTGCTTGCCAAATGCGCTCCATCCCAATCTTATTCCTCTTGTTATTTCGTTTTCATGGTCCGGATCTGCGGTTACTACCTGTCCTAAGTAGACATATTCGCCTACTACTTCCAGTATTTCGCTACCTAATGTAAACTGCTGTTCCTTCCCGAGGCTGTTGAACATTACCTTAGTCTTCTGCATATTGATTTTCAAGCCTACCTTTCTACTTTTCCTGTCTAGGTCATAAATCATTATTTACAGTTCATCCCCCGAGTTGCTTAGCAAGGCAATGTCATGGAACTGTGACAACATGCGGTAATTTATACTTTCGTCAAGCAAGCCGCTTGTAGAGCATACGGCTTGTGTAATACCACACAACTATTTTCGATTGTAATTGAACGCAATCGGCGTCGAGCATTTCAAGGGCGCGCCAAACGTACTTTGCTACTCAGGACGCTCGTCGAGAATTTGCCGCCGTTCCGTGGAGTTGGTTCGGGCCGCTGTGAAAGTTGCAACTTTTTAATTTTTGACACGATTTCGTGTGTAAAGACACCGCTGCCGACAAAGTTGGCATCTTTGTGTTTGCTGGAGAAGGGTGTTTACGCTCATGATAAATTGCGTGCCTTTGCTAGAAGTGCACTAAAAAGTTGCCTTCAAATTATTCTTAGGTTTGCCTTTGTGTTTTTACTTCATTAGCTTGCTTTTCTTTTTAAAGCTGTGTGGCAGAGCCTGTCAAGGCCTGCTTTCGATTGTTTCAAGACCCCACGGGATTTAATAATAATAAAAATAATAATAATAATAATCAATCAATTTTTATTTAATGTGCGCAGGAACAACCATGTGGTCTTCGTACTGCAGCACAAAACGAAATGACAATACACACACAAGTTTTACGCACAAACACACAGATAGAACATAAAACAAGAAACAAATAACACATGAAATGAAACTGAGACGAAAAGTGTCACGGAAAGAAATAAATAAATGTGTAGCGTGTCATATATGCACAGTCAGAGAACTGTAGAACACATCATGAAAAAAAAAAACAATAGATAGATAAAGAAAAAAAAGCAAATAACTGAAATTGATTATAGTAAATAGAAATATACATAAAATAAACAACCATTGCAGACACAACAAGTGCTTGGTACTTAAAACACAGGCTAGATATACAGGGAAATACAATAAAAAAATAGAAATGAACGCGGGACAGTAAGATTCGAAAATGAAGTGTAAAGTTGAAATATAAATAAGAAACGGATAAAAAGTAGTACAAGACACTTTAAACAGCACTGAACAGGAGAAAAACCAAAACGTGAAGGAAATTAAATGCAATACTTAGGCTAGAAAGGGGAAGTTACAAAGCTACGAACATCCAATATAAATGAAGAGAGCAAGTTTTGGAAGATGTCAAGGTGAAGACAAAATGAGTTGAACAACATCTGCATTATGTCAAGAGGGGAATGGGAATGAAGAAACGGAGAAACTTTAAACGGTCTGAATTCCCTCATGCTCTTTCGCGGAATGCGCAGAAGAATGTCCTCTAAGAGCTGAGGGCACATAATGGGGCCATGAAGGAGCTTGTATAGAAACGTTATATCTACTCTGATACGACGGCAGTTAAGAGAAGGAAGATTCAGTGGGGTACTCTTGGTGGAGCGAGAGGAGGAAGCTGAGCAAGGAAAGCGATATCGAGATATCCGTAAATATTTTTGCTTTACTCTGTACACCTTGTTCCAGTTCGATTTGCAAGTGCCACTCCAAACAACCGACGCGTATTCCAAAAGTGGCAAGTATATGGACAGGTACAGCTTAAGGAGTGGAAGTGGAGTACGAAGCTCTCTAGAAAGTCTACAGACGAATCCGAGTGTCCTCATAGCCCGCTGAGCAATGCGTTTAGTATGAGAGCAGAAGATGAGGGTGTGGTCAAAAAGTACACCAAGGTCATTTTTCATCAACCCTTTCCAACAGCACAGAATTCACAGAATAATTGCAGAGAAAGCTGTGCGTTTTACGAGTAAATGAGACAACCATAGTTTTGGAAGAATTGAGGGTAAGTCGATTCTTCGCACACCAATCAGAACAAGCAGATATGTTCGATTTCAACAACAAGCAATCTTAAAAAGAATGTATGACCTTCAATATTTTTATATCATCAGCATAAAGAAACGACGAGTTCCTGATGACGGAGGAAACGTCGTTTATAAAAACGGAAAAGAGAAGCGGGCCTAATACAGAACTTTGTGGAACTCCACTGGTTGCAGGACAAACGAAGGAAGTCCTTCCATTGACACTGACCAAGCAGGAGCGATCAAGCAGATAGTTACGTAGGAGGGCTACGATTGAGGCTTCGACACCAGAGAGTAGAAGCTTTTCAAGTAGTAATGAGTAACAACGTCGAAAGCTTCACTCAAATCGCAGTACACAGTTTCAACCTGACCTCTCTTAAGGACTGCTGCAGAGGCATACGTCATAAACGTGACTAGATTGGCTGAAGTAGAGCGACCCGATATGAAGCCATGTTGATTCGGTATGATGACATGTTTGAGATGGAAGGAAAGTACCTTATGCAAAGCTAATGCGAAAAGCTTAGAGGTTGCACATTGAAGAGAAATCGGACGATAATAATAATAATAATAATAATAATAATAATAATAATAATAATAATAATAATAATAATAATAATAATAATAATAATAATAATAATAATAATAATAATAATAATAATAATAATAATAATAAAATTGATGATGATGATGATAATAATAATAATCATAATCAATCTTTATTTAATGTGCTCAGGTACAACCATGTGGTCTTCGTGCTGCAGCACAAATAAAAGAAATGAAAATG
The DNA here is from genome assembly GCF_055883805.1 of Amblyomma maculatum. Lineage (NCBI taxonomy): Eukaryota > Metazoa > Arthropoda > Arachnida > Ixodida > Ixodidae > Amblyomma > Amblyomma maculatum. The sequence goes on along the minus strand of NW_028146740.1, from coordinate 6,284,146 downwards.
CACACACAAGGTTTACACACACATATAGAAAACAGAAGAAACAAATACGATGAAATGAAACTAAGACGAAAAGTGTCACTGAAATAAATACATAAATGAGTAGCATGTCTTATATACACAGTGAAAAAATTGTTGAGCCCATCACGAAGCAAAAAAAAGAGAGGAAAAAATAACTGACATTGGTTATAGTATTATAGAAATATACATAAAATAAACAACCGCTCCAGGTGCAACAAATGCGGGGTATTTAATATACAGGTTAGAAATACAGGGAAATGCAATAAGGAAATAGAGTTGAACGCGGGACAGTAAGATTCCAATATAAAGTTTAAAATTAAAATATAAATAAGAAACGGATAAAAAGCAGTACAAGTACTGCCGAGCGCTGCCCCACAAGCCCATTGTTGGCTTGGGCAGGCTCGTATTTGTATGTAATTTTTTGAAATAAATAAACAATTTATATTACTATTATTATTACAGATGTCATTGAACAGGAGAAAAAGCAAAAAGTGAATTAAGTACAATATTTTAGGCTGGAAAGTGGGAGTTATATGTGATAAAGTACTATTTAGAATACAACGCTACGAACATCCAATATAAATGAAGAGAGCGAGTTTTAGAAGATGAGGCGAGGACAAAAAAAGTTAAATAGCCACTGCATTCTGTATAAAGAGGAATGGGAATGAAGAGACGGAGAAACTTGAAATGGTCTGAATTCCGTCATGTTCTTTCGCGGAACGCGCAGTAGGATGTACTCTAAGAGCTGAGGACACGTAATGTTCCCATGAAGGAGTTTGTACAGAAAAATAATATCTACTCTGACACGACGGCAGTGAAGAGAAGGAAGAATGAATTGGATGCTCCTGGTGGAACGAGAGGAGGAAGTTGCGCAAGGAAAGGAATATCGAAATATCCGTACTTTTTTTCTGTACTCTATCAACCTTGTCTAAGTTCGATTTGCAAGTGCCATTCCAAACAACCGACGCATACTCCAAGAGCGGCAAGCATATGGACAGGTACAGCTTTAAGAACGGAAGTGGAGTACGGACCTCTCTCGAAAGTCGGCAAACGAATGTGCGCAATGCCCGCTGAGCAAGCGTTTGGTATGAGAGGAGAAGCTGAGGGTGCGGTCACAAAGTACACCAAGGACATTAATTTCATTAACCCTGTCCAACAGGGACAGGGTTAATGAATTCACAGATTAATGGTAGAGAAAGCTGTGCGTTTTATAATTAAATGAGACAACCCTAGTTTTTGGAAGAATTGAAGGTAAGTCGATTCTTCGCACACCAATCAGAAAAAGCAGATACGTCTAATTGCAGCCACAAGCAATCTTGAAAATAATGTATTACCCTTTAATGTTTTTATATCATCAGTATAAAAAAGAAAGGAAGAGTTCTTGATCGCCGAGGAAACATCATTAATAAAAACGGAGAAGAGTAGCGGGCCTAATAAAGAACCTTGAGGAACTCCACTGGTTGCCGGGTAAACGAGGGAGGTCTGTCCATTGACGCTGACAAAGCAGGAGCGATCAAGGAGATAGTTGCGTAGGAGGGCTACGAGTGAGATTTTGACGCCAGAGAGTAGAAGTTTTTCAAGAAGTAGTGAGTGAGTAACAAAGTCGAAAGCTTTGTCCATATCACAGTACACAGTGGCAACCTGACCTCTCTGAAAGACTGCTGCAGAGGCATGCGTCATATTATAATAATAATAATAATAATTTTATTGCCACAACATGTTGTGATACATGCAGACTCGGGCCTTCCAAAGACAAGAGAAGGCTTGAAGGACTAAGCCCGGCTACATCAGCGAGCGAAAGGTAAAGGCAATAAAATATCACTGTAAGTGCCCACAGACTGAAAAATAAATACATTGTACATTAATTGTATAAGTGCATTGTACAAAAAAAAGGAAATAAAACATTGTGGAACTTACATGTTCCCTGCATCAATTAGCATAAAAATTTACAGATTTGAGCATTTGTTTTAATGTAGCTTTAGAAGTAGCGGAGAGTACCTTATCAGGAAGACTATTGAACATTGCAGGGACATATACACATTGTTTTGCTTTGCCGTATCTGGTCGCGTATCAGGCGACCGTGTAGCGTTGGCAATTCTGTAGGCTTCTGGCAGGAACTTCTCTCATTTTGATGGCAGGATTCCAAAAGTGCCGAAGAATAACAATTTTCTTATATAAACTTTCAAAGCATGGAAGACCAAGAAAATTAACAAGTTCACTTGAGGGGGAATAATAATAATAATAATAATAATAATAATATTAATAATATGTTGTTATTAATATTATATTATTATTACTGCTCAAATCTGTAAATTTTTATGCTGATTGATGCAGGGAACATGTAAGTTCCACAATGTTCTATTTCCTTTCTTTATACAATGCAATTACTGGGCGCCCAAGATGGCGCCCAGTAAGGACACATGTGCGCTTTGCTCTCGCCTGTTCTTTGACAAACAGCAGGGTTACGCTGTGCCGACTGTGCGAAACGTGTTCACACGAAGTGCGTCACTTGGGCGGATGACGAGCTGCAACTCCTGAAGTCCGGCTCTCGGCCATTCGTGTGCAATTTGTGTGCGTCGTCGTCGTATGACGGTGCTAGGCTTAGCGACGGTGGTGCGCCGGCAGCTACGTTCCTTTCTCCCTTCGCCCAGCTCCTGTTCATCCATACGACCGGTTTTCCCCCTTCAACCGCGACGGGAGAACATGGCGGTGACTTGCAAGGGCGGAAGAACGGGCTAGTTGGTAATTCATGTTGAAAATCAAACTAGCGCACTTCAAAACAAGGACACAGAGAGAGAACGACAACACAGCGCTGACTTCAACTGGTTTTTATTAGAGAGTGACACATTATATATGTACGAAAAGTGGGCGTAAAGAATTGATAACAACTGCTCAGTTTGCCCGTGGCGTAAAACACCGAACGCAAAGTTAAAAGACGCACGATAACAATATAGGTAAAAGCAAGGCAGAACGGCAGGGGTATGAAAAATAAAGCGAAAAACGGGGAGGCATGTAGGTAAAAACAGTTAAAGATGGCATGATCCGAAGATACATAAACTAAAATCGAAAAAAGCCAAAAGGGGGACTAAGAGCGATAAAAGCCAAAAGGGGCATTAAGAGCGATAAAAGCCAAAAGGGGCATTAAGAGCGATAAAAGCCAAAAGGGGCATTAAGAGCGATAAAAAAAACACAAAAGGGGCATTAAGAGCGACAAAAGAATCAAAAGGACAATTAAAAGCATTACAAGACCAAAAGGGCATTAAAAACAGAATACCTAAAACAACCAAGGCCAGGCCGCTAGAGGCTGAGGAGTGTACCCGGAATCTAAACATTAAAACTACTGTGCGTCTGGTTCAGATATTCTAACTCGCGTTTAGTCAGGGCTATTGAGGGTGTGCTAACACAATTTTGACCTAGCTTTAGAATGTGAGCGGCTTCTATGATTTCGCGTGTTAACTGATGTGCATTTCTCGCAATGACAGTGCAATTATGAAGGGATGGCTCACAGGGCTGAGAAGGACACTTTAGGCAGTGAACACCAAGGTTTCTTTTCGTAGTATTGTAAACACTGTTTGAGTGTTCCATGAGTCGTTCGTTTAGGCAACGCCCGGTTTGCCCCACGTAGGCCTTGCCACAGCTCAGGGCAATCTTATAGACGGCACCAACTTGGCAGGGATCGAAAGGTGCCTGGTGCCTAACAGGGCAGGCTGGCTTTCGCACAGCCGGGGCATTGACTCTGCGGCAAAGCTTGGAAAGCTTATCAGGCGCCGAGAACACAACACGGACGCCTGCCTTTTGCCCAATCCGTTTGAGCCTGTGGGAAATAGTATGAAGGTAAGGCACCACAGCAACCTTGTGTTGATGCTCAGGAACAGCTCTCACTTGACCCCTTTTAAGCTTCTGCAAGAGGGAGCCTGCTACTGAGGTCAGCAAATGCTCAGGGTAGCCAGCATTGATCAGCCGCTGGGTTTGCTAATCGATGCTCCGGCCCATAGAGTGTACACAGGACTTCATTAAGGCATTTGTGAAACAAAGGTTCACAATGCCCCTCTTGACAATCTTAGAATGGGCTGAACTGTAGGGCAACAAGGACTTGCCCCCTCTCGGCTGGTACCACCAGCACAGGTGGTCATCTGCCCTGGATAGCCTTAAATCAAGAAAGCGTAAAGCTCCCTTATCCGGTACCTCATGGGTCAAAACAAGGGGAGAGAGGGGCAAACCGGGCGTTGCCTAAACGAACGACTCATGGAACACTCAAACAGTGTTTACAATACTACGAAAAGAAACATTGGTGTTCACTGCCTAAAGTGTCCTTCTCAGCCCTGTGAGCCATCCCTTCATAATTGCACTGTCATTGCGAGAAATGCACATCAGTTAACACGCGAAATCATAGAAGCCGCTCACATTCTAAAGCTAGGTCAAAATTGTGTTAGCACACCCTCAATAGCCCTGACTAAACGCGAGTTAGAATATCTGAACCAGACGCACAGTAGTTTTAATGTTTAGATTCCGGGTACACTCCTCAGCCTCTAGCGGCCTGGCCTTGGTTGTTTTAGGTATTCTGTTTTTAATGCCCTTTTGGTCTTGTAATGCTTTTAATTGTCCTTTTGATTCTTTTGTCGCTCTTAATGTCCCTTTTGTGTTTTTTTTTTATCGCTCTTAATGCCCCTTTTGGCTTTTATCGCTCTTAATGCCCCTTTTGGCTTTTATCGCTCTTAGTCCCCCTTTTGGCTTTTTTCGATTTTAGTTTATGTATCTTCGGATCATGCCATCTTTAACTGTTTTTACCTACATGCCTCCCCGTTTTTCGCTTTATTTTTCATACCCCTGCCGTTCTGCCTTGCTTTGACCTATATTGTTATCGTGCGTCTTTTAACTTTGCGTTCGGTGTTTTACGCCACGTCCAAACTGAGCAGTTGTTATCAATTCTTTACGCCCACTTTTCGTACATATATAATGTGTCACTCTCTAATAAAAACCAGTTGAATTTAGCGCTGTGTTGTCGTTCTCTCTCTGTGTCCTTGTTTTGAAGTGCGCTAGTTTGATTTTCAACATGGCGGTGAGTTTGCCTCGCTACGGGCTATCCTACTCGACGCTCTTGAGAGAACCTCTTTTGTCCATGAGGTTGCCCAGCTACGGGAGGAGAACGAGCGCCTTCGTGGGGCGAACTCGCGGGCCTTGGTTCAACAAGCCGAGGTCATTGCCTCTCTACGTGCCAATGTTCGCGGCCTAAGCCAGGAGTTTGTGCGGCGCGCTGCTTCGCAGTGTAGGCGTCCTCTCGTCGAGCGTCCTCTCGTCGTTTCCGTGGAAGGAGAACGAGCGCCTTCGTGGGGCGAACTCGCGGGCCTTGGTTCAACAAGCCGAGGTCATTGCCTCTCTACGTGCCAATGTTCGCGGCCTAAGCCAGGAGTTTGTGCGGCGCGCTGCTTCGCAGTGTAGGCGTCCTCTCGTCGAGCGTCCTCTCGTCGTTTCCGTGGGCAATCCTACCCGGGATGAGCAGCTGTCTGTGAACAACTCCGCCGCTCTTCATCGAGGGAGGACTCCGGGAGATGTTACCTTTCCATCGTCTGGCTCTGCTCCCCCCCCCCCCCCCCTTCCTTCCTAGTGCGATGAAGAAGCACCGAAGTTCAGTCATCACTGGCGCATCGAGCCCATCCGCCCTGAACGTTGCCAATTACCAAAAGAAGCGTCTGAATACTATTTTCGTCTCGAAGCTCAGTCCCGAAACAACATCGGTAGACCTTAACAACTATCTAAAATCAATGAATATTACCCCCACTTCCTGCCGGCAGCTGAAAACACGGTACCACTCTTACTCGTCCTTCCATATTGAATTTGATGAAGAATGAAGAGCGCTTGTCCGTGTCTTCTTTCTCGTGAATATGTCGTTAGCGCTTTGTCCTTTTGTTAAAAAATGCTGCAATAACTAGCCCAACAAAAAGTCCTTCAAGAATCCTATCGTCGAGCCTTCGATGTGGCCGATGGAGTGCATTTGCAAGGACTTTCATGGGAAGCTTCACGACGACATGCTGCATTCCTCCGAACTGACGCTAAATTGCAGTGGTCCTTAATTTGGACATCTGTTATCAAAACGCCCTAGGTCTTCGGACTAAGGGATCTGAATTCTTTTTTAGCGTTTTGGCCACTTGTTACACCGCTGTTGTAGTTACTGAAACCTGGCTGTCAAGCGATATCCCTTCCAGTCATTTCATTCCTAATAATTACTCTGTTTTTAGAAGCGACCGCCCTGAAACAGGACCCAACCAAAGAGGAGGGGGATTGCTCATTGCTATTGACAGTTCTCTGCAGTATGTTTGACGTTCCCATCTGGAAACTGTTGAAGAATGTACGTGGCTTGAGCTCACTTTAAATCCACATGAAAAGCTTTTACTTGCAGCTTTCTACATTCCCCCGAGTCTTCCACCTCCAACCTATGATGATGTTCTGCTCTCAATTGAACATGTTATATAACTCGTGATAGCAAACACAAACTTCTCATTTTTGGCGATTTTAATACTCCATGTATCAACTAAAACTAATTTACTTCTTCTCACAAGAATCATTATATATTAAGTAAATGGAGCATGCTACTTGATTTTGTAGCCTTTAACTCTTTGCAGCAACACCATATCTTTAAAAACTGCTGTGGTAATAATCTCGATATCTGTCTATCGAATTTAGAAAGTGTTCGAGTATCGAGTTTCGACATACCGCTTACTCGCTGTGAAAAATTTCACCCCTCACTTCTTGTGATTACTTCTGTCTTTGCCTCTCCCTCTACTAATTCAGATCCGGCGGAGAATTCGCCCCATTTCGCGTATGCACGTGGTGACTATGACGGTCTCTTCAATTTCTTCTCCTCTGTCGACTGATCCCTTTTAAATGGCATTAGTGATCCCGACGGACAAGTCAGTCGCTTCACTGAAATAGTTCTTCATGGTATGCATCAGTACATATGCCTCTGCACAGTCCTACTCGCAGGAAGTTTCCTTTCTGGTTTTCCAGAGACTTCAAAACGGCGTTAAAACTTAAGGAACGGGCCCATCGTAAAGCGAAACAATTGGGCAGATGAGTTTCGTCGCTTGCGTTTTCTTTGCAAACGCTTATACAAGCGGGAATACGACTCTTATCTTGAGTCTTTAGAGAGGAGTGTCACTAATCGTCCTAGTCAGTTCTGGCGGTACGTTCGCAAGAGTTCCATTAAATCAGATTCCGGTATCAACTTAGTTGACTCTGAGGGGTCGGGAATTCGGGATGTTGCCGACAGTTTCGCCCAACATTTTTCCTCTGTATACAAACCTCCACACTGCGATTCCGTATGCCTCCCATCTGGTGCTCCATATAATTCCTTTCTCTTTGACGAGAAATTAATAACTGCGAGTCTTAAGCGTCTGAGACCATCTTTGTCTCCTGGACCTGGTGGCATTCTAGCCGCCATAATAAAAGCCTTCAGTTATCTTTGTACCAGTACTGACTGCTATATTTAATAACTGTTTCAAAAATGAAGCCTTTGGTCGCGTGTGGAAAATAGCACGTACGTTTCCTGTCTTCAAGTCAGGAAACAAATCTCATGTTTCTAATTATCGTCCGATTTCTCTTCTTTGTGCCACCTCTAAGCTTTTAGAATTAGCTTTGCATAATCATAAGGTACTTTCCTTCCATCTCAAACATGTCATCATACCGAATCAACATGGCTTCATGTCGAGTCGCTCTACTTCAATCAACCTTGTCACGTTTATGACATAGGCTTCCGCAGCAGTCCTTAAGAGAGGTCAGGTTGAAACTCTGTACTGTGATTTGAGCGAAGCTTTCGACGTTGTTACTCACTCATTACTACTTGAAAAGCTTCTACTCTCTGGCGTCGAAGCCTCAATCGTAGTCCTCCTACACAACTATCTCCTTGATCGCTCCTGCTTTGTCAGTGTCAATGGACAGACTTCCTTTGTTTATCCTGCAACCTGTGAAGTTCCTCAAGCTTCTGTATAAGGTCCGCTTCTTTTATCCGTTTTTATTATTGACGTTTCCTCCGTCGTCAAGAAATCCTCGTTTTTTATGCTGATGATATAAAAATATTCAAGGTGATACATTCTTTTCAACATTGCTTGTTGCAATCGGACATATCTGCTATTTCTGATTGGTGTGCGATGAATCGACTTACCCTTAATTCTTCCAAAACTTGGGTTGTCTCATTTACTCGTAAAACGCACAGCTTTCTCTACCATTATTCTGTGAGTTCTGTGCTGTTGGACAGGGCTGATGAAATTAATGAGCTTGGTGTACTCTTTGACTGCACCCTCGGCTTCTCCTCTCATACTAAACGCATTGCTCAGCGGGCTATGCGGACACTCGGATTCGTCTGCAGACTTTCGAGAGAGTTCCGTACTCTACTTCCATTCCTAAAGCTGTACCTGCCCATATGCTTGCCGCTTTTGGAGTACGCGTCGGTTGTTTGGAGTGACACTTGTAAATCGAACTGGAACAAGGTGGACAGAGTACAGCGAAAAGCTTTACGGATATTTCGATATCGCTTTCCTTGCTTAACTTCCTCTCGCTTCTCCAAGAGTACCCCACTGAATCTTTCATTTCTTAACGGCCGTCGTGTCAGAGTAGATATAATTTCTCTGTACAAGCTCCTTCATGGCCACATTATGTGCCCTCAGCTCTTAGAGTATATCCATCTGCGCGTTCCGCGAAAGAGCATGAGGGAATTCAGACCGTTTCAAGTTTCTCCGTTTCTTCATTCCCATTCCCCTCTTGACAGAATGCAGCTACCTTGACATCTTCAAAAACTCGCTCTCTTCATTCATATTGGACGTTCATAGCTTAGTATTCTAAACTGTAATTATCACATATAACTTGCACTTTCTAGCTTAGGTATTGTATTTATTTTACTTCACGTTTTGCTTTTTCCCCTGCTGAGTGTTCTTTAAAGTATCTTGTACTGCTTTTTATCCGTTTCTTATTTATATTTAACCTTAAAGTTTATTTTCGAATCCTACTGTCTCGCGTTCATTTCTATTGTTTTATTGTATTTCCCTGTATTTCTAGCCTGTGTTTTAAGTACCACGCACTTATTGCGCCTGGAATGGTTTATTTTATGTATATTTCTATTACTATAATCAATGTCAGTTGTTTTTTTTTCTCTCTATCTTTTGTTGTTTTTGTTTTTCGTCATGTGCTCTACAATTCCCTGACTGTGTATATAAAACATGCTACTCATTGAGTTCTTTCTTTCCGTGACACTTTTCGTCTCAGTTTCATTTCATGTGTTATTTGTTTCTTTTTTTGTATTATATCTGTGTGCGTAAAACTTGTGTGTGCATTTTCATTTTTTTTTGTGCAGCAGCACGAAGACCACATGGTTGTTCTTGCGCACATTAAAGAAAGATTTATTATTATTATTATTATTATTATTATTATTATTATTATTATTAGTATTATTATTATTATTATTATTATTATTATTATTATTATTATTATTATTATTATTATTATTATTATTATTATTATTATTATTATTATTATTATTATTATTATTATTATTTATTCGACCATCATATCGTACGTGATGACAGGGGGCACGGAGTAAAATATGACCGTTGACAGCAGCTTGACAGAGCCCTCGAAGCGCGCAGGCAGCAGCAAGGAAGAGAAACATGAACACAATTGCCATACAAAAAAGACAAAGGCCGAACAAGTGATCGCGCTGTAGCACTATGAGGTAAAAAATACACCATCAAAAAAAAACAAAAAAACAATGCGAACGGAAATATTCAGATTAAGAGATAAGCGAGTAAGCAAAACACAAAAGAAACAGTAGGATCACAATATATGCATTTAAACGAAAAAAGGATTTCCTGGCGGATAAACTCCTAAGGCTAAGAGGAAACAAGAATATATCCGCCCCCCCCCCCCCCCCCCCCCCTGACGAGTGAAAAGGGAATGTTGATCGACGAGCACATTTGCCGTTATCGCCGCCGCCGAGTTGCTCTGTTATTTTGCTGGTGCAATTGAGCCCAATAAGGAATTGATTTCAGTGATATTACGCTTGAATTAATTTTTGCGCCTACGGCCTTGTACTACCACGTGACATCTGGTGGAGGTAGTGGCCTTCATGTTTCGGGCTCCTCCTACAAGGCGAGCTAACAGCCCTGTCTGTGTCGCCCCGAGAGACCTACCCACAGCCGCCGACCTCAGGGGCTCCAACCTCAGCACGGGTTACTAGCGCGAACCCGGATGGAGGATCCTGTAGTCACAATGGCTCAGGTTGGGATTCAATAGCCCTCCCCCCCCCCCCTCCCATTTTCAACAATACCCCGGGACAAGATCCAGAGGACTAGCTCGTTCAGTAGCATAACAGTTATCCAAGTCTATGCACCAGCCACTACTGCTGAAGAAGCTGACGTTGAGAGATTTTGTGCTGACCTGCAATGCCTTTTACACTCCACCCCATCATCAGACGTCCTTTTCCTCATAGGAGACTGGATGCTAAGGTGGGGAGGGAAGAAATATCCGGAATTACAGGCAAGTTCGGTCTTGGTGAGCGAAACGAAGCTGGGCAGAGGCTACTAGAGTTTTGTCAAGAAAACCTGACCATAGCGAATACTCATTTTCAACAGCACAAGAGGCGCCTGTATACATGGACTTCACCAGACGGTCTGTACAGGAATCAGATTGATTATATTCTTTACCGACAGAGATGGAGGAGCGTTATAGAAGCAGTAAAAACCAGGCCTGGGGCCGATTGTGGCACCGATCATCAGCTTCTTGTTGCCAAATTTAAGCTTCGATTGAGGAAAAGGCAGAAAACTAGAAGGCCTTTAAGGTATGATCTGGATCAAATTCCATCAGAATATGCTGTGGAAATGAACAATCTATTTCAAGAATTAGATCTAGAACACTGAGCCTGAAGAGATGTGGACTGATGTTCGCGATATAATACAAGAAGTGGCTACTAAGGTAGTTCCAAAGCAAAAGAAATGCAAGAAAGCAACCTGGTTATCTGAAGAGGCTTCGCAAATAGCTGGGGAAAGGAGGATGACAAAAGTTTTAGGGGAAAGAGAAAGATACAAGGTTCTCAATGCGGATTTTCAGAAAAAAGCAAGGAGAGATAAGAATGCCTTCCTGAACATACAGTGCCAAGCAGTTGAGGACAACAGCCAATTGAGGAACACAAGAGCTCTGTATAACACAATCAAAGATATTAAAGGAAGCTTCTGTGCTAAGCTGGGCGTGATAAAGGACAAACGAGGCAGGGACCTCACTGAAACCTCAGAGATAAATAAGAGGTGGCAGGAATACACATCACTATAAAAGAAGGATCCGGATGTGCAAACCCAATATAAGACGGTTGTGATTACTGACCTCGAGCCGGGCATCCCGAAAAGTGAAGTTGAATGGGCCTTAGCCAGCCTTGCTAAGAACAAAGCTAGCGGAATTGATGGCATTACAGCTGGGTTGCTTTTAAAACCTCAACTATGGCCCTGTTAACATTCTGTATGCATTATGTCAGCAAATTTGGGGAACCCTGCAGTGGCCACAGGATTTCAGGATGTCAGTTTACACCCCATTTCAAAGAAAGGCAGTGCCAAAGATTGTTCCATCTACCGCACGATCGCACTTATTTCGCATGCTAGGAAGGTGATGCTGAAAATCCTCCAAGGTAGGCTGCAGCAATATGTGTATCGGGAGCTTCCGGACGTGCAAGCTGGGTTTTGCCAGGGCAGAGGAGCTAGGGACCAGAGTGCCAACCTTTGCTGGATCATGGAAAAAGCAAGAGAGTTCCAGAAACCCATCTACTTCTTCTTTATTGGTTATGCGAAGGCATTTGACTGCGTAGATCACAGCAGATTGTGTCAAACTCTCCAAGAAATGGGAGTTCCAATTCACCTCATCTGTGTCCTCAGGAACCTGTATGTAGGGAAGAGGCCACAAAAGAACTGGGCATAGTCTTACTGATTGGTTTCCGATTTACAAAGGAGTGAGACAAGGCTGCATACTGTCGCCCTGCCTATTTAACATATATGCTGAGTTCATCATAAGGAAGGCCGGTCTGGACGAGTCTTCAGCTGGAGTGAAGATTGCTGGAAAACGTATCAGCAACCTTAGATGTGCGGATGATATCACTTTAATGGCAGAAAGTGAAGTGGAACTCAAGAAATTTCTGATGCGCGTACAAGAACAGAGCGAAAAGTTTGGACTTAAACTGAACATCAAAAAGGCAAAGATCATGACGTCTTACCCTATCAAATCCTGGAGCATCAAGGCACAAGAAGTGGAAGCTGTGACAGATTTTCTCTTCTTGGGCTTTAAGATTACCAAGAAAGGAGACTGCAGCCATAAAATTATGAGACGCCTGCTTCTGGGAAAAGGAGACATTGCTTTCCTTGACTGCCTAGTAACGAGCAGAAACATTAGAGTGCCAGCCAAGATCCGTATAACTCGTGCTATGTTGTTTTTTTTTCAGTTGTGATGTATGAATGCGAGAGTTGGACTGTGAACAAGGCTGACCGCCGAAGAATTGACACGTTTGAATTGTGGTGCTGGCGGAGACTCTTGAGAGTTCCTTGGACTGCCAGGAGATCAAATCAGTAGAAGATTGAAGGCATCGTCGGCTATGCCTTTCAGGATGTGCCCCACCTTATCAGGTTCTGGCATGTCTTTATCAACTTTTCGGCAGAGGGCCAGAACGTCTTGTATATACGTAATATAAGGCTCGGTAGATGTCTGGGCACGTTTGGCGAGGTCCCTCTTAGCGGCGAGTTGACGGCCAACCGGTTTTCCGAACAGGTCACGGAGTTTTTGTTTGCAAATATCCCAGGAGGGTATTTCTGCTTCATGCGTTTCGAACCAAACGCGTGCCGTGCCAGTAAGGTAGAAGATGACATTGGCCAGCATTAGCGTGGCGTCCCACCTGTTGTGCTGGCTAACACGCTCATAAAGCGAAAGCCAGTCCTCGACGTCGACCTCATCTGTACCGCAGAATGAGCCAGGGTCACGGGGGTGGGCTACGACGACAGTTGGGGTTGCGGAGGTAGATGGAGCCGCGTCGGTTGTCGTCGTGACGGTTCCGAGGTGACGGCCACTGCGGAGATCCCGCGTCAGATTGTGTCGAACCCGCGACCTCCACCAAGATGTTACGGGGATGCACTTAACGTAACAGCACTGCGATGGGCTGAACTCGGCGCTGAGACTTCAGTAGCCGTGCAGTGTCCACTCTATGAGCGTCGTCCTCTTTCTCAACGCTTTGTCGTCGTCGTCTTCGTCAGTGAGCACATCACTTTGGTACCGCGTTTCCAGGTAACAATATTGTCGAGCATAAACCCTTACTGCTCATTGGAGGGTCAAATTCTAAAGTTAAAGCTCAGCTACTTTGATCATCTGATGAGAAGAGAGGAGTCGCTAGAGAAATTTTTGATGTTGGGAAAGGTTGAGGGTCACCGGAGAAGGGGTAGGCAGCGAACGCGATGGTTAGATGGCATCCTCGAGGCGCTGCAGATGAAGTTATGTGATGTTAGGAAGATAGTAAGGGACCGGAAAGCGTGGCGTGATATGGTCCATAGGGTCACGGATAGTCGGACACGACTTAACGACTGAACGGAACTGAACGGTGTTCATATTGGATTTAAAACATTGGCTTTCATAAGAAATGTACACACAAGAGAAAAATCGACGAATGCCTGTTCGCCTAAAAGCAGTGCAGGTTGAGATAGAATGTGATCATTATAAAATACGCTGAAATATATTTCCTAAGATCTTCAAGTCGCGGGCATGAAATTAAAATGTGATTGACTGGGAGCTCATCTCCGCACATTTCAAACACTGGTTAGTCGTTTTGTTTTTTTAACAAGAAGCTATGGGGGATGTGTGTGTGTCCTATGCCCAGACGACATAAAATACGTTCGATAAAATGTGCTTGGTGTCGGCACGATTTCCATTACCCTAAAGAGAGCTTTACAGAATTCATCTTGTTCGTTTCATTTGCCCAAGCACCTTGGCACCTGGCGCTTAGTTTGCTGCATACCAACTTTATGCAATCCCTGTGGGGTATGCTTATGTTTTATATTCAGGGATTTGCCCCGTACAGCGTATACCTCTGCTCTTTCATTACTCCTAATCTCTACCTGACAGGGGACCCAGGAAAGGTTTATATTATGTTTTCGTTATTGTGTTCCCAATCAGTGGTTCAAAAGCATTTTTATAGTTTAATACAGTGAGTACGCCTAATGAATCCGCGTCGATGATGCCATTTTATGATGTTTTCATTCCTTAATTTTTCCACAGCAGCAAAAACAACTTAACACTCGGCAGTGAAAATTGATGCACAATGAGGTAGTCTTGCTATTTCTTATGTTTCACCTTGTACTATATTACTTCTAACATATTCATTGGTTCTTGGACCGTCTGTGTAAAATGCAGTGTAATTCTCATATTTTTCTTTCAATTCCAGGTATTCTAGCAGCGTGTGTTCATGTGCAGTGCGCAGTTTTGAAAATTGTTTTGCGTCAGGACTGCGCCTGTCGTGTTGTCATCGTGTTCCTTCTTTGTCTTCATTTCTCCCGCGCCGTCCTCGGAATCAACATCAGCTATAAGCCGACTAGCCCAAACCAAAGTACTTCATTCGGTTAGAAGCTGTGAGGAGAGTGTAGCATAGAGGGAGTCGTTCGTGTTTCGTGGCAATACTGGGAATTTCATTCGTTATATATACGTCCTGGCATATTTCTTCAAAACGCAAGAGTAGCAGTTTTATTGCCCGGTGATTTTTGTTGAAGATTGTTCTGTATGAACTTTGTGTCCAACTGCACACAAAGAGTACTGGCCGGAGAGCATCGAAAAGGATCACCGCACTGCTCCGAGAGGATGAGTGTCTGTTTTCTGACCTTGAAGGGAGCGCCCCCTCCGTGCGCCAACCCGCCGACCCCACAGCACGCAACACAGGCGCTCACAGCCGTTCCACGCTGGGAAGAACGGGCGATTCCAGTCCGTATACGTCCCTTCCTCGGAGTCAGTGGGATGGCCCAGGATTCGAGATACCCAAAATGAATGAAAGATCGGCGTTAGATATGGTTCCAGTGTATTTATCACTATTGAAAACTAATTTCTGTGTAGACTTGTGGTTAATGCCATGAGATGATAGTGCACAAAGAAATACCGGAAAATGATCAGCGATATCACACTCTATCGTGCCAGCCTAAGGAGCGGTGGGAAAATTGGAGAGAATGTGATGAAGTAAGGAATGCGAGCCAGTACAACGTGTAGGGATGTTAATCAAATTTGTGTAACCATAACTGTAGAAACAGGTCGTGTAGTCGATACTGATAGGATTGGTCATACCAAGCAAATTAATGTTAAAGTCACCCATGATGAATACATTATTATTTTCGAGGGATAGTTTATGAAGTGCTTGGTCAAAAGCTTGGCAGAATTCAGACGCAATATTGGAAGAGGATCTGTAAACAGCGCCGCATATAATATTCTTTGTGTGACCCGCAGATCGACAATCAAGTTCGATCCAAACAGATTCGCATTTGGGAACATTCAAGCACAAATCAAGGCGTCTTCTGTAGGCGATGTACTTTGAAACGTAGATAACTGAGCCGCCATAGGCATTATCAACACGGTTTGCATATTCGCATGAATAGCCAGGAAAAGCATACAAGTCTTTATCAAGGGAAGATAGCCAAGTTTCAGAAAATTATATGATGGAAAATTGATGTTGAATGGAAGTAAGCTAAGCAGTTATGCTATCGTAATTCTTCCGTGAACTACGGGCATTGAAGTGAATGGCAGATAGACCGCTTGGTTCGGAGAGGATCGAGGAAATGTCTTTCGGTGAAAATGAAGCAATGATGGTTTTTTCCCGCAAGGGCACCTTGTGTAAACTAGGTGTTGGTGCTTGGTGCCACCACGGACCCTGAGCCCCCATACTGAAGCTGTTATCCGTACCGTGGCGAAAGGTTAAGAGGTGGAGGGAAGAAACCTTGAACGGTGGCAGTCGAGGCCATGGTCAAGTCTCGGCCGATGGGCTCATCGCCTGTCCACCAGGCGAGGGGCTCCGGGACCTTCCTCTGCGTATAAGGGTGAACCAGAGGCGACATATATTAGCACCCCTTAAACAATCCATACTGGATGGAAAAACTACCTTTAAAAAAACCTGATCGACCCCCGAAAAGGAGTCGCAACGAAGTGACGCAAAAAATCAGTACACCAACTGAGAACTTTCCAAAATTTCTTGTCTTGCGCTCTATAACCGAATCTTAACCAGTAAATGAACTGTCAGTCTTTCTGATTGCCAACTCTCTGAAGGCCATCATTGGGGCAAACTACAAAGAGAAAAAACTAAGATCTGGTGACCTGCTAATAGAGGTATCAGACAAAAGTCAACCTGACAACCTTCTCATAACAAAAACATTTGCTCACCTAGACGTTCAGGTATCACCCCACCGCAGTCTTAACAGCTGCCAGGGAGTTGTTTCTGAGCGAGACCTCCTAAACGAAACAGAATCAGATCTCCTTGATGGCCTACAGAACCAAGGTGTAACAGCAGTACGAGGAATAACAATCAGGCGAAAGAACGAAGAAATAAAAACGAAACATATTGCTCCGGTTGAAACCGGAGCACACTTCCTGAATTTATCCATGTGGAATTCATCCGATGCAAAGTTAGCCCGTACATACCAAGCCCCCGCAGGTGCTTCAAGTGTCAGCGGTACGGGCATGTTAGTCAGACATGTCGAGGACGCCTTACCTGTGCAAAATGCAGCGCACATGACCATGCAACCGATAAATGCAGTGCAACTGACTACAAATGTGAGAACAGTGAGGGCACCCACCCTGCATACTCACGGTCCTGTGCAGCCTTTCAGGCCGAAAAAGAAGTAATCAATATAAAGATAACTGAGAAGATGACATACGGAGAGGCGCGAAAAAAGCACAAAATGCTTTCCTCCGCTCCCTATGCTGACGCAGCCCGCAGGGGGCCAGGCCGCGTCTAGTAACGGTGGGCACGCAGTGCAATGCTGCTGACGTGCTCCCACCACGGTTCCTCACTAAGCAGTCACCGGCTGCACCAATCTTTGCAATCCCGGAGGTCACTTTTCCCCAGACGTCCGGGACACTAAAGACATCTGAGAGGGACTTTGTTCCTCTTGAAAAACCTCCTGCCTCCATGCCTTCACCAGAGGCGATGGAGGTGAGCACGGACTCCGCAGCGTCAGCGGCGCCTAGGGAGTCCGCCAATGAGAGGCGGGACCTGCTGGACCGCCTCAAATAAAAAAAACATACACCAGTTAAGCCCCCTGATAAGGGCGGCGACTCTTAACCCTATATTCTTTCCACACCTACCAAAATGGCTACCGAGAGCATCATTTATTGGAACTGTCGAGGACTCCTAAAAAATCTGGATGACGTATATGAAACCCTCGCCGAACACCAACCAAGCATAGTTTGTCTGCAAGAAACGCATCTGAAACCTATCGTGTATTCAGGAAAGATAGGCAAGGCAGTACTCATCCCTCCGGTGGCGTTGTCATTATAACACAAAAGTCAATCGCTTGTCGAAACATCCCGATTAACACAGACTTAGAGGCAGTGGCAATACAAGCCTTAATCTTCGGTAAAATGACAACGGTATGTTCGCTGTATATTCCGCCAGATCATAGACTATGCAACAAAAATTTTGAAAAGCTGATTGACCAACTCCCAGAACCATGGCTACTGGTCGGAGACTTTAATGCCCACCACCCATTATGGGGATGTACAAGAACGGACTTCCGAGGTGCACTAATTGAAAAGTTCTTGTTGTCCTCAAGATCATGTTTACTCAACTCAAAACAGCCAACATACTACAGCTCAGCTCATAATACATACACAGCCATTGACTTAGCCATTGGCTCTCCGATGCTCTTGGCAGCTACAGAGTGGGTTGTTATTGACAATCTATATGGAAGCGACCATTTTCTCATCTCTGTGAAGTACACAGGCAATAAAAATGTAAATGCATCTAGTCCCAGGAAATTTAAAGAATATGTGGCCAACTGGGAGATGTTCAGGGAACACTCAGCTCTGCCCTGTTCATCAGTTACTGGCTTAGGCGTTGACGAATCTCAACTCTTGATCACGCTGCACATTATAGATGCTGCAGAAAAACACATTCCACAAACATCAAGTAAGCCACGAAACAAACAAAGGCCGTGGTGGAATGCAGAATGTAAAACTGCCCGTAAAACACAAAATAGGGCATGGTCGAAGTTACGCCGATACCCCACGGCTGAAAACCTAATAGAATTTAAGCCCGCAAAGGCAAATGGCAAACGTGTTCGACGCATCTCCAAGCGAGAAAGCTGGTCATCATTCCTTTCTTTTGTGAACTCTTATTCTGATGCTCACAAAGTATACAACAGAATAAGAGCACTCAAAGGAAATAACACTCTCCCAACACCCCTTGTCAGCACTAGTGGTGACTCTCTTGAACACCAAGCAGACACACTAGGGCAACACTTCGAATATGTATTCAGCTCAGCGCACTATAGAGATTCTTTTTTGCGGCACAAGGTAACTGAGGAGAGGAAGCCTATATGTGATAAAAGACCGTGCACAGGAGGGTACAATAGCCCTTTCACCATGCAGGAGCTGAAGATTGCACTTGGCACATGTGGGAACACAGCATCCCGTCCTGACAGGATCACATATGGAATGCTCAAACACCTGCATATGAGCACGCTTGAAACCCTACTTTGCCTGTATAATAAAATATGGGCCACAGGACGCTTTCCTAAAGCATGGAAAGAAGCGATCATTATCCTGATATTAAAACCCGGAAAAGAACCCACTCTTGCTGCCAGTTATCGGCCTATTGCTCTAACCAGCTGCTTATGCAAGCTTTTAAAAAAATGGTAAATCGCCACCTCCTACATTTCCTTGAATACAGTGGTCTTCTTCACCCGAACCAAGCTGGTTTTAGAGCTGGGCGGTCAACAGCTGATCAGCTCATTGCATTCGAGTCTTATGCAAGGGATGCTTTTGTACATAAACAGCATTGTTTATCTATCTTTTTCGATCTCGAAAAAGCATATGATACCACTTGGCGCTATGGTATCATCCGCGACCTCTTCTCTCTTGGCATCACAGGGAACATGTTGAATACAATTCGAAGTTACGTGTCTGAACGGGCCTTCAAAGTTCGTGTTGGCAATGCACACTCAAAGCAGTACATACAGGAAAAAGGTGTCCCTCAAGATGGCGTTCTCAGTTGCACACTTTTCATAGTCAAAATGAACTCTTTATAAAGTGTGCTGCCAAAAACCATTTCCTGCTCTGTATATGTTGATGACATCCAGATAAGCTTCAAATCTTGCAACTTGCCCATCTGTGAAAGACAGATTCAGCTAGGTGTTAACAAATTGTCCAGTTGGGCTGATGACAATGGGTTTAAATTTAACTCTGAAAGAAGTGTTTGTGTACTTTTCTGTAAGCAGCGTGGCGTCAGACCCGACCCCAACATTACACTGAATGGTCAGAGCCTTGCCTTTAAAAAGGAACATAAATTTGTTGGCGTAGTTGTTGACGAAAAACTTTCCTTCATTGCCCACATAAAACAGTTGCGAGTGAAGTGTCTCAAAACAATGAATCTGCTAAAAATTCTCTCTCACCGGTCATGGGGTACAGATCGCGACTGCCTTCTGAGCCTTCTGAATAGTGTAGTTCTATCACGCATAGACTATGGCTCGATGGTCTATGGGTCAGCATCATCCTCTGCACTAAAATTACTCGATCCCGTTCACCACCTCGGCCTTCGCCTCGCTACGGGCGCTTTTCGAACTAGCCCAATTGCTAGCCTTTATGTCGAGGCGAACCGATGGTCACTGCAACGAAGGAGAGAATTTACTTGTGTAACTTATGCTATGAAGGTACTATGCCAACTAAACCATCCATGTCGCCGGCTCCTGCTTGACAAAACTAGCACAGCACTCTTCTCAAGAAAACCATCTCTAACACCACCATATCCAGTCAGAGTTGCCACGCATATTGAACAACTGGACGTTCCGATTAACAGCCTTCATACAACTTCACCAAAAGACTTTATTGCTCCTTGGGAAATGCATGCTGTTAATTGTGACCTGTCGTTTCTTGCAGTGGGGAAGCACGCATCCTCTATTGCCATACAGCGGCACTTCATGTTATTTCAGGCGAAGTACACTTGTGATGAATACTACACCGATGCTTCGAAGTCTGCTCAAGTCTCCTGTGCAGCACATGGACCACAGTTTTCACAGTCAAAAACCCTGAACAGACATACTAGTATATTTACCGCTGAATGCCATGGAATCCTGCTAGCTGTGAGACACATTATAGAAAAGAAAATACAGACATCGCTCATCTACACAGACTCCCTCAGTGTTTTAATGTGCCTATCCTTTCGAAAGTGGCACAATAAGAACCCAGTCCTGAATTCCCTTTATAACTCCCTTATGTCTGCCCATAAGCTAGAACTTAATATTACACTGTGTTGGGTGCCAGGCCACCGCTGTATACCAGGTAGCGAGGCAGCTGATAGGCTTGCTGCATCAGGTGCCCTTCAAAACACTACAGACACTGACAACATATCATATCAGGATCTCAAGCCACACATCAAAAACACGATCAGACAACAATGGCTAGAGGAGTGGGACACGGCAACTGAGAATAAACTACACACAATAAAACCAAGGATAGGCCGATACACTGCAGAAAAACAAAACAGATTCAAAGAAGTAGCTCTGTGCAGGATGAGAATAGGTCACACATACACAACACATTCATACCTTTAAACGAACTCTCCTGCACCACGTTGTTCGAGATGCGGTTGCCGGCTCACAGTGCTCCATATTTTAGTTGAATGTCAAAGACTTGAACAGCATAGGAGACGTCACTTTCCTGAATTATACACGAAACAAATACCGACACATCCATCCATCTTTCTTAGCGATCATCCAATGTTTTCTTTAGAAAGACTTTTTAAATATTTATTAAAAGTAGGCTTTTTATATGGAGTCATTTATCAACATGGGCGTCAGCACATTTCTTTTAATTAAATGGCTTTCTTTTAAAGAAATTATTGCTGAGGCAACTTATTATTTTAACAAGTACATCTCACCCTTTCAGTTTTACTCAGACCACTAAACACCTTAACTCAATGTTTTTAGGCCCTATACACCACTGCTTTTAGACTACACACTCCGGAAAAACGTTTAGGCCCTATACGCCATCGTATTTAAGTACTTCATTAAACACCTCACCTCGGACATTTTATGAACTTCAGTTGTCACTTCACCTTGTGTTTTGGCACTCTTTGGCCAAAGATGCCCTTGCGCCATAAAAAATCAGTCCATCATCATCAATGATGGTTTGAAAAAGGGTAGAAAGCCAGCAGCGGTAGGAGTGTTCATTCACGGAAAATGTTTAGATCGTCTACCTTACTTACGCGGTAGATCGTACTATTCTGCTCCTTCCACTTTTTTCCTTCTTGATCTTATGCGCCTTTAAAAAAAGGTCTTTGTTGTCGGGGGAAAGATACTCATTGACATAAACGGGAGCATCGTGCGCTTCAGGGAAACCAAAGCATGTCGTGGTAGGGTGAGGTCTCCTGGCCTTAGCAAGGAATTGCGCCTTCTTGTTTCGCGAGAGGGAAGAACAATTATGTTTTTTTTTTCATTCTTGTTGCGGGTGGGAACTCTGTGCACTGTATCTAGATCCTATAAGTTCACGGGGCAATCTCACTGCCGAGAGCCTCAACGATCTTGGTGCAATCCTCGCCCTGCGTCACCGGGACACCTCTGATTTCAAGGTTGTTCAGGCGCAAATATTGTTCCAGGTGGGCAACCTTGCGCACGAGGACCTCATTGATCTCCAAGAGTTTCTTGTTCTCGGCAGCAAGACCGGAGTTCCGATCCTTTATGGTTTCAAACTCATCGCTCATAAGTCAAGAGATTTTTTCAACTCAGCGACCTCAATTTGAAGTTCCCTGATGACATCAACGCTACATAAGGCCACGGAAGATTTCACAGTAACAAGAGCATCAGTGAGCGTTCGAAGTTTTGTTTCAAAAGACAATTTAAGTTCTTCGAGTTCTTTAGCGACAACAGCAACAGTTGGAGCCGTAGCGCAAGGAGCGATCTGAGACTAGCAGCCCAAAATTGGTAAGTGCTGAAAAATAGGTACAAAAATATGCCTGTTACCTGGGCAAAAGGTAAGTTGCTGGTTAGCGCAGGAAGCCAGCCAGACCGCAGTCGCAGATCGCTCTCCGCTAAATGGCTTGAGACGCCGATGGGGGCCACCTTAAGTAGCAGTCAGGCAGAGCTTGCGGTGGCGCTGAGCCGCAGCGGTGACACTTCGTATGCTGACGGTGACAGACCGAATGCACGTGCCACAGTGTTGCGCGTTGGCTACGAACTCAGTTGATGCGCAAGATGCGAAGCGTGCAGCAGGACAATCTGGGCAAAAGATGGGTTGCTGGTTAGCGCAGGAAGCCAGCCAGACCGCAGTCACCGATCATCATCATCATCATCATCATAATCAGCCTGATTATACCCACTGCAGGGCGAAGGCCTCTCCCATATTTCTCCACTTAACGCGGTTCTGTGCTAGCTGCATTCACTTGACGCCTGCGAACTTCTTAATCTCATCCGCCCACCTAACTTTCTGCCGCCCCCTGCTACGCTTTCCTTCCCTTGGAATCAAGTTTGTTACCCTCAGCGACCATCGGTTATCCTCTCTTCGCTCTACATGTCCTGCCCATGTCCGTTTCTTCATTTTAATTTCTACTAGAATGTCGGCAACTTGAGTTATTTCTCTGACCCACTCTGCACGCTTTCTATCTCTTAATGTTACCCCTACCATTTTTCGTTCCATAGCCCTTTCGGTTGTTATCAACTTAAGTAGAACTCTCTTGGTTAGCTTCCACGTTTCAGCCCCATAGGTGAGTGCAGGCAAGATGCAACTGTTGTATACTTTCCTCTTGAGCGATACCGGTAAGCTGCTAGTCATAATCTGCGAATGCTTGCCAGATGCGCTCCATCCCAATCTTATTCTTCTTATTTCCTTTTCATGGTCCGGATCTGCGGTTACTACCTGTCCTAAGTAGACATATTCGCCTACTACTTCCAGTATTTCGCTACCTAATGTAAACTGCTGTTCCTTTCCGAGGCTGTTGAACATTTCCTTAGTCTTCTGCATATTGATTTTCAAGCCTACCTTTCTACTTTTCCTGTCTAGGTCACCAATCATTATTTGCAGTTCATCCCCTGAGTTGCTTAGCCAGGCAATGTCATCAGCAAATCGCAGATTACTGAGGTATTCTCCATCTACCCTTATCCCTAACTGCTCCCATTCCAAGTCTCTGAATACTTCATCTAAACAAGCTGTGAATAGTACTGGGGAGATTGTGTCTCCTTGCCTAACACCTTTCTTTATGGGAATTTTGTTACTTTTTTTTTATGCAGAACTATGGTTGCTGTGCAGCCACTATATATATCTTCCAGCACTTTCACGTACGGCTCGTCTACCCCCTGATTTCGCAATGCCTGCATCACCGCCGAGGTTTCAACTGAGTCAAATGCTTTTTCGTAATCAATGAATGCTATGTATAAGGGCTGGTTATATTCCGAGCATTTTTCTATCACCTGATTGATGGTATGGATATGATCTATAGTAGAGTACCGCTTCCGAAACCCTGCTTGATCCTTTGCTTGATTGCAGTCTAAGGTTTTCCTGATTCTATTAGCGATTACCTTAGTAAATACCTTATACGTAACAGACAGTAAGCTGATTGGTCTATAATTTTTAAGGTCCTTAGAGTCCCCTTTCTTATGAATGAGGATAATGTTTGCATTCTTCCATGGTTTCGGTACCGTCGATGACACCAGGCACTGCGTATACAGGGTGGCCAGTTTTTCTAGCACTATATCCCCCCCCTCCCCCGTCGTTCAGCAAATCTGTAGTTATCTGATGCTCTCCAGCCGATTTTCCCCTTTTCAGAGTTTCTAGTGCTTTCTTGACCTCGTCCTTCGTCACTGGTGGAACGTCTGACTGTTTTTCCCTACCTCCAATCTCATTACGGTCCTGACTACAATGGCTACTGTAGAGATCTGTATAGAGCTCCTCGGCTACTTTGACTATCTTGTCCATGCTAGTGATGACGCTGCCCGCCTTGTCCCTTATCGCATACATCTGGCTTTTGCCTGTGCCCAATTTCTTCTTTACCATTTTAAGGCTTCCCCCATTCTTCACAGCATGCTCAATTTTCTCCGTGTTATACTTCTTTATATCGGCCACCTTGCGCTTATTGATTAGCTTTGATATCTCGGCCAATTCGATCTGGTCTGTTGGATTGGAAGCTTTCATGCTCTGGCGTTTCTTAATCAAATCTTTCGTCTCCCTAGACAGCCTACCGGTATCCTCTCTAACTATCCTACCGCCTACTTCTACCGCGCACTCAGTAATAATATCTCTGAAATTATTGTTACTTGCCTCTAGGGTAATGTCGCCATCCTCCGTTAGAGCTGAATACCTATTCTGTAGCGAGATCCTGAACACTTCTGCCCTCCCCCTCACCGCTAATTCGTTGATGGGTGTTTTCTTACTAATTTGTTGCGTTCCTTCTTCAGATTTAGGCTAATTGGGGATCTCACCATCCGGTGGTCGGCGGTTGAACACATTATGATGTCGATTTCATTTTTAGTCTCTCCGTTAGGACTTTTGCATGTCGATTTCCGGTTCTTCCGTTTGCTGAAGAAGGTATTCACGATTCGTAAGTTATTGCGCTCTGCAAACTCAACTAGTAACTCCCCCCTTCTATTCCTAGAAATAATGCCATATACACCTACTGTCTTGTCTCCTGCCTGCTTTTTCCCTACCTTGGCATTGAATTCGCTCATTAGTACAGTATACTGCGTCTTTACTTTTCGCATTGCCGATTCTACATCTTCATAGAAGCTTTCAACTACCTGGTCATCATAACTACATGTAGGTGCATAGGCCTGTGCAACCTTCAGTTTATACCGCTTATTAAGTCTAATTACGATGCCTGCAACCCTCTCATTAATACTATAGAATTCATCTATATTACCCGCTGTATACTTATTGACAAGGAAACCTACTCCTAGTTGTCGCCTCTCTGGTACACCTCGATAACACAGTACATGCCCATCCTTCAGTACAGTATATGCCTCATTCGGCCTCCTAACCTCACTAAGCCCTGTGACATCCCATTTCATGCCCTCTAGTTCCTCTAACAGCACTGCTAAACTAGCTTCACTAGCTAGGGTTCTAGTATTAAACGTTGCCAGGGTCAGTTTCCAATGGCGGCCTGTCCAGCGGAGCCAGGAATTCTTAGCTCCCCCTGCTGCGTCACAGGTCTGACCGCCGCCGTGGTCAGTTGTTCCGCAGCCGTGGTGACTGAGGGCCGACCCGGACATTATAGCCACATATATACGGTAGCGCTCCAGGTACTACTTAATACGTGTAAGCAGCATTCTTTTCTGTACTTTACCGACGTAGCTAGCCAGTGCAATTGACGGTATGAGGTGGGCTCTGCGGCTGTGCCTCCGCACGGGCCGCTAATCCGCTTATGTTCGCCATGCAGGTCATTGTCCAAATCGTCACGTTTGTTCTTTTGCCAGCCTGGACGGCAGGGACATCTGGCTACACAGCAGTCATCCGGACGCCCCATCAAGAAAGCGAACTTGGTGCACTACACCTAGTCGCCACCGACAATTGGAAACCCCCGGCAGCGCCACCTCTGGAACGCTGAACCAACGAAACTACCTCCGCAGCACCATCGTCACCGACAGCACCGTACGGCTTACCTATAAAGGAGCGACACCCACCTTCGGCACACTGTGGGCTCTGCGGCTGTGCCTCCGCACGGGCCGCTTATCCGCTTATGTTCGCCATGCAGGTTGGTGGTCCATATACGCTTTTCACTAAGAAAACTAGTAATTATTGCCTGGTACAGCTGCCGAGCCCGCAGTGTTGCTTTTGTCTTGCCGCCGAATGTGTCGATGTCATTCGCGCTTTACTAGTGCTGTCGGGTGATGTAGAAACCAACCCGGGACCAGGTGGCCTTGATGCAGTTTTGAGCGAACTACAAAAGTTGTCCGCCGGACAATCACAACTTATCACTGAAATACATGACCTCAAAAATCAACTAGTAGCAACAGATAAAACAATATCTGCTCTAAGCAACCGAATCGCTGATCTTGAAACCAAATGTGAATGTCTTAACACCCTGCGAACAGAAGTAGAAACCCTTCAATCCAACACAGATAGAATGACTTTGCAGCTTTCTGAGTTGGATACACATCTCGGTGATCTCGAGAACCGCTCGAGAAGAAATAACTTAGTGTTCTATGGGCTTCCTGACCCAAATGATAAAGAATCTTACGAGCAATCAGAAAAAATTATCATTCAGCACAGCCTTGACAGCCTCAATCTGGTAATCCAGCTCAAAGACATAGAGCGCGCACACCGCCTTGGCCGCCACAGCACAGACCGCCAAAGACCAATAATAGTGAAATTGTCATCTTTCAAAACAAAAGGAATCATACTCTCCGAAGGCCCTAAGCTTAAAGACACTGATTTTAGTATTGGAGAAGATTTTTCTCGACCCGTTCGAAATGCACGGAGGCACCTTGTGGCTTTTGCTAGAGCTAAGTCTGGACTATTTTCCCTCCGATACAAAACGCTACACATGGGACCCAAACGGTTTATTTTCGACCAAGGTTCACAATCGGTTAAAGAAATCACATAGGAATCCTTTCGCCGTCGGAAAGCGCGCAAGCAGCCGCGGACTAACCTTCGAGATAACCTTTCCTTATCCATAATCTACACTAATGCTCGCAGTTTCCTTCCAAAGCGCGAGGCCTTGTCGAATCTCTTTTTATCTTCCGGCAGCAACGTATTAATCCTAACGGAAACATGGCTAACAAGCGACATCAGTCATAATGAAGTTTTGGATGACTTACCCAATTTTACTGTGTACCGTAAAGATCGTCAGGGCACACGTGGAGGAGGTGTGCTTATTGCCATTAACAACCAAATAGCATGTTCCGTTGTTAACATTACTTCAGATCTGGAAATATTATGGTTAAAATGCAACGCTCCACCGCAAACCGTTCTGCTTGGCGTGTGCTACAGGGCCCCTAACAGCAATCCCGGTTTTGCACCTAAACTAAACGATGTTCTGGTCCAAATTACTACGAAACACCCCAATGCTCAACTGCTTCTCTTTGGAGACTTTAACTTCCCGAGTATAAATTGGCAAAACGTAGGTCCATTAACAGCTGGTAACTCTGAAGCAAGAAACTTTGTAGATGTTTGCTTAAATTTCAACTTGAGGCAAATGGTGCTTGAACCGACTCGGGTTACCCAAGGATCTTCAAACATCCTGGATTTAATACTAACCAACAGCCCTGAAAGCTTATCCTCGATTACTTACTTGCGTGAAATCAGTGATCATAGAGTTATTCATTCCACGTTCAAATTCATCCCGCCAAACGTTCAAGAAAACCATCCGCCTGTACGACAAAGGAAACTACCAAGCAATCAACAACGAAGCTTTTCTGCCAATCCACGTTTCATCTCCGCTCTCTTACTGATAACTGGTCACTTTTCAAAAACAAGATAAACGAACAAATTTATTCCCTGTATCAGCTTTAGCGCAAACCGCCAGAAGCCGTGGTTCTCACACAATCTGAAAAGATTAGAAAGAAGAAAAAAACGACTTTATAGTACAGCAAAACGGAACTCAAGTGCTGAAGCATGGGAACGGTACCACGCAGCTGAGGACTGCGCTGCAGTTTGCTCCGCCAAACGTGCTTTTTTTCACAATGACCTACCAAATATCCTAAAAAACAACCCCAGGAGGTTTTGGGAAATAATAAACCCGCAAGCAACGTGCCCCACCGCTCTTACAAGTGCCGCGGGCGAGGAAGCCACTGTTGACGAATGTGCTGACATATTCAACCGTGCGTTTGTTTCCGTCTTCACAGATGAAACTGATACCTCATTGTCTACCCCGCCTAGCGTATCATTACCAGCAATGTCACCCATCGAAATTACTGTGCAAGGCATCATAAACCATATTGACAGAATTAAACGTTCATCAGCCGCAGGAGTGGACGAAATAAACTCTAAAGAGCTTAAAAACACGAAACACACCTCAGCCATTTATCTTTCATTGTTGTCTTCTCAATCGCTTTCAACAGGAACCCTACCGGCCGACTGGAAGGTGGGGAGGGTCATTCCGGCCTACAAGTCAGGTACAAAGGACTCTCCACTAAATTATTGCCCCATCTCCTTAACAAGCGTACCTTGTAAAATCATGGAACATGTCATCTATTCTCATGTAATAAATTTTGTAGATTGCCACAACTTCCTTCATCCGGCTCAACATGGGTTTCGCAAGGGTCTCTCCTGCGAAACCCAATTGGCAATTTTCACTTTTGACTTGCATAGTAACCTTGACCGCAACTTGCAGACCGATGCATTATTCTTAGATTTCGCAAAGGCATTTGACAAGGTACCACACCAACGCCTATTACTAAAGCTTGCCCTTTTAAATTTAAACCCTAATGTTCTAGAGTGGATTAAAGAATTCCTTGCTAACCGATCTCAGTTCGTTTCTATTAACAATCACAGCTCAGGCACCCTGCCTGTAACATCCGGCGTTCCGCAGGGATCTGTGCTCGGCCCGCTTTTGTTTTTAATTTACATTAATGATTTGGCACTACAAGTATCATGTAATATTCGCATTTTCGCCGATGACTGTGTAATTTATCGTACCGTTACTAACATTTGTGATCAAATGGCCCTTCAGAATGACCTTACCTGTGTCCATGAATGGTGTAACAACTGGTTAATGACGCTAAACGCCAAAAAATGCAAACTCGTCTCATTCCAACGTCATCACAACCCCATTATGTTTTCCTATACAGTTGCTAATTCACCCATAGAAAGCATTCAATCCTTCAAGTACCTCGGTGTAACCCTGTCTAGCGATCTTTCTTGGCGAACACACATCACCACAATCATATCCTCTGCCAACAGATCTCTAGGTTTCCTAAAACGTCATCTTCGTCATGCACCACAGCACGTTAAACTTCTGGCTTATAAAACACTTATCAGACCTAAACTTGAGTACGCTAGTCCCATCTGGAACCCTCACCAAATGTACCTAACAAATGCACTTGAATCAGTCCAAAACCGCGCCATCCGCTTTGTTCATTCTGCATATTCGTATACCATCAGCGTTTCATTTCTGAAGAATATTTCCGGTCTCGAAAGCCTCGAAGCTCGCCGCCGCATCGCGAGCCTTTGTTTACTCCATAAGTTGTACCACAGCACTCTGAATCAAACGCCTTACATTACTCATCCGACCCGCATATCTCACAGCACTGCACATCCGTTTCAGATTGCCCGGCCTCTATCTCGTACTGCAACTTTTTCAGGTTCCTTTTTCCCCCGCACTGCTGTGGACTGGAATGCCCTCCCCACCAACGTCGCCACTATCATGTGCCCATCTTCTTTTTTACATGCTATAACTACTTTTATCGTAAGGCAATGACATGTATTTATTATTGTTGTATATATTAACCCACCCCCTATGTAATACCCCCGGAAGGGGGCCTTTAAGGTGAATAAAGTGAAGTGAAGTGAAGTCCAAAAGCGACTTGCTTGTTTTCAGGAGCGGAAATAAACGACTGCACATCTACTCGTCTGGAACTGTATCCTCACTCCATGATTTGTTATAATATTTTAAATAGAATGTGTCTAGCTTCTTGTCCAGGATTTCCAGGCTGTCACACTGTCGCGACCCGGCGATGTTGACCGTCTGCTAGAAGCCAGTGCAGCGTCAAGTTTCTCCACGGCGAAGGGAAGGCCCATTCGTGAATCGTGAGAAGTGGGAACATCGTTGAAATGCAGCGTTGCCATTGGAGTCGATAGCCTGCTATCCTAGCGCAGAAATCTTCAGCTACCTCGACCTCACCACGTCTTTGGTTGAGTGCGAGAGATTTGAATGGGTAGAGCTGTTGAAGGTATTCTCGAAGACAACAAAAATTGCATTTGCCTTTGGATCTAGTCAAAGCTCAACACAGCTAACGGTAATTTAATTCTCCCTTGTTTTGCAGGAGACGAGCCTGCATTTTTCAGCTTAGACCTGCAGACCAGCAACGGCTGTTCGAGCGAGTGTGTAAGATAGTAGTGGATCTCGGCATCCTGGCCTGAGGAGGCGGCATCCAGATGACTCGGTCATCTGGAGCCAAAATATCAGGTTTCAATACATAATTAGTTTAAACAGCGCGAACAAGAAGAGAAAGGACACGATAAAAAGAAGCCGCGGTACAAGCGCTGACTCGCACCTATGCCTAAGCTTTTACTTTAAGGCCCGGATAAGAACAAACATGAAAAAAACGAAACAATCGCGTGAAACAACCCCTGGGTTCACCTGCTGCACACAAAGTCACTCAGAAAATAAATCTCTTTGCTTGAAAGAGCAAAAGTCTTGCTGACACATTTATTGTCCTTTTCCTGCCAAGCGCCCAGCAGCAGTTTCTCCGACAGAGGCCTTTTGTCTAAACGCTTCAAGGAAGCGGCTAGCACACTTCTTTCGCACGCATATGCTGGGCACACACATAATATGGTCCACGGTCTCTGGGATGCCACAAGTTGAGCATTCGGGCGAGTCCACCTGTCCAATTAAATGTAAGTACTTGCGCGTGAAAGCCACATTTAGGCGAAGTCTATGTAGCAAACATGCCTGATGGCGCGGAGTATCACGCGGAACATAAAATTTCAATGTTCGATCTAGCCTTCTTAGACGAATGTGTCGGGCGTCTGGCTGGGCCCAGTAAACTGCTGTAGCATTCTTCATACAACTCGTAAGAAGGCAAGTTGTATCCGCTCTTGAAAAAGGCACGTCTGTTTGGAGGCCATTGATGAGGGCGGTTTTCGCTTCATCATCGGTTTGTTCATTCCCATGGAGCCCGCAGTGAGCTGGGATCTATTGAAACATTATCCTGTGGCCTTGCAGCTGGGCAGATGTTAGGAGCTCCATGATGTTTAATGCCAGGGACTGGTAGGCAGTGTGGCGTAAAAAGTTTTCCAAAATTTGCAATGCTGTCTTTGAGTCCGTGAATATACACCATTTTTGAGGTAGTTCCCCACATATTCCCGAATGGCTACAAGTTCCGCAGCAGTTGATGTAGAAATATATCCCAAAAGAAAATGTAGAGTCGTTTTCTGAGTTGGTATGACCACAGCTGCAGCGGATGTCCGTGCTGACACAGATCTATCGGTGTATACGAGAATATAATTAGAATATTCTGACCAGATGTGCGCCAGAGTGAGTTGTTTGAGTCCACTAATTGGCACCATTGATTTCTTTAGTATTCCGGTGTCACGAAATCGGCGCACATATTCATCAAGTCCGCACGGCGCGAGGCCCGCGCGGCGTCGCGTGGAAAGCATGTAGAGAAAAGCTCCCTTCCCCGCGCG
The DNA here is from genome assembly GCF_055883805.1 of Amblyomma maculatum. Taxonomy (NCBI): domain Eukaryota; kingdom Metazoa; phylum Arthropoda; class Arachnida; order Ixodida; family Ixodidae; genus Amblyomma; species Amblyomma maculatum. The sequence goes on along the minus strand of NW_028146740.1, from coordinate 6,252,598 downwards.
GGAGAGCGCGTAGCTTTGTACGCGTTGCCGTCACCCTCTTTCCCATTGCCCGGGGAAGACGGTGATTCATCGGACTGGAATCAGCCAGAAAAATCGAGAATCTTCTATGGGACCTAGCCAATGACGACGCGCGGCTCGACGGGAGGAGAAGTGGGAGCTATAACCAGCGAAGCTATGTGTGTGTGCGCGCTAGCTTTGGCGCATGTTAACAAACAGACGCGGCGCGCCCTATTTAAAGCGACCGCGCCGCTTGTTGAGTCAGTCATTCAGTTCGTCAAGTGTTTTGCGACGTGCTCGCGCTTCGGCTGGACTCCCGGGGATCACCCGCTGCTGGCAAGCCCACGGACTTTCAAGGGAGCGGCGCTCGTCTCGTATGGCGGCCACATCGTGACTCTTGAGGCGTCGGACTGCAACAGTGCCCGGTGAACAATTTGGTGTTTGTTTATGTACTCTCTCGTGTTTCATCTGTTGTAAAGCATCTACGTTATTGGATACCTGTGTAATTGCATGCTTAGCGTTTGTATTCTGTGAACCTCTCGTCTGTTGTATTTCAAGTGACCTTGTGTATTCCTTTGTATCGTCTCTTGCTGTGCATAAATTGTGTTTTGTTTGTTACTTCTGACTCCGATCCTTACTCTGGTTTGAACCGGCGACCGCTGGGCACCAAACGACCACCCTCTTCTGTCACTACAAGGTAGTTGAATTCCGGCTGAGCTTGCCACGCAAGTCGAGGGCATCCCCTTTGCGACCGGAACAGCTACCCCCACTCACTCTAAGGGTGTCTGGGAGTGTGCGCACCGTTAAGGGCGCATCGTTAATAATATCCCCCTAATTATTAACGGGTGACAATTAATCTGGCGTCCGCGACAGGACGTTTGGTGCACTCAAGCTCAGAGGACGGAGAAAGAGTTGGAAGAGTTTACGAAGAGGTCGTAAACAGTGTAACAGCAGAGCGATAACGAGAGGTACCGCGCTGAAGCGGTTGTGTAAGGTCCATTGAGAGTGCTATTTGTTAGCATTAGGCAGTTCAGATTGAAGATGAATATCAAGGAGATTGTTGCCTTGGGCTTAGAGAAAGGTCTAAAAGGAGCTGAACTGCGGGAATGGGTGGACCGAAAAGAAAGAGAGGTTCGAGAAGAGGCTGAGAAAGAAAGAGAGAAGCAAAGAGAAGAACGAGAGAAAGAATGGCTCAGGAAGCAAGCAGAGGCAAAGAGACAAGAAGAAGAAAGAGAAAAAGAATGGCTCAGGAAGCAAGCAGAGGCAAAGAGACAAGAAGAAGAAAGAGAAAAAGAATGGCTCAGGAAGCAGGCAGAAAAAGAAAAAGAATTCTTAAAAGAGAGAGATATCCTTCTCAAAAAGCTGGCTGAAGTTCGGCGTTTGAAAGGTATTACCGAGCCTCCGGAGGTTACCTTTCCTTATATTAGAAAGTACAGTGAACCAAGCGATACATTGACAGCCCCAGGTACTGTAGAAACTGGCTCCAGCAGCCAGAATGAGGTTGTGGACCAGCGTGTTCCTGCAACAGAAACTTCAGATGACCGAACTGAAGTTCAGAATTCTCAGAAAAAAGAGATTGTGCCCTCCGAGACGACAGGTTGCAGAGGAGCTGCAACGGCAGATGTCGAGCCAGAAACCTCGGTGTTTTCAAAGCCTGAAGATGAAGAAGGGCAGGATTGTAGCTCCTCATTAAATGACACCATGGCTGAGTACATGAGTGACTGGGATGAGGAGATTTCAAATTGCAGTGAGCACGAAAGCTGGGATAAAGGTGACAGTACAGATCCTAATCTTGAGGATTCAGGAAGGGAAGAAAGCGAAGACTGTACTGCAATGAAAGGATTCAAGAAACATTTTAAGGAAACTTTTAAGAAACGGGATGTAACTGAAAGTGAGGAGAATGAGCCTCCAGTTGCAACTGAGCTCTGCTTCAAGAAGGTACGACTGAAGATCGTAAAGAAAAGAAAGAAAATTGGGATTGAGGGAGAACAAAGTTCTCAAAAGGACGTTCCTTTCAGACAACCATGTTCTGATTATGCGGGTAAAACTGGATCAAACGTTCCTCGGCCAAAGGTGCGAATAAAAGTGGAAACAAAAAGAAACGAATCCAAACCTGCCAAGTCAGACAAAGTCGACAGGGAAATGTCCTATAAAAAAGGAAGGAAGAAGCGGCCGAACGCCTGGACGTGCAAGCGCATGCGGAGCCGCCCAGACCGAGAAAGAATGAGACGGCCTGCTCGAAGCGCTGCTAGGCAAGGTAGCGTTAGATCTGGCCTAACTTCCGATCGGGAAGCAGAACTCAGGAGTAAAGACCGGAGCGAGAACAACTCGCAATGGAAAAGGCTCTATAGTAAACGGAAAAAGAGCCGAACTCGCGGGAGGAAGAAACGGCAGTGTCTAATAAAAAGGAGAATTCGCTTTCCTGAAAGTTGGAGAGGAACTGATACGTTCCAAGAAGGTGCATCCCGAGTGTGGAAATATAGGCGAAAGCATGCCCTGGGTTTGTGCGCTTCACATTTGAATAGCTGTGCGTTTCTGAGTTGTTGATTCCTATGTATATCCGAGAACAGTGTGTTGCTACGTTTGTGAATTTCATGGCCTTGATGTGTGAATTTTGTAATGTGTTATTGCAGTTTGTGAAATTTGTGCAAGGTGTGTGATGTGGACATTTGCCCCATATATTTGTGAGCGCATGCATGTGCGCGCGATGTTCGTGGTTGTTGTGAATATTGTGGGACAATATTCTTTAAGGGAGGGGCAGTGTCACGAAATCGGCGCACATATTCATCAAGTCCGCACGGCGCGAGGCCCGCGCGGCGTCGCGTGGAAAGCATGTAGAGAAAAGCTCCCTTCCCCGCGCGGGAGAGCGCGTAGCTTTGTACGCGTTGCCGTCACCCTCTTTCCCATTGCCCGGGGAAGACGGTGATTCATCGGACTGGAATCAGCCAGAAAAATCGAGAATCTTCTATGGGACCTAGCCAATGACGACGCGCGGCTCGACGGGAGGAGAAGTGGGAGCTATAACCAGCGAAGCTATGTGTGTGTGCGCGCTAGCTTTGGCGCATGTTAACAAACAGACGCGGCGCGCCCTATTTAAAGCGACCGCGCCGCTTGTTGAGTCAGTCATTCAGTTCGTCAAGTGTTTTGCGACGTGCTCGCGCTTCGGCTGGACTCCCGGGGATCACCCGCTGCTGGCAAGCCCACGGACTTTCAAGGGAGCGGCGCTCGTCTCGTATGGCGGCCACATCGTGACTCTTGAGGCGTCGGACTGCAACAGTGCCCGGTGAACAATTTGGTGTTTGTTTATGTACTCTCTCGTGTTTCATCTGTTGTAAAGCATCTACGTTATTGGATACCTGTGTAATTGCATGCTTAGCGTTTGTATTCTGTGAACCTCTCGTCTGTTGTATTTCAAGTGACCTTGTGTATTCCTTTGTATCGTCTCTTGCTGTGCATAAATTGTGTTTTGTTTGTTACTTCTGACTCCGATCCTTACTCTGGTTTGAACCGGCGACCGCTGGGCACCAAACGACCACCCTCTTCTGTCACTACAAGGTAGTTGAATTCCGGCTGAGCTTGCCACGCAAGTCGAGGGCATCCCCTTTGCGACCGGAACAGCTACCCCCACTCACTCTAAGGGTGTCTGGGAGTGTGCGCACCGTTAAGGGCGCATCGTTAATAATATCCCCCTAATTATTAACGGGTGACATCCGGGAACACGAAGGTGCACCAAAGGGTTATCCATCGTCCATGGTAGTTGGGCGGGACGATATGGGAGGGCATATCCTGTCGGTACCTGCGACTGATGGCAGCGGAGTGCCCTTGTAAAACTGCAGTCCGGCCGCTGATTCAGAATTTTTCTGAGTGGGTGAAAATGGTGTCTTGTAAGTGCTCGTAAATATACACGAAGTGGTTCGTGCGGCAAGTAATATGGATATTGGGCGAGCATGTGCCTCTTCAATTGAGCCTTTGTTAGAGGTGCATCTGGGCAGTCCAAGAAATATCTTCAGTGCCTGCGCATGCACGCTCTAACCACAAAAACGAGTCAGGCTGTTGTCAGAATGATACAAAGTTGAGATTCCTTAACGCAGAATAGGCGCGTGTAATAAACGTTTAAAACTGTAAGCAAAATGATTCTTGTCTGTTTGAAAAAATTGGCACATCACTGTGACGACTTCTTTTCGTGAATAAATATCAGTTGCTAGTCAGCGCTCTGTTGTGTGGTCTCGTGTTCGTTTTCGTGCTGTTTTTCATTAATCACCTTTAAACCCAAGCGTTTCAAATTATATCTTCCAGCCTCTGCTTCACCCCTTTACACTGAGCTAATCATTATTCTCTTGAAATGCCTCCTTAATCTGGTGTTCTAATTTAACGCGCTCATTGTCCACTTCTTTGTTTCTCTGAATCTTTCCTCGCTAATAGTAGTAACACCCGATTCTCTCAACTTTTTTCTCCGCCATAAAAAAAAAACTCTAAATTTATTACCGCTAGCAGTTAAATCAGCCCGTTAGCAACCCGCTTTTTACACTCTACTAAAAACAACATCACTTTTGAAACAATTCAGCTTCATACCTTACCTAAGGTTGCCTTAATCGCATTTCCTGCTCCCCAATCCTACAGCAAACGGTCAAAGTGTTTGTCGTTGTGGATATTCTTGTCTCCGCTTCCGATTTTATTAGCTTCGCATCTATTCATAGCCCATTCTGTATATATATATATTGGGTTTTTCATCATGCTCTTGCGCTTTGCAAGTTGTATGCCTTTAATTGTTTTTTCCTACTTTTCTCTGAAAACGTACGCCCGCTAACTATCGTTTAACTTCTTCATTGCCCAAAATATTACTACCATGTTTCAAATTGATACCTTTTTCCAGGCCCTCTGCCACATTTGTGTATCTATAATTATGTATTCCTCATGGGAGGTCCCCAGACCGTCTTACTTTGGGACCTCCTACTATACTAACATTTTTTTTATCCATCTGTGATTGATTTGTATTTCGTTTTTATGAACATTCATATCATCAAGTAGAGTGTTAGTAGCACAGTTGTTTTTGTTTATATCATGCCATTTTGTCTATTTTTCCATGTAGTTATGAGACATGGACATTTTTAGTGCTGAATGATTATGCAATATTTGCAATAAAGCCTGAAAAGAATCTAAAATGCTGTTTTTAATTAAGAGAACTTCTTTTAGGGCTAGTTAGTCGCAGATCATTATATATTTAAAGGCGACCCTACGCACACACATACAAACAAAAATCGTGAAAGAGGGCACTCGCAACTGATTTATTTTGCAGAAAACACCCACCGGTGCAGAAAAAAGTAAATTTTATTCTGAAATTTTATTCTGAAATTTTTCACGTGTTTTATAGGGGACCTACACTGGATAAATGGCGTTGCAATTGTTCCGCAGCGTGTCTCAAAAATGCTGCTGTTAGCCGCTTGGTTCGCGATACATGACCGAGCATTTTCATCAGCATTATAGATCCGCGTGTGACAGATAATGTCCTTTCCCAGGCGCTCTCGATGTAGCCCATTTATCTGACACACGCCACGCAAAGCTTTGACAGAGCGTGTAACGCCCTACGAAAACGCTTCAAAAGTACTTGCTCTTCACGCTAGGGTACGTGTTACGGCGTGGCGATCGACAAAGCAAACTTCATTGCAGGTTGCCTATATTTGAAACTAACAGTCGTGAATGTGCAAACCGGCAGTAGACGCCATTGCGCTTTCACATGAATAAATAATGTTTTCTTATCTATAATACAGAGGGCGTGATTGTAATTTGAACGAAACACCGTGCTCCGTTTACTTATGTCTGGGCCTGTACATGCATATGTACCACTGCCGGAGCATGCGCAAGGAACACATTCTTCATCATGTTGTATAAGATAAGCAATTCTCGAAAAGGTTTGCTCTGCTTTATACAACTTTATCGAACTTTCGGTGATGCACTAATAGCCTTTCTTTCCTATGTGGAAGACTTCAATCAGTTTTCAATACAATTCCATTTATTTAGAATTTCTTTTGTTACAGAAAGAAATGCAAGGCAAGAACAAAAACTTGCTACAGGAGCAGCTTGACAAGGTTCTTGCCCCGTTTCCTGGCAACGGAGTCGTTCATGCCTACAGTAAAACTAAGGTAGCAAATAGGACAATTTTGCAGCATAGAATAATGTTGTACAATAAAAAGTGACATGGAGAAAACAAACATACAGTGCAATACAATAAAAAGCCTATACAATAGAAAGCGATGCGGAAAAAATAGTGCCTTAAGCCATTAATTAAACTTATATCTATGAATTCAAGACATCAAAAGACTAACAGCCAAAACCGATCGCTGCCTATGCCCATATTTAAGAGTATGTAAAGTATCAAATGTAAAGAAAGCTAAGGCTTGCTCCTCCCTGCCGCATGGTGGAGCCACAGCAACAGTTGGGAGGGAGAGAGAGAGAATGGCTGGGTGCTTATAGCCGGGGATTCCAACGTGAGCAGGTGCAGTCCAGATATCATAGAACGTGCAAAGGGTGATAAGCGAATATTAGTTGGAACGTTCCCAGGGATGACAATCAACCCAGTGCTGAAAGACACCAAAAATAGGCTGCCAAAAAATTTCGCAGAGCGCAATATGGTGAACGCAAAATGGTCAGTAGGCAGCGGTGGCGTAAAGGTAGAACATCCGCCTCGCATGCAAGAGGACCGTGTTTCGAATCCCGGTGCCGCGCAATTTCCCACCGGATTAAAAAAAGCGCGTGTCGATGGAATTTCATAAACAGGTTTGAGGTGCGACCTGATGCCGGTGAACACCTCCGGCAACGCCAGAACCAGAACAGGAATTCGACACCCTGGTGCAGTAATTGGCCACAACTTCCCATGATTAGTCCTACAAAAACCCTGGCCTTCAGTCACCAGCGGCTGCGATGCAACTGACAGCGGCAGTCACACCCTTGACGCAGCGGGGGTGCTAAGAAAGCCTGGCTCCGCTGGACAGGCCGCAATTGGAAACTCACCCTGGCAACGTTTAATGCTAGAACCATAGTGAAGTGAGTTTAGTAGTGCTGTTAGAGGACCCAGAGGGTTTGAAATGGCTTAGTGAGGTTAGGAGGCCGAATGAAGCATGTGCTGTACTGAAGGACGGGCATATGTACCGTGTTATCGAGGTTTACCGGAAAAGCGAGAACAAGGAGTAGGTTTCCTTTTCAATACGTATATAGCTGGTAATATAGATGCATTCTATAGCATTAATGTGAAAGTGGTGGGCCTCGTAATTAAGCTTAATAAGCGGCATAAACTAATGGTTGTACAGGCCTACGCACCTACATGCACTCATGATAGCCAGGCAGTTGAAAACTTCTGTGAAGATCTAGAAATGGAAAAGCGGAAAGCGAAGATACCGCGTCCTGCACTAACGGGCGACTTCAATGCCAAGATAGGGAGAAAGCAGGTAGGATACCAGGCAATGGGTGACTATGGCATTGGTGCTAGGAATGGCAGGGGAGTTACTAGTTTAGTTTGCAGAGCGCAAGAACTTCACAATAATGAACACCTTCTTCAGCAAACGTAAAGCGTAGCCCGCATGGAGCGTTTTTTGCACGCGAAAACGCGTCGCACGCCCGACGCCCGCGCCGGCGTCGACGATTTCAGTCCCGCATGGTCAGCAGCCGAGCGGCGTGTTTTTTTTGCCGCCCAGTTGCGCGACGCACACGCCCCCGTGCGTCGAGGTCGCGCACATCTTGTTTTCCCTGTCGCCGCGAGCTTCAAGTTGTGGTTTTCTCTCTTTCTTCTGGGTCAGGTGTGTCAAGAAAGGCACAGGAATCACTTCCAACAGCTATGGATCCAAATACAGAAGCCATAGCACAAGGAAGGTATCTGAGGTCCGCTGAACCTCCGAGCTCAGCGTAAACACTCGTGGCCCCAGCGGGCGGCCCACCTTCACCGAACTCTTCCTGCTGCAACAATCTTGTGCGACTGCGACTTGAAAATGCCATAGAACTGACCCATCGACAATGCGTCGAAGGCGCGATGCACTGTTCTCCGGAAGGGAAAACAGGGCACAATATCACACACCAACAAAACTGCTCGTCGCTTTGGCTAGCTAACCTAAAAAAAAAGGAAATGCATTGTGCCCGTTGCCTGGAAATTGCTGTCGTCGCCTCGTGCGCGGAGCGACTCCGAAAGACTACGTTGTGAGCGCCGAACCCCCATCTTTCCGCTCTCGCTCGCGAGTCTCTTTCGGCCGGCGTGGGCGTGGCTCCGACCGGAATCACGTGACGGCTGTTCCGGCTCTCATTGGTACTCTGCCGCTGCCCACTTCCGGCGTCGGCGCGTCGTCGGCTTTTTTATCTGTTCAGCCAGATCCCGACGATTTGGCAAAATCGTTCTCTCCGGCGGCAAAAAAACGCTCCGCTGCCGTCGACGCCTGCGAATCGCCCGGAAAAACGCGCCATGCGGGTCACGCTTAAGAAGCGGAAGTGGGCATGGGAAAGTCCGAACGGGGAGACTAAAAATGAAATTGACTTCATAATTGGCTCTATCCCCGCCATTATGCAGGACGTAGAGATAATTGGGAAGGCGCCATGCAGTGACCACAGGATGGTAAAGTCTTGAATTAGTCTACATCTGAAAAGGGTATGGAACTGATTAGTAGAAAAGAAGTTAATCAACGGATTAGCGGTGAGGAGGAAGACAGAAAAGTTCAGGATCTCGCTACAGAACAGATATTGCCGCGAAACCTACGAAACTGTATTTGTTGTTCTTTGGCAGCCGCCGTCATGCGGCCTTATCCCTCTGATTTCGGCTCGCGTATCAGTCCTGTATTATTTGTTTGTTAATGCTCGATGTCGCGAGGCGCACCTTGATCAGTTTGGTCGTCGCGCGAGATGCGCCGAGATCTGTCTTGAAGATTCCGATCACTCGCGTATGTTTTTACAATGTTCCAGGCTGTGCTAGTGGCACTTGTGGCGTTATCTAGATTGTTCTGAGCAGCATTTAAATTGAGCGTTCACGAGTGCGACAGGCATTCTTAGTTCGACGATCGACGAGCACGTTTGTTCTTTTTGCTGTCGCTATCGAGCTACCGCCTGCCCGTCCGCCATCTTGCCCTGGGCCCGTGCCATTCGCCATCGGGTACCGGCAGCGGCCAGCGATGGGCATTGGAGCCCCCCAACCGCCCCACCGACACCTCCCAAGGCGCCCAGAGGCTTTACAAAACACATCAAACACGAGAGAGTCACAAACACCAAATTGTTCACCGGGCACTGTTGCAGTCCGACGCCTCGAGAGTCAGGATGTGGCCGCCATGCAAGACGAGCGCCGCTCCTTCGCAGCTCCGTGGGCTTGCCAGCAGCGGGTGATCCCCTGGAGTCCAGTTGTCGCACTTGCGAACACACCGCAAACACTGACTGACTGACTGACTGACTGACTGACTGACTGACTGACTACACAAGCGGCGCGGCCTCCATAAATAGGGCGCACCACGTCTGTCTGTTAAGGTGCGCCAAGGCTACTGCGCACACACACTTAGCTTCGCTGGTTGGAGAGCTTCCTTTTCCTCCCGTCGAGCCGCGCGTCGTCATTCGCTAGGTCCCGTAGAATGTTCTGGAGACCTCTGGCATTTTCCAGACTTATGAATCACCGTCATCGCCGGGTGTTGAGAAAGAGGGCGACGACGACACGTACAAAGCTACGCCCTCTCTCGCGCGGAGAAGGAGGTTTTTCACGAACCTTCCAAGCGACGCCGCGCGGGCCTCGCGCCAGGCCGGCTTAATAAAAATGTGCGCCGATTTCGTCACCACTGCCCCTCCCATAAAGAATATTGTCCTACAATATCCACAACACCCACGAACATCGCGCTCACATACATGCGCTCACAAACTACACTGGGCAAATGTCCACGTCACGCACATACATTGCACAAATTTAACAAATTCTAACCACAAATTACAATCCACAAATCAGAAGTCTCACACGTTTCTCAGACTCTGATGACAAATTTTTTTCACACATCACTGCATTAATGTTCACAAACATAACTCACTGATGTCAATACACATGCCAAAATTAGCAACACAGAAAACACAGTTATACAATGCGAAGCGCACAAACCCAAGGCATAATTTCGCCTATATTTCCAAAAAACTGCTTGTGGCTCTTCCCTGGAACAGGTGAGCTCTTCTCAAACTACCCAGCGCGCCAGTTCTCTTTCTTACGAAGCACTGGCTCTTCTTTCTCGCGCGTGTCCTGATTCTATTTCTGGTTCGCGCTCTGATCTGTCTTCTCTCTCTAATTAAACTCTCTGCTTTCTGAGCGGAAGTGTGGGCAGAACTAGCGCTAGCATGCCTAGGACCGCTTCTAGTATTCAGTCTCATTCCTGTGATACCCTCTCTGCGCTTGCGCTTCCAGTCGTTCATAATGTTAAGTGGGGATCCAGGCACTGGTAGCGAGCTGGACCGGAGCAGGGGTGGCCTAACTTGCAGTCAGCTAGTCCGCAAAATCACTTTCTCTTCTTCCTTCTCGGTGATCTGCCCACTTAATGGGAGCCTCTTCTTTACACAGGCCAAAAGGCATGACGTTGAACTCATAGAGCCCGTCGGGGGTGACAAAAGCTGTCTTGGGGCGATCGTCTTCAGCCATTGGAACTTGCCAGTAGCCAGATCGTAAATCGATTGAAGAGAAAAATTCTGCTCCATGCAAAGTATCCAGCGCGTCGTCTATGCGTGGCAGCGGATAGACGTCCTTTCGTGTGATCGCATTAAGGCGGCGGTAGTCCACACAGAATCGAATAGACCCGTCTTTCTTCTTGACTAAAACGACCGGGGACGCCCAAAGGCTACTGGAGGGCTGAATAACACCTCTACTGAGCATCTCATCGACTTGCTCATCAATAATGCGGCGCTCTGAGGCTGATACACGATAAGGACGTTGGCGTAACGGGGCATGCGTACCAGTATAGATGTGGTGGGCAACAGTAGATGTCCGACCCAAGGATGGCTGCTGGATGTCAAAGGAAGTTCGGAATCGGTTCAGCAAGTCGAAGAGCTTGGCGCGTTGATCTGGAGCGAGAGCACTGTCGATGGCTCTGTCAAAGGCAGCAAGAGGCGATGAAGGTGACGAGGAACGAGGTGGGCTAAGGGCACTTATGCTGTCGGAGAATGTGTCGGCACAGGCGGAGGGAAGCGGCGGGACGGTAACAAAATTTTCTGATCGAACAGGGTCGACATGCCCAACGCACTCGCCACATTGCAACGTGAGTGGATAGAACGAATCGTTAGTAATGGCTAGTTTGGCGCGGCCGCTTCGTACACTAAGGACGGCGCAGGGTAGGGGAATACAGCGTCGCGAGACGAAAAGGGAAGATGGGGTGAAGAGCACTGTACAGTCTTGAAGAGAGGGACAGTTTATAGGCACAATAGCGGCAGATAAAGGCGGGGTATCAGTAGCATCCGCAACGTGGTATTTGGCTTCCCCAAGAACGTTAACGGCGGTCGGTGCGGTGCTCAGCGGAGAAAGCTCTACCTCGGCACGAGCGCAATTAATTACGGCGCGATTGCGACACAAGAAGTCCCACCCTGAAATAATGTCATGGGAGCACTCACGGAGAACGATAAAACTGATGACTTAGAGAACGTCCTGAATGGTGACTCGAGCCGTGCAGGTACCGAGCGGTGCGATGTGCTGAGCAGTGGCGGTGCGCAAAGAAATCCCAGAATACGGCAAAACAACTTTTCGTAACAAGCGGCACCGTCTAACGTTCATAACCGACACAGCAGCACCAGTATCTACAAGCGCAAGAGTACTAACATTTTCCATGGTAAGTTCCATTAAATTATTAGGTGACTTGTCAACGAAAGCGCAGTGCTTGCCTGCGGAACTGCGTCTAGTGGTTTTCCGGCATCGGCGAGGTAGAGCGACGACGCATCGGTGACGGCGAGCGACGACGCGGAGAGATTGAGCGGTGGTCGTGCGAGAAGTGGTCAAAGTGAGACGAGGGCTGAGGTGGCGCACGGGGTGGGGACAGCGGCTGTGCGTAGGCAGCCGGGCTCTGATCGAAAGCGTACGGTGTCGGACGACGGCGGCACAGACGTGCAACATGGCCAGGGACACGGCATGCAAAGCAAATTGGCCGGTTGTCAGATGTGCGCCAAGGGCGTAGAATAGGTGGCGCACGATGCTGAGTGAAAAATGCGCGCTGAGGCGGACAATACGATGGCAAAGGCGTAGGAGGGGGTGATCTTGCGGCAACCTCAGCATAGGACAGTGAAGTGGGTCCGGACGTCGGAACAGCGTCGGCATGAATGAGCGGAGCTGTCAGTGGTGTGGAATGAGGAGTAGGTTGTTGAGGGGGCGGAAGTGCGTCGGCAACTTGTTCCTGAATAACCTGGCGTATGGTCGGAGCCAGGTGTGAGCTGGAATGCGGAACGTTTCAAATTAGCGATAACTGACGTGCAACTTCTTCCCGCACGAAGTCTTTAATTTCTTGAATTAGTGTGGAGCTGACAGGGGCGTCAGACATAGCCGCGATCGTGGCTTCAGGTTGTCGAGGGACGATGCGTTGCCGACGAAATTCGTCGTAGCTTTGACACATCGTGACAACTTCACTTACAGTAAGGGGCTCTTTTGCCATCAGAATGTTGAATACGCCTTCGTGGATGCCCATCATGATGTGGCGAATCTTCTCGGCTTTAGTTATTGATGCGTTTACACGATGACACAAATCTAAAACGTCTTCGATGTAGCTGGTAAAGGTTTCTCCTGTCTGCTGCATTCACTCGCGCAAACGGTGTTCGGCGCGAAGCTTGCGGACCGCAGGTCGACTGAAGACATCAACAAATTGGGATTTGAACGAGGCCCAAGTTGGAATGTCAGCCTCGTGATTTGTGAACCATAACTTTGCTACTTGGGTCAGGTAGAAGATCACGTTGTTAAGTTTTAGGATGTCATCCCACTTATTGTGGGTGCTTACTCGTTCATACGAAGAAAGCCATTCCTCGACGTCCTGATCGTCGGTACCGCTGAAGACCGGCGGGTCCCGTTGGCGAAGCACCCCGGAGCATGGAATAGAAGGGGCCGAGGTAGCGGGGCCGGTGGTGTTAGAGCTGGAGTCGGTCATTGAGGTAGGAATTCGGCGGCTGCGGAGCTCCAGAGCGAATAAATGGAAGAGAAATCCCGCAACCTCCACCAAGTGTTAAGCGGGGATCCAGGCACTGGTAGCGGGCACTGGTAGCGAGCAGGACCGGAGCAGGGGTGGCCTAACTTGCAGTCAGCTAGTCCGCAAAATCACTTTCTCTTCCTCCTTCTCGGTGATCTGCCCACTTAATGGGAACCTCTTCTTTACGATAATCATGAACTTCCTTGTTTTTCTTCGCGACCTTTCCTGCTCGTCTTCACTTGCCTTGGCTGGTTTAGATTTTTTTCTCTTTATTTTCATTTTCACTTTCGAGCAGATGGCTGGGATACATTTGCTCTCGTTTTACTGGCATGGTCAGAACATTTTCTTGATCGAGTATCTCGTTAAGAGCCACTTTGTTCTCTCTTATTTCTTTCAATTTTCTTCCTTTTCTTTAGGTCCTTCAGTCGCACCTTTTTATAGCAAGACTCATTTTCTATTGGAGACTCATTCTTCTCACAGTTGCATCCTGTTCCTTAAACTTTTCGTTAAACTCTTTCCCCACAGTGCAGGCATCTCTTTCTGGCGGTTTCCGTTCCTTATCTGCACTGTCATTCCGAACGGAGGAAAATATTTCGTCCTCCTCAATGAGTAGAGCCTCCTCGTCAGTCGAACCATCCCTCGAAACCTGTTCTTCAATTTCGGCAAGAATACTGTCCTCAGCATCAGCTCCATCTGAGCTTTCGTACGTGCTGGCTGTTATTCGACAGCTCTTCCTCTAAGTTAATCCTGCACTCAGACATGATGCAATTTATAGTCGAGCTACAATCCTGCCCTTCCTCTTCAAGCGAAGAGTACATGAAGGAACATTCTCGCTCAACAACAACCTCTGCAGCATCTGTGCAGCCTGTTGCCTCGGATGGCACATTCTCTCTTTCCTGAGACATCCTAGCTCCAGATAAGTCCTCTCCTTCTGAAATTTCAGTTGCAGGAAGGTTCTGCAACCTTTCTTTGTCTTCCGGAGCTGGTTTTCACAGCACCTGTGGCTGTCAACGAATCACTCGTTTTACTTTTCCTCCTAATATAAGAAAAGGTAACCTCCGGAGGCTCGGTGATACCTTTCAAACGCCGAACCTCAGCCAGCTTCTTGAGAAGGATATCTCTCTGTTATAAGAATTCTTTTTCTTTTTCTGCCTGCTTCCTGAGCCATTCTTTTTCTTGTCTCCTTGCCTCTGCTTGCTTTCTCTGCCATTCTCTCTCTCTCTTTCGGCTCGCTTCCTGAGCCATTCTTTCTCTCTTTCTTCTCGTCTCTCTGCCTCGGCTTGCTTTCTCTGCCTTTCTCTCTCTCGTTCTTCTCTTTGCTTCCCTCTTTCTTTCTCAGCTTCTCTTTCCTTCTTAGCATGTTCTAGGACCTCCCTTTCTTTTCGCTCCTCCCATTCTCACAGTTCAGCTCCTTTCAGACCTTTATCTAGGCCCAACGCAATAATCTTCTTGAGATTAATCTTCAATCTGAACTTCCTAATGCTATCACATAGCACTGCTCAATGGGCTTCACAACCACTTCCGCGCGATACCTCTCGCTATCGCTTTGCTACTGCACTGTTTACGACCTGTTCGTAAACTCTTCGAACTCCTTCACCGTCCTCTGAGCTTGATTGCATCAAACGTCCTGTCGCGGACGCCAGAATTATTGTCACCCGTTAATAATTACGAGGATTATTAACGATGCGCACCCTTAGAGTGAGGGGGGATAGCTGTTCCGGTCGCGAAAGGAGATGCCCTCGACCTGCGTGGCAAGCTCAGCGGAATTCAACTACCTTGTAGTGAAGAAGGGGGTGGCTGTTTGGTGTCCAGCTGTTGTCAGTTCAAGCCAGATTAAGGTTCGGAGTCAGAAGTAACAAACAAAACAAACTTTATACACAGCGAGAGACGATACAGAGGAATACACAAGAACACTTGAAAATACAGACGAGAGTATCACAGAAAAACAAACGCAAAGCATGCAACTACAGAAGTAATCAATAACACAGAGGCTTTACAACACAGATCAAACACGAGGGTCACCATAAACAAACACCAAATTGTTCACCGGGCACTGTTGCAGTCCGTCGCCTCGAAAGTCACGATGCGGCCGCCATGCAAGACGACCGCCGCTCTCTCGCAGGTCCATGGCCTTGCCAGCAGCGGGTGATACCCGGGAGTGCAGTTGTCGCACTTGCGAACACGCCGCAACCACCGACTGACTGGCTGACAGACTACACAAGTGGCGCGGCATCCATAAATAGGGTGCACCGCGTCTTTCTCTTAAGGTGCGCCAAGGCTAGCGCGCCCACACACTTAGCTTCGCTGGTTAGAGCGCTCCCTTTTCCTCCCGTCGAACCGCGCGTCGTCATTGGATAGGACTCATAGAAATTCATGGAGACCTCTGGCATCTTCCAGACTGATGAGTCACCGTCATCGCCGGGTGATGAGAAAGAGGGCGATGTGTACAAAGCTGCGCGCTCTCTTGTGCGGAGAAGGAGGCTTTTCTCGAACCTTCCATGCGACGCAGCGCGGGCCTCGCACCGCGCCGGCTGAATAAAAATGGGCGCCGATTTCGTGACAAACAACGAAGCGAAGGAAAGGCAAATCTATTTTGCTCTTCAAGGATCAGCCCGTATATTCAATTCAATTCAATTTTATTCAACACTGTGAAGATGTTAGGTGCGCCGACAAAAAGCCAGAAAAAGGCTTGACAGAGGTCGGCGCACCCTACAAAGAGTTGGCAGCAGTATGCACGAACAAGCATTATTTACATAATAAGTAAAATCTCTACAATACAATAATAGCAGCTAGGTGTATATGAATAGTGTATAAAACAGAACGTGAAACACTTATATTACCAATAATACAAAAAATACAAGTAGAAATCACAGTGATGCAACATTGTTGACAGTGTTTTGTATACATTAGTTTACTTGTACATTGTTTAACAAATAAGGAAGACTATAGCGCAACATTTGGCAACCATAATTGGTTCTAGTTTTTGGCACAGTCCATGTGAAACGAGCGCGAGTAGAATAATTTTGGTCTTTTGCTTTTAAAAGAGACAGCGGCGTCATGAATGAGCTTTGTTTTAAAATATTAGTGTTGTACCTCCTAAAAAGTATGGTGTCATACAGCTGGGGAATGGAGATCATGTCAAGTGCCCCAAAAATCGGTTTAGTGTGATAAAATCGCGAAGAATTGGTAATACTACGAACAATTTTCTTCTGAATGAGATGCATCCGTTTAATATTGTTAAATGACGTGGTACCCCACACCAAAAAACAATTAAGAACAGAAGTAAAAAAGTGCATTGTACAACATCTGTTTAATACGCTGCGGCAATAAAAATCGCATTTCTGGATACAACACCAGCAACCTTCGACAATTTGTCCCCAACCATTTCGACGTGCTCATCCCATGACATGTTTTCATGAAAAATCACACCTTAGCTTTTGACCGAATGGACTATTTGAATCAGCGATGAACCAGTGTTTAAGTGGAGTGTGAGACATGGCGGACAAGAAATCAGTTTATTTCGAGGCCTAAAGAGTACAGCCTTGATTTTTTCTGTGTTTATAATTAGAGAATTGCATTCAGACCATTCATAAAGAAGGTGCAGACAAGCTATGGCTTGCTGTTCAAGGTCTTGTATGTGTGCGGCTTTAAAGAATAGAGTTGTGTCATCAGCATGAATTACAAAGCTTGGAATCTTACTTATGCATACGATGTCATTGACATAAAGGAGGAAAAGCAACGGTTTTAAAACGCTACCCTGCGGAACGCAGAAGAGAGGCGTTTGAAATTTGATAATTCATTGTTTATGGTCACTTGCTGCGCACGGGAACTAAGGTAAAGGTAATCATTTCAAGAAATTTCCCGCGAAAATAATAACGTTCATGTTTGGCTAACATTGTTTTGCGATTGATTCTATCAAAAGCTTTTGAAAAGTCAACAAAAATGCCGAGTGTAAGAAGTTCCTGTTCAAATGACTCTAAAATTAGTTGTTTTTGGGTTAGAAGTGCCGTCTCTGTCGAAAAGCTTTTCCTAAAGCCATGTTGAAAAGGTGTTAGTATGTTATATTTATCACAAAAAGTGGACATTCGCCTATACAGAATTTTCTCAAAACACTTCGAAAATATGGGTAGAATAGATATTGGACGATAATTTGACAGTTTATTTTGGTCTCCACCTTTGAAGAGAACGGTTACCTTGGCAATCTTCATTCCTTCGGGAAAGACTGCATGTTCGAGGCAGCAATTAAGATGTATTCCAATACTGAGCTAATTATATCGACTACATATTTTACCGGCAGAATTTTAAGGTCATCTATGTCCCGTGATCTGCTGTTGCGCAGAGCCAACAGGCAGTTCTTGATTTCAGTGGCATCTGTTGGCATCAAGTATGCTGCGGAAGGAACCCGCTAGAAAAGGCACTTCACATTCTGCGGGCAAGGATTATCATCTGCCAGGGACACGAAGTATTCATTAAATTTATCTGCTAGTTTTTTTTCCGCTCAGTCGTTCCTTATCTACTAAGATATCCAGCATGCCGTCAGCTTGTCGACCCCGGTTTAAAACTTCATTTATAGTTTTCCACACAAGATCACTCCTTTCTAGTACAGCTGGATTAAATAATTTTTCCATATATTCTTGTTTTGCTTGACGAGGAAAGGACTTTACTCGGTTTCGATACGTCTTAAAGCTCGCTAGATCATCCAGATTTCTGCTTTGGATGAAACGATTATAACGATCTGTTTTTCGTTTTATCATCCGAAGACATTCAGTTGTTATCCAGGGCTTACGTGCTTTGGAAGGTTTTTTGAAAGCGACAAGTGGAAAGCTGCGTTCATAAATAGACCTAAATGTAGTAATAAATGTATTATAAGCATATACTGGGTCATCTTCGCTGAGCACAACACTCCAATTCACGGCCGCGAGTGTTTCAATTCACGGCCGCGAGCTTGTCGACCACGGTTTAAAACTTCATTTATAGTTTTCCACACAAGATCACTCCTTTCTAGTACAGCTGGATTAAATAATTTTTCCATATATTCTTGTTTTGCTTGACGAAGAAAGGACTTTACTCGGTTTCGATACGTCTTAAAGCTCGCTAGATCATCCAGATTTCTGCTTTGGATGAAACGATTATAACGATCTGTTTTTCGTTTTATTATCCGAAGACATTCAGTTGTTATCCAGGGCTTACGTGCTTTGGAAGGTTTTTTGAAAGCGACAAGTGGAAAGCTGCGTTCATAAATAGACCTAAATGTAGTAATAAATGTATTATAAGCATATACTGGGTCATCTTCGCTGAGCACAACACTCCAATTCACGGCCGCGAGTGTTTCAATTCACGGCCGCGAGCTTGTCGACCACGGTTTAAAACTTCATTTATAGTTTTCCACACAAGATCACTCCTTTCTAGTACAGCTGGATTAAATAATTTTTCCATATATTCTTGTTTTGCTTGACGAAGAAAGGACTTTACTCGGTTTCGATACGTCTTAAAGCTCGCTAGATCATCCAGATTTCTGCTTTGGATGAAACGATTATAACGATCTGTTTTTCGTTTTATTATCCGAAGACATTCAGTTGTTATCCAGGGCTTACGTGCTTTGGAAGGTTTTTTGAAAGCGACAAGTGGAAAGCTGCGTTCATAAATAGACCTAAATGTAGTAATAAATGTATTATAAGCATATACTGGGTCATCTTCGCTGAGCACAACACTCCAATTCACGGCCGCGAGTGTTTCCCTAAAGGAGTATAATGTGCCATCGTTTATACGCCGATATTGTACAGCAGGAACCGTGCACTGTTTTTGAGGGCATAAGCGGTCTACAAACATGAATATGGGCAGGTGATCACTTATCTGGGCATTAATGACTCCTGAGTGAACACAGTCAACTGGAGAATTACTAATGAAGACATCAATTGCCGTCGCTGTCTGAAGCCGTGTTGGTTTATTTATGGCATTGGTAAATCCATTGCTCTGGAATATGTAGTCAACCTCACGTTTACTTGCACAAGAAGATAAAAAATCTATGTTAATGTCCCCACCTAGAACTAGGTTGAGATTGTTTACTGTTATCCATTGCACAGTCGTCAAGGAAGACAGCGAAATTCGAGACGTAAATAACAGAGAAAACGTTTCTGCCACTTTGTAGCGAAAGCACTTCGTAATCTTCGTGTGTTACAGTAAAGCCATCCAGAATGCTGCATTTGAAAAATTTTACCAACGCTATCATAACACGGCCTCCTCGTTTATGAGTGCGGTTCTGCAGGTATGTGTTGTGATCAGACAGGTGCATAGCTTCGCTACTATTTTGATACCAAGTCTCTGTCATCATAATAACGTCAAAACGGAAATGCAGTGTTCAGAAATACGCTTCCAACTCATCACCTTTAAGCAACACTTGCTGTTGGGCTAGTTGGTTCAACAGCCCTTTGTTCAGTGTTATTTATTCCATTCCTCCGTTCAAGTCGGTTATTTATTCCATTCCTCTGTCTTGCGGCAAAAAGTACATTGGTCAGACGGGTCGTTGCCTAAACGAGAGATTGAAAGAACACAAATACAGTGTAACCGTTCAAACGTCGCGCCAGCTGGGCATTCATTGTATGGACTGTGAACATGCGGAAACAAGATGCTTACCAGAATTCTAAAAAACCTGTGATAGGGAGACATGTCGATAAGCTAACGCGTGAGATTATGGAAGCTGCCAGCATTCAAAGGATGAATGATCAGTGCGTAAGTATGCCTTCAATTCTACTGTCAGAAATAAAAGTAGCCTTTCTCTCAAGATAGTACAAATTTTAACAGAGTTCGAAAAACTTTCACCTCTTTTTGGTTGTGTTTTTAGTCGTTTATCATTGACAATCATTTTGGCCGTGTTTTTGTTGGGCTTTTATCCTGTTATCGTCATGCTCACAGTCCTGTCAATGTTTTTATTTCTAGCATTCAAAATTACCTGTTTACCTCTTTTCATTGCAATTAGTACCATGTTCACATTCTTGTTTGTAGAAACATTGTCGTGTTTTCGCTTTTAAATGTTCATCTCTTTTTTCTGGTTATCAGCACTGATGATGACTTTCATGTAGCAGAAATTATTTATCAGAGCTTATCCCTCTAAACATTTTTGTTGTCTTTGGCCAATTCTTTCTTCAAGAAAGGTTTTTTAGCAGTGTTTTTTCCCCCTGAATTGATCACGTGTTATGATAGGCACCGCTTAAATACTGGTCACCTTCTTTCTTTTGAAATAAAAGTTGTCAGTTCAGCGCTCCGTCCTGTCTACCTTCGTTTTCTTTTGTTGCGTCCTGTTCCGCGCTGTGTTCCCAAATATCATCACCTTTGCTTCGCAGGGATTGCGCGTTAAGGTGAAAGAAAGAGACAGCTTTCTTTTTCTGAGCAGATTCGGCACATAGGTCGGAAGGCAGCAAGAATTTGCACATCTTTTCTATAGCGGCTTGTGGTTATGTATTAGAAGCACTTAAGCTATCTTATCCAGGTCTTGGATACAGCAGATACGCACAATCGTCGATGTTTCAGTTTTTCTGGCCAGAATTTGCCCATTCTTTGTCCAAACAAATTTCCAACCATGTTCCTTTTTCCGTGCTACTGCGCTACCCAGCAGTTTTTTGAGGGACGGACACAAGTGCTCATTTACATACACAGTGTCTGAACCACTATAGCCAAGTTGTCCTGCTGTAAGCTGCGCCTTTTTAGCTTTCGCTAGTACAGTGTCGCGCTTTGTTCGAGTTTTGAATTGGACAACTATATTTGGGGTAGTCTTGTTCTTCGTCTGAACGCGGTGGTAAACATCACCATCACTTTCCAGTATTGGCTCATTGATCATTTCTTCCATTTTTTCCAACATGTTCGGAAGGTTTTCTTGTTCTGCAGCTGGAAGGCCCTTGATCTCGATGTTCTTATTTCTGGTGTACTGCTCCAGACTTGTTAATCGTTGTTCAAGGTCAGAGCATCGCTTTCTCAGTTCGCCACATTCAGATGACATTGCAGCGTTTTCAGATTTCAGTTCCTTATTTTCTTCTTGGAAGGGAGAAAACTTCACTAGCAAATCATCATGCTCTTACTGCAATGCTCTACACTTTTGGTTAGCTCTCTTGAGTCATTGCGTAGGTCACGTTCTATTGAACTGCGCATCGCTGCTATTTCTTTACGAAATTCTTTTTTCAGCTCTTCTCGAAGTTTTTCAATTTCAGAAGGCATAGTAAAGCACAAGATAATGGGCACGAACAGCAGGGAAAACACGGTCCCAATGTGGCAGCAGTGACAGCAATAAGGCACAGCTAGTCTCACTTAACAAGAATGCTGTAAACTAACCTGCAAATAGACAGGGTACGATGGAAGCCAGTGCTCACAGTGCCGTCACTGCTGCCAAGAAGACGGGCCAGGCACAGAAGTTCCTTTTAAGCAGCCTAGGAGCCAGTCGTGGCGCTGAACGCAGGAGGCAGGAGGTACGGAGCGCAGGTGCGAAGATACGACTTGATGCAGATTGCTTGTCAGCTCAGGAGCGTCGAGGTAGCTGCACGGGTTTCAGTATAGACACGCTCTGCAAATGGACAGGGTACGATGTAAGCCAGTGCTCGCAGTGCCGTCACTGCTGCCAAGGTTCGAAAAAAATATGGTTCGAAAATCACGAAGCAGATTTGAAGAATTGGGAGATTTTCAAGAAAGAGTTTTTGACTGCATTTGCAAGTATCGTTCGGAAGGAAAGAGCCAAGGCCTTCCTTCAATCAAGACTTCAACTCCCAAATGAGCCTGTCCTTGTTTACGTTGAGGAGATGAAGCGCCTGTTTTGCCTCGCCGACCCTAACATGACGGAAGGTGGGAGAGTAAACTTTTTAATGCGAGGCGTAAAGGTCCACAAAGATGGGTCACGAAGAAGGGTAAACAACGCCACAACACTGATAGATATTGATCCACCATCATTCTCCCGCAAAAATGTTCGACCTAGCTTCTGCAACACCAGAAATATCGGCGATTAAAAATGGCCCTTCCAAGTTTCCCTCTCAACTCGTACGCCGCAGGGAGTCATAAATAAATAAAGAATACAAGCAAGTTCAAAGCTCCACCCAGAAATACGTCACTTCGACTAACTTCCGGTTGCCGCGCGCTCGCTCACTGGCGTACTCGAGTCAACCCGTCCTCGCTCGCACACTGAGAAGTTTGCCAGTTCGCGCAGCGTAACCGCAGTTACGCGAAACCGTGGTTAGCCCATGTTACACGGCGGACCAAACCATGATTACACCACGAACCGCGGTTATCGCAAAACGAGCTTGCCGACTTCGGTTTGCGTCGTTAGCCGAGGTTATGGCGGCGTCTGTAGGCTACTCGTCGGTGCCCGAGTGCGCGAAACGTACGAGCGGGTCTGCTTCACAAACGTATTCATTTGCCACTGTATCACGTTCCACGTTCAAAGATCAATGTATAGAATATGTAGGGTTATTCGTTTTCGGGTTTTATATTTTTTAAAATTCGGGGGGTAAAAATCGGGCGTTATTTTTCGGCTTGATAATAGGGGAGAAATTTGGTTTTTCGTGGGAAAATTCCGCAATTCGGGTTTTATCGGGTTAAATTTGCAAACTAATAATTTATTCGATTTGCTCAGACCGATGGGTAACAATTAGGGCTAGATTTCGGGCTGCTGTCAAGAAAATATTGCAAAATTTGGCGTTTCTTTGGTAATTAATTATTACTCGCAGTGAGAGGCAGCGGTCAGTTTTGAGAAAAGAAACATTTTATTCACAAGGGCTGGTCATCGACGTTCTACACGTCCTTATTAACATACATAATCATCTGCATGCGCAACATCTCGGTTTCCATACGAGACCTGTCTGGTCTCTGCAGGTACTTTAGCTGAGAGAACGTTCGCTCAACGTCACAGCTGCCATTAGCTAGGCACAACAATGATAACGCTGCATATGCTAGCCTTGGGTAACGCACAGTTGCGTCGTTCCAAAAGTCCATCACTTCAACACCTTCATTCGTGGGGCTTACCTCCAGCAAGTACTGGGTGAACTCCTCGCGAAGCGAGCCTACATCGTCCATCGCGGAATTAAAGAGAGGTCGGTAGTCATCAAACGACTGACTAAGTAGCCGCTTCTGGAACGGATCGAGTACGGCTCCCAGTTTACACAATGTCAACTGGTTTTCTTTGTCTGAGACGTTCCGTTTCAAAGTGCAGCCCCATTTTGCGGAGCTTTTGGCGCAAAACTCTTCACAACAAGTTTTTACAAATATGGCACTGCTCTTAGGCAACATAGACAAAACACCTTTCGCCCGATCACTTTTACCGATCGTCGTGAAAAGCTCGTTGACAGTCTGCTGTAGCTTGACGTTTACGAGGTGATCGAAGCTTGACATGAGGAGTTCTCCGCTTTCAAGCGTTTTCTGGACATCTAAAAGAGGCTCGAGTGCATCTCTCATTAAGACTGCCTTTGCGTAGAGAACCTCTTTTTCAGAAAGTATCGCTCGAATAGCTTCCGCTTTGGTGCTATCATGCGAACATTCAACAAGTTCTGTTAATGAGCTACACATTTCTATGACGACAACAAGCGCTTTGTAGAAGCTTTGCCATCTGTTCGGAACTACAGAAGGAGGCTTCTTTGCATCATCGCCAAACAGACTATTAGAGGCACATATTTCGATGTACTTTTGGTGCAGCTTCTTAGCGTGCTTAAATAATGCTCCAAACTTGATCACTGCGGATCGAACATCAGACACGCAAGGTGACGAAATCGCATTGTCAACGCTCACATGGATCAAATGGGCTAAGTCCTTTACATGCAAGATGTGGATCGCTTCAGCTTCGCAGATCTCACGTACCATTTTTCGCATGTACTCCGCGGAATCTGTGGCTACGGCTACAACATCCTTCCACGTCTTGCCCACAGTAAGGAGAGCCTTGCCGACTACCCAGGCCACTGTGTAGCTGTTCGAAGCATTCTCTGTCGACGCCGACTAAACAAACCTGCTTCTTTTTTGCTTTTTGACTATAATAGCACATCAGAGTGTTAATGGTAGGCACTCCGGTTATGTCAGGGGATTCGTCGACGATAACACTCACTTTAACGGCTTGCATATCATCACGGATTTTCGCCATGTCCTTGTCAACAACTTCTTTCAGGTATTTAATCCGAAGTCGCTGTCCAGTCGGCATAGTCTTAGCGGCCTTGCAGTATTTGCGTACGAAATCCCTCAGAGGTCCGTCCGCCTGATGCATGCTGATTCCACTGTACGCCAGGGCACGAAGTCGTGAATCACGCCATCCGCTTCATTTTCTTTCGCACGCTGCCTACAGGAAACATCGAAGAGCGTTGGCTGAGATGTTCCCGCCTTTTCAGCTTCTTGGACCGCCATCTTCAACTTCGTATGACGTGATGACACGAGATGCTCGCGAATTCGGTATTAGGGCTTCTTCGCTGGATCGGTGACCATATCGGTGCTGCAGTACTTGCACACCAGCGCGCGGCTGCCTTCAGAGTATTTTGTTGTAGTCTGCAAATACTCGTGTTCTTTGCACCAGTCATCCAATGTCTTTCGTTTTCTTCCCATCTTGAACGCTAGTCAGCAGTGCTGCGAATGCACGATGTGTAAATATCGACGCTGCGCGTGCCCAAGCTACCGGCGCTGTGTTCGGGACTCCGACGTTAGATGGCGCCACGGGGCCTGCAATCAACGATTGGCTGTCTGTCGGCCGCTTTGGCCGCTTCTCCGTGGGCACAGTTGCAATTCCGTGGGCACAGTTGTTTCAGAAATCGGGAAAAATCGGGTTTTACCCGACATTGCAGGAACACGCTCGGGGTGCAAAAATCGGGCAAAATCTGGTTTTACCTGAAAACGAACAACCCTAAGAATATGCATTGTCTACTGTGCCGCCCGACGTCTTCGATTACGGCCGACAGCGCAGCGACTGCGTACTAAAGCCTTGTCCTGCCTGCAGTATCGTTTGAACGGCTAGTTGCTGAGCAGAACGTCAACAAATGCGCGGCCTTAGCTGTAATGAAAGTAAATGAGTTTGCAACGCTTGCAGCACGCGATGCCGCGAGCAGGCTGAGGTACGCTACACTTTACCGCGGTGGTGGGGCGCCCGAGCGCGGCGAACGGCGGCGCCATGCGCGACCGTCCCTGGTCGTCGCTAGGCCTAAATTGTTTCGCTTCGAAGCCGTGGTGGTCGGCGTTTTGGAACTGATCAACGCTGTCGTAACTCGTCTACTTATCAAACTGCCTTATTGTGACTGCTATCCTGCCACAGTAAAATAATCATGCAATGAACTCTGACGACGCATTAATCGCAGAGCTAGTACGAGTAGATCGGATGAACCGAAATGTACCAGCGGTGGCTGGCTTGAGCAGAAACTTGCTTGTGTCACGGCTGTCGCTCTTACCAGCAATTTGCAGCTGGTCAGCGATCCTCACAAGGGCTTCATACTTGGTACTTGGCTCAGTATTCCAGACGCCGTCAAAATTTAGCGTGCTTTATTTCGGACTTGAACGGCGGCGCAACACGGAAACGGACAAAGACAAGAAGGGGACACCACATGCGTTCAATTCCATCATGCACCAACTCGCCCCCCAGGCAGTTTATTTCGGACATCGGTGCTAACGATCCGAAGTGTCGTTCGCGTACGGTATGCGGGAGGAGTGGCCACAACGGCGCTGTTTACGGCGGTCGAGGAGGTGCTGCCATCATGCGGTGCTTGACCGCCTGAGGAGGCGCCTGAGTAGCTCGCGCAGCGCACGAGCAGACGGCTTTCGCAGCTACCGGAAGTGTGTCCGTGACGTCATGGCTGCAGTGGCCGCAGCGAATGGCAGCTTCTAGCAAGCCTTGCCAGTCAACTAACCCGTGACGTCACGGTTTAAAAAATAGTTTCATGCGACATCCTCTCTGCCCGCGAATTTCAAAAATGCTGTTTTTAAGAATTAATAATAAATAGCTGGCTTTGTTTCAAGGCGAATTATGCTCTGGGTTAAAAGGATTCGTTCTACACACTGAACACGTTAATCAGTGGCGTCTTGGTGACCGTTTCTGTGGACCTTTAGAGTCGATTTTTGCAGGACTTGTCCGGAATCCGCCGAAAACTGTGCACGAATTTGAAAGTGAAGCGTCGACCATCGAGAAGACGATGGACCCCCAGATTCGCCACTATGATCGACCACTGCAACCGGTAAGGGCAAGCCCCTACAACAGCGCGTCTACGAGCGGAGAAAGCCTTCGGGACCTCATCCGGGAGATCGTGCGAGAGAAGCTCCGCCGATTGCTGCCATCATCCCCACAACCCCAAGTGGCGAAGCACCAGGACGTCGTCCGTGAAGAAGTCCAGCAGGCGCTGGGCGTTTCTCAAACGACAACTCCGACAGCTCCAGCAGAAGAAACGACAGCGAAGATTACGCTGCAGCATTATGTCGACCTGCGCTGCGACGTGATTTTCCAAGCCCTCGCTTCTACCGTCCTGTTCCTGAAAGCCGCCCCTTAGCCCCCGCCCGCCAAGCCTACCAACGACCTTCTCAAGCCCCAGGTAGTGCGACGCCTGGAGGACTGCCAACAACCGGCCATTATGCTTCCACTGCGGTGAGGCCGGCCACGTTCTACGCCACTGCCCGTACCGACGAATCGGCCTCTGCGGATTTGCAGTCGACGCCCCGTGCCCCCGCCCCGCTGAACGACCACAAGAATTCGAGAACTACCTGAGTAGCGGTGAGTTTCCGTCACCAAGCCGTCGGTTCAGGTCCCCATCGCCGTACCGCGTCCGCTTTTCATCTCCAGGCCGCAGCTACGATGACAGTGTGCGAGGAAGGTCCCCAAGCCCACGCAGGGGAAACTAAATAGAGCCACTATTGGAGGGGAGGTTGCTTCACGGCGAAAACACGAATATCCTCCATCGCCGACGACGAGTGACGAGGACACAGCTATTAAATCGCCGATCCACAAGACGACAACGTCGACGAGATCACGACCAGACTTCAAGTTGACATCGCCACCCAGCGACGTGACGACAGTGTGCTCCGGCCGCGACCTTGGCACGAGACGAAGCAGAGATCGAACACCGAAGCCAACATGCAATACTAGGACCCGAACAAGCGAACTTGAGGTTGCTGTCGACGGATGCCAGGTTACCGCCCTAGTGGACCCCGGAGCCGACTACTCTGTAATCAGTGGAGCTTTCGCCACCCAGCTCAAGAAATTGATGACTACTTGGGATGGCCCACTAATCCGCACAGCTGGTGGTAACCTTAATACACTGTCGGGGCGATGCACAGCAAGGGTTACGGTAAATGGACGTAGCTGCCTAACAAGGTTCGTTGTCTTATAGCAATGTTCCCGCGACGTGATTCTGGGCATGGAATATGTGAACGAACATCGGGCGATCATCGACCTTCGATCCAAGCTCATCAAGCTCTCGATGGAGAAAAGTATCCATACTACGAGATTGTCGACACATCAGTTCGCTTTTAACGTCCTCGACGGAGAATTGACTGTACCGCGCCGATCAAGCGTCATTGACTCTGTGGGTACAAAAGAAGTCGAACACGAAGAAGGGGTTGTCAAAGGAAACACTTAGCTGTTACTGGACAGAGGACTTGCAGCCGCAAGAGGTGTCGCCCGTTTCCGTCATGGGCAAGCTCAAGTGCTCGACATAAAATTCACCGAAGAATACCGGCAACTCAAGAAGGACTATACGATTGCTTTCCAAGACAAGCTAGCAGACATCCGAGATATCTTTGCTCTCCCCAGCCGAGTGAAGACGATGGACCTAACCGAGCAGACCAGCCCACGTTCGACATCAAGGCAGCTTTACCCCAAGACTGAAAATACCGGATTCGAGCTGTGCTTGAAAGCTACGGCGAGTGGTTTTCTTCAGCGTCGTAGGTACGGTAAACTCCGTTAGCAAAGCACCGCATTATCACAGAACACACTCAGCCGCTACGTCAAAGCCCCTACCATGTATCGCCCCGAGAACGCCAGACCATACGTAGTCAAGTTCAGCAAATGCTTCGTGATGACGTTATCCAGCCATCGAAAAGCCCCTGGGCGGCACCAGTCGTTCTGGTGAAGAAGAAAGACGGGACACTTCGCTTCTGCGTTGATTACCGCCGCCTAAACAGCATAACCAAGAAAGATGTTTACCCTCTTCCGCGCATCGATGACACTCGATCGGCTCTGCAATGCAAGGAACTTCTCTTCAATGACCTGAAGAGTGGATATTGTCAAATTGAGGGGGACTAAAGAGATCGCGAGAAGACCGCATTCATCACACAGGACGGCCATTTCGAGTTCAAGGTGATGACATTTAGCATCTGCTCCGCACCAGCGACGTTTCAACCAATAATGGACACTGCTCGCGGGCTTGAAGTCGCAGATTGGTCTGGTATACTTGGTTGATGTTGTCTTCTCCTCTAGCTTTGAAGAGTACCAAAAAAGGCTTCGGACAGTGCTAGACGTTATCAGGTCATCAGGGCTAACTTTGAAATAAGAGAAATGCCACTTTTCCTACGAGGAACTGCGGTTCCTGGGTCATATCGTTAGCAAGGATGGTGTTCGCCCTGACCCTGAGAAAACGGCTGCGATCGCGCACTTTCCACCGACCGCATACAAGAAAGCCTTGCGCAGGTTCCTTGGGCTGTGCGCTTATTATCGACTATTTGTCAGGAACTTTTCGCGCATCGCCGAACCGTTGACGCAGCTTACAGAGGCTAACGTTCCTTTTAAATGGGAAGCGCCACAAGAAGAAGCCTTCAACAAACTTGAGCGTCGCCTGCAGTGCCCTCCGTTACTTGGCCACTTTGATGAAAATGCTGAGACCGAAATTCATACTGACGCTAGCAGTGTAGGCCTGGAAGCCGTTCTCGTCCAGAAGAGTGCCGGACAGGAAAAAGTAATCGCCTACGCTAGCAGGTATCTCACAAAAGCCGAAGTCAATTATTCAAAGACCGAGAAGGAGTGCCTCGCGATCGGCTGGGCCACTTCTAAGTTTCCTCCATACATATACGGTCGACCATTCATGGTGGTAAGCGACCACCATGCATTTTGCTGGCTAACTAACTTGAAAGACCCCTCCGGCCGCCTTGCCCGATGGAGCCTACGACTTCAAGAATTTGACGTGATGTAGTCTATGAGTTAGCCCGCAAGAATTCCGACGCAGACTGCTTATCCCGCGCTCATGTCGGCGCTCCTCCGAAGGACGATGACGACGACGCCTTTTTAAGTGCCATCAGTTTCGCACAAGAGCAGCGATCAGATCCTCAGCTGAAAGACCTAGCCGATTACTTGGAAGGCAAGACCGCCTCCCCTCCTTCTGTGTTTAGGCGTCAGTTACCGTTGTTCGCCTTAGGCAATGACGTCCTCGTAAAGAAGAACTTCGCTCCCAACCAGACCGCGCAGCTTATTGTCGTGCCTAAAAGCTTCAGGCAGAAAATCCTTCATGCGTTACACGATGAGTCAACAGCAGGGCATCTTGGGTTTGCGCGAACTTTGCATCGAATCTAGGAGAAATACTGCTGGCTACGACTGCCTGCCGACGTTGCCCATTACGTGTAAACGTGCCGTGAGTGCCAGCAACGCAAGACGCCGCCGATCAGACCAGCTGGGCTACTGAACCCGATACCGCCCCCAACCCTGCCCTTTCAACAAATCGTGATTGATCTCCTCGGCCCCTTTCCATCTTTATCTCCGGGTAACAAGTGGATCATTGTGGCCACTGACTACCTGGCCCGCTACGCCGAAGCAAAGAGCACTGCCTATGCGGCAGAAGTCGCTAAGGTTTTTGTCGAATCAATTCTTTTGCGACACGCAGCCCCCGCAGTGCTCATCACGGACAGGGGAACGGCATTTACGCCAGAGCTGACGCAAGCCATCCTGCAATACCGTCATACCAGCTATCGACGCACTACTGCGTACCGTCCCCAGACAATTGGACTTAAGGAGCAACTCAACAAACCTATTGAGGACATAATTGCAATGTACGTCGACGCCGAACACAAGACATAAGACTCCATTTTACCCTACGTCATCTTCGCTTATAATACCGCCGTCCAGAAGACAACCAGGTCGACCCCGTTCAGCCTTGTGTATGGCAGGGAGCCCACGACGACGCTCGACGCAATGCTGCTACACGTACCCGAGAGGAGAACCTGGACGTCACCGCCTATCTGCAGTGTGCAGACGAAGCCCGACGACTCGCACGGCTGTGTATTAAAAACCACGAGCGCACCGACACCAGACGATGCAACTTACGACGACGACGCGCAGAGTACAATCCAGGAGACGCAGTGTGGGTTTGGACTCCAATTCGCCGCCATGGCCTAAGTGAAAATCTGCTGCGTCGATACATTGGGCATACAAAATCCTTCGCCGCGTCTGTCAACTGGACTATTAAGTCATTCCCGACGATACAACAGCATCACAACGGCGACGCACACGCCTAGAAATTCTACATGTTGTTCGTATGAAGCCTTATTACGCGCGTTAAAGGATCCGTGGTGTTTAAAAATTGTAATGTTTCTGTTTAAGCTGCTTTGTTTATTTTGGAACATCGAGGCGAGGTCTTTTAAGGAGAGAGTAATGCCACAAAATCAACACAACTGTATTTGTTATTATTTGGCAGCCGCCGGCATGCGGCCTTATCACTCTGATTCAGGCTCGCGTATCAGTTCTGTATTATTTCTTTGTTAATGCTCGATGTCGCGAGGCGCACCTTTATCAGTTTCGTTGTAGCGCAAGATGCACTGAGATCTGTCTCGAAGATTCCGATCACTCGCGTATGTTTCTACAATTTTCCAGATTGCGCTAGTAGCTGTTCGCGACGTTATCTAGATGGTTCTGAGCAGCTTTTGAATTGAGCGTTGACGAGTGCGACGGGCATTCTTTGTTCAACGATCGACGAGCACGTTTGTTCTTTCTGCTGTCGCTATCGAGCTACCGCCTGCCCGTCAACCAGCTTGCCCTGGGCCCGTGCCATTCACCGTCGGGTTCCGGGAGCGGCCAGCGATGGGCATTCGAGCCCCCCCAACCGCCTCACCGACGCCTCCCAAGGCGCACTGTTTTTTCATAGTGGCTCCGGAAGGAGCTTCGAGTCATGACGTCGTCATTGACGCTGTCTAGGAAGTAACTGGTGCGGACGGTGTGCTTTATCTGCAGCACCTCGGCGGCCTTCAGTACGTCGTGTGCGTGCGGTCCTCAGCACACGCCACGAAGTTGTCTGCATCTGGTGCTGTACACCTCGGGAATCAACGTGTGACGGTAGAACCTGTGGGCCCATCGGTTGTCTTCGTCACATTCTATCGACTGCACCCTTACGTGTCCGGCGATGTCCTGATTGCAGCTCTGGCGCCGTTCGGAAAATCCCGTGGAAAATCCCGTGGTGCATTTTAAGGACAACCCCGTAAGTTCACGGGAACGAGGGTGGTTCAGTTAGCAATGCTCACCCCGGTACCGAACTTCATGACTATACAAGGCCACAAAGTTATGTTCGAGTACCATGGTATGAAGCGGGTTTGCGCTAAGTGCAACTTGGAGGGCCACGTGGCGGCGGCTTGCAGGACACCGAGATGTGAGTGCTGCGCCGTCTTCGGACACATGACTGAGGGCTGCACAGCGCCATGCCAACGATGCGGCGGACGACATGCTACTGTCGACTGCACCCAGCGCAGGACATATTTAGAGGCGGTGCAAGAGCTACGAGCGGTTCGGGACGAACGCACCATTATAAATGAGCCCAGCAGCGTTTTCCTAGCTGACGCCACCCGGGCACTACAGAGAGCCGAAACACCCAGCATTACTTGCTACAACCCACCAGTGGTTCCTGAAATCAACGAACCGGCGGAAGATTCCCTCCCGGAAAAGCTGGCGGCGGTGTCAGCTCCCGAGCGCGCATCACAAGCCGAAGCAAAAGAGCAGCGACAAGAAAAGTCATTGCAAGTTTTGCCGGCGCGAATGGGCGAGGCACGCACCTATAAAAGCATCGCAACTAGCCCCGGCAACGATCCGATACTGGGTGAAATAACTTATAACGTTTCCCGCTCTTCAGATTTTATGGTTGCTTCGCCGGCTGAGTCTGCAGCTGCGGAAAACGGGTAAACGAGTCCTGCGAGCATACCGACTCCGGGAAAGTAGGCGGATCAGGTGGATAGCGAAGACTCTTGTCCAAACTCGCCAAGCAGCGCGTCCTACGACACATGGTCTCCCGAGACGGACAGTCCATCCTCCTCAGTGTTCACGGACAGCCGGCCTACTTGCAGCCAACGGCAGCGGCCGCACCCCTCATCAGCAAGTGATAATGATGTGTCTAGGACATTTCGGACTCCGAAAAAAAGTCGTGTAAACTCGCCCGAGCGGGTCACTG
This sequence comes from Amblyomma maculatum, assembly GCF_055883805.1. Classification (NCBI taxonomy): domain Eukaryota; kingdom Metazoa; phylum Arthropoda; class Arachnida; order Ixodida; family Ixodidae; genus Amblyomma; species Amblyomma maculatum. The sequence goes on along the minus strand of NW_028146740.1, from coordinate 6,220,113 downwards.
CTGAGGGTGAGTTCTCCGACGAGATGTATTTTTGAATTTCCGGTGGGCAAGGTGGCTGCGTTCATCCTTCTTAAATTCATGTTCCTTAACGTACTCACGCTGAACGTTCAAGGTTTTCGGAAGCCGGACAAACAGCGTGAGGTTGTTCACTTCGCACGATCCCAGAAGATTGACTTACTTTTCCTACAGTAGTGTAATTTGCATAACCAGCGTGAAGTGCATGAGTTTAATGACCGATTTTCTGTTAAGAGTTACTTTTCATTCAGTTATTCCCAATATCGTGGTGTGAGGGCGATCATTTTCAGGCGCAGTCTGCTGCATGGTAGTCATTGTGTCTTCGACACATAGGGCAGAGTCATCGCGTTTGTCTTTTTCTACGGCCAGCGGAAGATTCGTGTCATTAACCTGTACGTGCCTGTGGACCACTCACAATCGACCTACTTCTACGCATCTATTTCACCTTTTCTTTTGGAGAGTCACGCATTCTTGCTTATCGGAGATTTTAATTGTGTTCTGGACCTGGACAGAGACATACGCTCACTAAGAGAAGTCCGGCGAACAATGACGCACACTGTAGAGTTGCAGCGCACTTTATCACAGTTTGACTTGCATGACGCGTGGTGTCATTTACATGGAGATTCTTTTGGCTTTACTGAGAAAGGCAGACTAGGTTGCAGCAGACTTGATCGGGTCTATGTTCCTGGTGAGCCTTTGACTGCAGTGGTCCAATGTCGCGTACTAGACATTCCAGCAGATGCCGGTTAGGTTTCAGACCACCGCTCAGTTTCTGTGGCGCTTTACCTACCCGGTCGACCGCGAGAACGTGGCCTTGCGGCGACCTTGTGGTAGAGCATCCGCCTCGCATTCGGGAGGTACCGGTTTCGATCCCTGGTGCCACCGGTTACCCACCGGTTTTTAAATGAGTACAAGCTTTCCCCCGGCCTGGTGCTCGGCTCTTTTGGGGTGATATGCTTGGGAAGAGGGGTCACGGCCCAAATAGTTGCGCCGATGTGGCAGTGATCCGTTCCGCCATCGGACAACAATAAGTCCGCCTCGCGCGGCAAAAGCCCATTATGTGGCCCCTTTTTTTTCTCGCAGTCAGACAGCCGGAAAATCCGGACTTGCCATGGGACTGCAGTGATCTCTGAAAAGTGAACTACATCAGTGACAGTGAACCTTTACGTCTTTCAACACGCTGGCTTAGAGCGTTTCGCACTTGAAACAAGGCTTTTCTGAGTTTTCGCGTGTGCAGGACACGACTCGTTTTCAGTTTTGAACCCCGTGAAACACGGTAACTCGAATCACCTTTACAGGCTGAAGTGTTCGAAACTATTTTGTCCCAGAAGGAGCGCAGCGGGGTTTGCGGAGCCTCTTCCAAGCGACACCCCTGTGAGAGCTGGGCGCCAGGCCGGTGGACGCTTGTACCCATTTTTACCGGTGGGTGTCCGACAGCGGGTTTCAAACGGACCACCTCCTGCAGTCGAGACGGACGCCCTAGCCACTAGGCCACGACTGGCGTCTTGATGTTTCAGTTCTGCAAGATCTGGAGGCTTTACATGAGGTTAGAGACGATGGCAAAACCTGGACTAGGACCGTGTGACTAGGACACGCTCAAGGAGGAATGGCGTGACGCGTGTGTTAGGGCGGGTCGCCGCAAACGCGAATGCGAAGCGGTTGTTCTCAAAAACAGTTTAAGGCGCATCCGCATGATTAAGTTAGGCGGCTCTTGGACTCCAGAGGCCCAGGCCTACTTGCAGTTCCAGGGTGATCGGTACTCGCGTCGGCGGTGCCTACATACACGTACCGCAGAACGCATGGCAGCTCAAAAGCGGCCCATCTCCGATCCTGAAGTATTGCGCCTAGCACGGGACGTGAACGCGACCGGAAAGTTGCCGACATACGTTACTAGCGTATACGTAGAAAATGGCCAAGAGAGCACTCAACGACGTGACATTGAGCGCATGTTTTGGAATTACTTTTCTGATCTGTTTACTTCCGAGCTGCACTCTACAAACCAGGAATACATTACGCGTGTCAACCAGTTTGGCTCCATCCTCCCGCGACTTAGTGACGAAGAATCGGCCTCTCTCATGCGTCCGACCACTAGAGGCGAGGTGCTATCCGTTCTGCAGGGCATGAACACGGGTAAATCTTCAGGCACTGATGGCATACCTATTGCATTTTACCGCACTTTCTGGGCAGAAATACACCCTATGCTAATCAAGACTAAACGACGCAATTTCTCGGGACTTCGTTCCGTGATCATTCCAAAAGGGTCGGATCGTGTTGCTCCCTAAACCGGACAGGGACGGGCGACAGCCATCCAGCTGGCGCCCCATTACGTTGCTAAATACAGATTACAAAATCCTGACATCTATTCTTGTTAAGCGCATTAACCCTCTTCTTTCTCAGCTAATTAGCCCCCAGCAGTCTTGCTCGGTCCCCGGACGTAGTATTTTCACATCATTAACACTAGTTCGGGACATAATTTCGTTTACCCATTCACGTGAAGTTAGCGGTATTGTAGTTAGCCTGGATCAGGAATTGCGTTCGATCGTCTAGAACCCTCGTACCTAAATGGGATCCTACGCGGTTACAATTTCCGGAAGCCTTCACTGAACTCATTCACTTGCTGTACAGCAACATGACTTCTGATGTACTTTTGAATGGAGCTGCTACACCGCCCTTTGCTGTAACCCGCGGCGTTAGGCAGGGTTGCCCGCTATCGCCGGTGCTCTTCGCTATAGACCCTCTGTTGCGACGTGTGGAGCGTTCGGCTTCGGTGCGTGGCCTGGCCCTGCCTGGCGTCTCAAGGGTGAGGGTAATGGCATACACGGATGACGTAACGTTGTGGAGGCTTTTGTGGAGGCTCAGTTGAAAATGAGCAACACCAGCAGGTTTGTCCTCCATGGTAAAGCCAGAACAAAGCGCTTCCTTTAGATCTGTACTTTCAAAGCTCTAATGGTTACGGGTATTGCAGGCAAATCCTAAAGCTTCCATCTATTAGCTCCCTGTATATCTGGCTTTCGCTTATACCGCTGAAGGTGGGGTGTTATCCTGATGTTTTCGATTTGATGAAGGCACGGGCAGCGTCTTTTCCGCAGAAAGACAGGGCTTGCACTATAATTTTCGATGAAATGCACGTTACAAAGTAATTGTCGTACAACCCAGTCTCAGACAGACTTGAAAGCCTTGAAGAGCACAAGGGCGAAATGTTGCAAATAATGTTCAGATAATGTGTTCATGGTCAAAGAAATATGCACACCATGGAAGCAGCTCGTTGGCTATTTCTTTGCGGATAAAGCAACACTTGCGAGTATTCTGCGCGACCTTTTTCAGTGCTACAACTCACTATTTGCAGCCGGAATACAACCTGTGGATGTGGTTCGTGATCAGAGGAATCAAAATGTATCTTTGTTTCCAACTTCGTAACATCCAAACCCATACCTATGCATCAGTGACTAATTGATTTTCTTTATTTTTGATGCTGCACGTTTGCTGAAGAGCTTTCGGAATATGTTCGTCAAATACAACTTCATAATAGGCAGTAAAACAATTAAAAGGTCGTACGTAAGACAGTATTACGAAAGGGGCCGTAAATGCAAATTTGCTCCATTTCAAAGTTGAGCGACCGCCATTTTATATTAAACTTTTTCTTCAAGGATATCTCTGAAGCTCGCAGCGCAGATATTCAGCAACCACTGCGCTGCTGCATTATGCAGTTTGGTAACATTTCAGCTGTTTCCAGCAGAGGCTATCCACACAGCGAGATTTATTGAGAGGATAGACTCTTTGACAGCCTAAACACATCTCGGGAATATTAAAGTCACTTTACAGATCTGCAAAGTTTGCACGGTCTGGCCATTAAGAGTTCTGGGAGGCCTGCATTACAGTTTTTGAGAATATTGAAGTTCTAGGCTGTGCATGGCAGCCTCCTTGCATCCGTGGCTTCCGCCAAGGTATGCGGGCTTTCCTGATGTGGAACCACCTGGCTCTCGGTGTGGTTTGGCATACTTCCTAATTAGGTATCTAAACACGGATACGCTTGAAAATACCTTAGCAATTGTTAGAACAAAGTCGAAAGTGTGGAAAACCAGTTTCCTTCGCCGCGACCGACCACCACCACCCCAACGAGCTTCATGGCAGCGCCGGCTGGGAGAGGAGGTAAATACCTCCCCTTGGGGGAAGGAGACCAGCGATGGGTGCGCCGCCAAGACGTCTACGCGGGTTCCCGCGAGAAGACGAGAGAGGGATTTCTGGATCCAGCCGGCAGCGAGAGCGGTCGTCTCCCGCCGCCTCGCCCGGCAAATGCCGGGGGATAGCGGGCACGGAGTACATTGCGCACACGGGAGGACCCGTCGTGCACGACCGCCCATCTTCTGGCTCCCAACGGCGAAGCGACCGGTAAATACCGCACGCTCTCGCCGCCTCCCGCGGCAAACGCCGTGGTATGGCTTTGTCCGAAGAATGCGGCGCGCACGGGAGATCCCGGCCGCCATATTCACGGCGCGTGCAAATGTCCGCCGCCGAAGTCGCACCCCCATTACCCAGCCGGTGAGTCAAAAGTCCTTCTTACGTAGCCTTGCCCTTCCAAGGAAAACCTTGTTGATGTATAGCTAGCCGGCATGCTCTGTATTATTTGCAAGTGCAATAAATAGCATTCGAGTATTACCGATGTGTCGTCCCCGTCCTTTGTCCCCTTTGTTCCCTCCGCGGGTCGCTAGCGAGGACGCTGCACCTGCGGAGTAGGAGCGGGGCGGAAGACCGTTCCCCCATCATATCGCCACAATGGCGCCTCAACGTGGTTCTCTCGTGCAGAAGCACTTGAGCTAGTTACCCCTCCCTAGAGACAAAGGACGATAGTCAGTTCGCGGCGTGGAGTGCCTGCCCGGACTTTTAACATTAGGCCTGACCCGACATCGCTATGCTAGCAAGGCTAATATGCTTTCTTGACGGCGAGGTGGGAGGAGTTGCAGCGAGAACAAATGGTCGTGCGTGTATTTGTGTGTGTATGTGTGTGTGTGTGTTTATGTGTGTGGAGCATTTCTATTTGTGAGTGTGTGTGTGTTTGTGTGTGCCGACTTCCGAGGCCTTTGAGAGGTACAGCCACGAGGTCCGTACATGGAGCACGAGACCGAGCCGTCCACGGAGAACAGCACGCCGGAAGCGAGTGAGTGCCTCAGCCGGGACGGTGGCCCTACTTTTCTTGTATATAGTTGTAAATATTTCCTCTTCTGTCTCTTTGGCTCTGGGAGCCAGGTGCCGCAATCGGCTGACTGGTATTGCAGCCGTGATTGCCGGAAAGCACCGCGGCGCTCCGACACCGCTGGGCGCGGTGGGCGCCGTTCGCTCAGAAGTTGCCTTTGGATGGCAGCGAGCGAGTAGGGCCACCCTGGGTTCCTTGGCGGAGATGCACATCCTCGCGGCGCTGCGTTCTAGCTATTGTCCTTAGCGCTAGAGCGAGTAGGCTTAAGGCTCTTTTTGGGAGCTGCCTGTCGCACATCGGAGGACAGGCTAACCGTGGCATACAGCATGCGCAAATGCGGTTTGCTTGTTTTAAAATGGCCTCGCTGTAGCCGAACATCTCGCTGAATTAGAGAAAGCTAACTTCGTTCAAATGAACTTGGTATTTTTGGGCTGAGAAGGAGAATCGGAAATTTCGTGGAACCAGATTATTATGCCGGCAAACGAACCGCGGATGCCCGTGCTTCGTTCGGATTAACGGAACGCAGTGCGGTGCCGGATAAAATTGTTTGGCACTCGCATTGGCCCGCATTTTACCAAATGGTCATTTTGCTCAATTTATTCAACCTTTTTGGAGATCCGGAGGGTTGTGCAGATATCAAGTGAAACCGCCTGGACCTGCTGCCATTGTTTACGTTCCAGCCTGCTGCCCTGTGGCCGTGAATCACCGAAGCTCGGAGTCTCACGGAACCAGTCCGGCTTGACGGGAGAGGAGGCCAACCCCTGCCTGCCAACAAAGGCGCGTCAGCGGGAACAACACCCTCCCGTCATGCTGGCTTCTGGGACCTGCCGATGGACAGGGGGGCCCCTTCACCTTGCTGCTCGTCGGATGACACCAACGTTTGGATCGCCCTGCTAAGCCTGGTGTTTACCTCGCGGATGGCGTCCAAGGAGCGGCTCTCGACAACCATAGGTGAACATTTAAGGAGGGAGGGATATGGAAAACCAGTTTCCTGCCCCTTTGCCTCGACCGACCACCACCACCCCAACGAGCTTCATGGCAGCGCCGGCTGGGAGAGGAGGTAAATACCTCCCCTTGGGGGAAGGAGACCAGCGATGGGAGCGCCACCAAGACGTCTACGCGGGTTCCCGCGAGAAGACGACAAGAGGCTTCTGGATCCAGCCGGCAGCGAGAGCGGTCGTCTCCCGCCGCCTCTCCCGGCAATTGCCGGGGGATAGCGGGCACGGAGTACGCTGCGCACACGGGAGGACCCGTCGTGCACGACCGCCCATCTTCTGGTTCCCAACGGCGAAGCGACCGGTAAATACCGTACGCTCTCGCCGCCTCCCGCGGCAAACGCCGTGGTACGGCTTCGTCCGAAGAATGCGGCGCGCACGGGAGATCCCAGCCGCCATATTCACGGCGCGTGCAAATGTCCGCCGCCGAAGTCGCACCCCCATTCCCCAGCCGGTGAGTCAAAAGCCCTTCTTACGTAGCCTTGCCCTTCCAAGGAAAACCTTGTTGATGTATAGCTAGCCGGCATGCTCTGCATTATTTGCAAGTGCAATAAATAGCATTCGAGTATTAACTATGTGTCGTCCCCGTCCTTTGTCCCTTTGTTCCCCTCCGCGGGTCGCTAGCGAGGACGCTGCACCTGCGGAGTAGGAGCGGGGCGGAAGACCGTTCCCCTTCATATCACCACAAAAGTGAACAGCAACTCGCCTTGCCGGCAGTTTCAATAGCATTCAGGCATCTTTTAGATAGCAACGTTTTCAAACCTCAGAAAGCACGGTGCTGAAGACGTCAATTCTCTTGGCGACTTTACCAGTTTCTTTTTCAACACCCGATTCTTCTATTTGTAGAGCCGCTGCATCTTTTCCACTTGCAATAGAAGTTTTGCCCAATCAATAAGCGCAAGGTGGCCGATATAAGGAAGTGTAACATGGAGAAAATTGAGCATGCTGTAAGGAACGGGGGAAGCCTTAAAGCGGTAAAGAATAAATTGGGCATAGGCAAAAACCAGATGTATGCGCTAAGGGACAAGGCGGGCAACGTCATCACTAATATGGACAAGATAGTCAAAGTAGCCGAGGAGTTCTATACAGATCTCTACAGTAGTCAAAGTAGTCAGGACCGTAATGAGATTGGCGGTAGGGAAAAACAGTCAGACGTTCCACCAGTGACGAAGGACGAGGTCAAGAAAGCACTAGAAACTATGAAAAGGGGGAAATCAGCTGGATAGGATCAGATAACTACAGATTTGCTGAAGGACGGGGGGAATATCGTGCTAGAAAAACTGGCCACCCTGTATACGCAGTGCCTGGTGTCATCAACGGTACCGGAACCATGGAAGAATGCAAACATTATCCTCATTCACAAGAAAGGGGACCCTAAGGAACTTAAAAATTACAGACCAATCAGCTTACTGTCTGTTACGTATAAGGTATTTACTAAGGTTATCGCTAACGGAATCAGGACAACCTTAGACTGCAATAAAGCAAAGGATCAAGCAGGGTTTCGGAAACGGTACTCTACTATCGATCATATCCATACCATCAATCAGGTGATAGACAAATGCTCGGAATATAACCAGCCCTTACACATAGCATTCATTGATTACGAAAAAGCATTTGACTCAGTTGAAACCTCGGCGGTGATGCAGGCATTGCGAAATCAGGGGGTCGACGAGCCGTACGTGAAAGTGCTGGAAGATATATATAGTGGCTGCACAGCAACCATAGTTCTGCATAAAGAAAGTAACACAATTCCCATAAATAAAGGTGTTAGGCAAGGAGACACAATCCCCCCAGTACTATTCACAGCTTGTTTAGAGGAAGTATTCAGAGACTTGGAATGGGAGCAGTTAGGGATAAGGGTAGATGGAGAATACCTCAGTAATCTGCGGTTTGCTGATGACATTGCCTTACTAAGCAACTCGGGGGATGAACTGCAAATAATGATTGATGACCTAGGCAGTAAAAGTAGTAAGGTAGGCTTGAAAATCAATATGCAGAAGACTAAGGTAATGTTCAACAGCCTCGGGAAGGAATAGCAGTTTACATTAGGTAGCGAAATACTGTAAGTAGTAGGCGAATATGTCTACTTAGGACAGGTAGTAACCGCAGATCCGGACCATGAAATGGAAATAACAAGAAGAATAAGATTGGGATGAAGCACATTTGGCAAGCACTCGCAGATTATCACTAGCAGCTTACCGGTATCGCTCAAGAGGAAAGTATACAACAGTTGCATCTTGCCTGTACTCACCGATGGGGATGAAACGTGGAGGCTAACCAAGAGAGTTCTACTTAAGTTGAGGAGAACCCAGAGGGCTGTGAAACGAAAAATGTAGGGGTAACATTAAGAGATAGAAAGCGTTCAGAGTTGGTCAGAGAAATAACCCAAGTTACTGACATTCTAGTGGAAATTAAGAAGAAATGGTCGTGGGCAGGACATGTAGTGCGAAGAGAGGATAACCGATGGTCGCTGAGGGTAACAAACTGGATTCCAAGGTAAGGAAAGCTTAGCAGGGGGCGGCAGAAATTTAGGTGGGCGGATGAGATTAAGAAGTTCGCAGGGGTCAAGTGGATGCAGCTAGCACAGAACCGGCTTAAGTGGAGAAATATGGGAGAGGCCTTCGCCCTGCAGTGGGTATAATCAGGCTGCTGCTGCTGCTGCTGCTGCGGCTGCTGCTGCTGCTGCTGCTGCTGCTGCTGCTGCTGCTGCTGCTGCTGCTGCTGCTGCTGCTGCTGCTGCTGCTGCTGCTGCTGCTGCTGCTGCTGCTGCTGCTGCTGCTGCTGCTGCTGCTGCTGCTGCTGCTGCTGCTGCTGCTGCTGCTGATGAGGATGATGATGATGATGATATCCATCTGCATTGGCAGAGAACAACATTGTCTTCTTCGCTGGCTGGCTTGCATTTAGTTTATGAATGTCCACAGGTGTGCTACAGGGTCGCACAAATATACGTTGAGGTTAGAGAGCGCAATATTTTCCAATCAGAGCCAGTGCTCCCGTACTCAAGTGTGGGAAAACCCGAGGGAAGGAGACTTTAGGAGTATGTTCCTGCTTCCTAGTTTGCAGATGTATGCTCATGAGCAGGTTCCTACATCTTCCTGCAATATCTTCGGAAAAGAACATGTAGGCTATAGTCTATGTGATCCGGAGGCAGCGATGGCTCACAAGGTAACATAGCCGAGGCTTGCAGACGGAATATGGAACCAAAGCTCATTTAATAAAACAGATGTCGCTATATAAACATTTTGCTACACATTTTGTTGGGTTGTGTCACATGAGACACCACATGCAATCCACATCAGAGCAAACTCACGGAACAGTGAATTTATTATTTAATACACAGAAACAACACCTAAATTAACATGCTACTGTCTGTGTACGGTATTCATGAAGAGGTGGGAAAATCGCCGACTGTATGTTGTTGTAAGGTTGAAAGTTGGGCGAGTTGAATCTGGTTCATTTTGAAGGCAGCTCAAAATGTATGGTGTTGGTGAGAGTGAACCTGCATTGGTTTGCTTGCAGAGGAAGTGTTGGACTGCGTAAATAAATCATTAGAAAATATGCTTTCACATTTACTGGCTGCATTATTTTTTGTGGTCAAAACTATTTCATTGCGTGTGCTGCATACTTCATATAGATTGGTGTTAGGGGCTTGAATATCTGATTAAGGTCGCTTCTTGCAAAAATTTCAAGCTCGGCATTTTAGCTCAGGTCATTCTTCATGCAGTAAAACAATAAAACACTTTGTTGGGCTAGTTGGTGCATTTCATGAAGAAAGACTAACCATCCTAGAAGTAAGGTTGAAAGTTGGGCGAGTTGAATCTGGTTCATTTTGAAGGTAGCGCGAAAAACGAGGACCAAGAGTAGAAGGACACAACACGAGTGTCCTTCTACTCTTGGTCCTCGTTTTTCGCGCTACCTTCAAAATGATCCTAGAAGACGCACACAGGAAACTTCGACACAGAAAGAGGCTGGACTACCAACTGATTTATTAGCAAGATTGGGGCTCAAATATATAGAGGCGCTCAGTCACATGACCTTCTCACAATCGCCGTTACACCCTTCGGTCGTGGAAACACAATTCACATTCATCGTAACTCCTTTATCGTACCTTCGCTTACCCAGTAATCGCTACATACATATAAAACAACACTATCTCTGCAAAGATGCGCAAGAAAGAACCAAAGACATACACAATAAAAACATTAAAAATATCCTCTGCGCATGGGTATTACACCATAAATCAACGCCATGAGAATGGGAACACACATTATCTAACAAGCCCTGGTGAATACAAAACAGATTCAACGAACATGATTTCCTTACTTCGTAAGGCAACAGAACAATCACTACAGCATGCATCACCTTTCCGTGTTATCATAAAAGCTTCAAGAACTTCACGCGCTATTTTATCGTGACTTCTGGGAAGAATCTTAATGGCGTCAAGCACCGGCTCACATCAACAATATATACAATGAAGGGGCAAATTAGACCCGGTTCCATTCTTTAGCGAATTAGAGTGCTCCAGCCGGCTCTGTCGTTAATACAAAGACCCGTCTGACCTATATAGATCTAGCCTCAGGTCAGGGGTACTTCATACACCACACCGAAGGCACATTCCACAAAGGGTTGGCCATGCCTCTTTTCGCACTCGGGCTTCTTTTTCCGCCCGATGCATACGCACAAACCGCTCAGCTTTCTCGGGGCTGAGAAGACGACAGGCGCATCATACCTGGCTGCAACCTTTCTCAGGCTGTGTGTGTATAAGGGACCACTTGTGGTTTCCCTTGTCGAGGCTTAGCTGTGGAGCTTCTCTTCCCTTTCATCGTTTGTAACAGGGTCTCTCCTACTGCAGACGCAACAGAGTACGGGAAGCCTGCCTTTTGAAGTCTGTTAATCTGATTATTAAAACTAACTTCCATCATGTGAGCGCAGGACTTGATCAGCGCCGACTTCAAGCAAAGAGAAGCGATGGTCCTTTTTTTACTGTCCTAAAATGTGATGAAGCGTAAGGCAGCAATTTTTGCTTAGCTCTGGTGAAATACATTCAACAGGCATGTCCTTCTGAAAAGCTGATGTTAGTATCTAAAAATTGCAGGCAAATGTTCTCCAGTAACTCATGGGTAAAAGTAAGGCCTTTCCCTTGTTATCCAAACAGGCTTAAGATTCCTTGTACCCTATTGGCATGCGTCAAGTTGCGGTTAATCTTAAAACTCACCAGGAAGTAGTCAACATACCTAACAATTCGCAGGACAGAGCCGTTGCCAATAGAATGTGATAAGGCACGGTCAATATAAGACAAAAATATATTACCTAGCCTTTGGGCGACACAGGACCCTATGCAAATTCCCCTTTTTTAAATAAAAACCTTTGTTCCAAAAGACACAAAAGTGGAGCCAAGGTAAAACTCTAAAAGAGACTGGAAACTTTCCACAATAATACCTGGTGAATTCTGAAAGGCTGTAACACCACTAAAATCAATACACTCACGTACGGCCTCAAAAAGTTCTGCATGCGAGACGGAATGGAATAAATCTTGAACATCAATGGAGAACCTGAACCCGAAGTCCTTCTGATATTTTCAAAAGTCGGTCATTTCTGTCGCATTCTTGGTAGCGAATGGACCATTAGTAATAAGCTTGTTTAACTTTACAAGAAGAATACGACTAATTTGCTCTTATATCTTCTTAGGACAGGTAGTAACCGCAGATCCGGACCATGAAAAGGAAATAGCAAGAAGAATAAGATTGGGATGGAGCGCATTTGGCAAGCACTCGCAGAATATGACTAGCAGCTTACCGGTATCGCTCAAGAGGAAAGTATACAACAGTCGCATCTTGCCTGTACTCACCTATGGGGCTGAAACGTGGAGGCTAACCAAGAGAGTTCTACTTAAGTTGAGGACAACCCAGAGGGCTACGGAACGAAAAATGGTAGGGGTAACATTAAGAGATAGAAAGCGTGCAGAGTTGGTCAGAGAAATAACGCAAGTTAACGACATTCTAGTGGAAATTAAGAAGAAGAAATGGACATGGGCAGGACATGTAGTGCGAAGAGAGGATAACCGATGGTCGCTGAGGGTAACAAACTGGATTCCAAGGGAAGGAAAGCGTAGCAGGGGGCGGCAGAAAGTTAGGTGGGCGGATGAGATTAAGAAGTTCGCAGGGGTCAAGTGGATGCAGCTAGCACAGAACCGGGTTAAGTGGAGAGATATGGGAGAGGCCTTCGCCCTGCAGTGGGTATAATCAGGCTGATGATGATGATGAATTTGCTGTTGCCATGAGCCGCACTCGCTGACAATACATCTGAAAGGTATTTCAGGCTTGTGCTTCTAAACAGAAAAGAATACCTCCAGGTGATCCTTTTTACATTTGCTAATTCCATTCGCTAACGTGATGAGCTGCACGTCCTTGCACATGTCTACCGTTGAAAATTGAATGGTCACTGACCAAGGTCAAAAAACGAGACTTTTAGGGACCGCTACGGCTCCGTTGTTGACAATGAGGCAAGTGGCGGATGGCTCCGTGTTTTTGTAGCACTCAGAAGTGTTTTCAGCGATTTGGCATAGATAGGATACAAAGTTCCATCGTTCCTGTTTAGTGTGTTAGACATTATCTGGATGATAACTGAATCAAGGTTTTGGAGAGTTGATGCACTCTTTTCTGTTGTCAGTATCTTCGCTTCTTCTCAGTTAATCTCGTGGCCACTTTTCTTCGCATGTTCGGCGATTGCATTCGTTGACACTTTTTCGTTTCGCACATCGTTCTGGTGCTCTCTCAGGCGTCTCCTGAAGTCTTTTGTTTCACCCATATAAACTGATGAGCAATGGGCGCAGTCAATTTCATATATAACGCCGGGAATATTTTTACGAGGGAGCTGATCGTACACGTTGACAAGCTCAGTCCGCACCTTGCTCGTTGGGACATGCGCGATGTTGACGCCGTGCTTGTGGAAAATGCGCGCAAGTGCCTCCTGATTCCGGCTACATACGGGACAGGAGCTCGTTTTGTTTGGGTTTTTCCTTACTCCCGCTTTCCTCGGAAACAGGTGGCTATGGTGGCATTCTTCTTCTGTGTTCCTGATGAAGGAAAGGGGACAGCCGTTTCTTTCATGTCAGATTCTATTGTTTTCATTTCGTTCCTCAGGGCGACGTCATCGCAGCATACTTCTCTGGCACGGTTGATCAGGGATTCAACCACTGACCGCTGTGATTGGTGGAGTGCACTGAATTAAATTTAAGGTACCTTCCAGAATGCGTAGGTTTCCGGTAGACGTGAAATGCAAGGCCAGTCGGGGCACGGGTAATCATGGTGTCGAGGAACGGAAGACAGCCATCTGTTTCTTCCTCAACTGTAAACTTTATTGAGAGTTCAATGCCGTTGAGGTGGTCCAGAAAAAGGTTCGTGAGCCTCCTGTCTAGGAAAACGAAGCAGTCGTCCACGTACCTCAGGAATATTTTCCATCGCGGTTGGAAGGTGGTTAGAGCTTTGCTCTCGATGGCTTCCATCGTGATGTTCGCCGTTGGGACCGGGATAGCTGCTCCCATTGCTGTGCCGAAGTTCTGCTGATAAAAGTTCCCATCCTATGTAAAATACGTATTGGCGAGGCAGAAACGCAGAAAGTTGACATAGCTCTGCTGCGTCGAAAGGGGTCGAATCTTGCCACGAGTTGTCATCTTCGAGACGTTGCTTGCATGCTTCCACTGCCAGATCAACCGGGACGCTTCTGGAAGGTACCTTCAATTTAATTCAGTGCACACGGTCAATCACAAGTGGTCAGTGATTGAATCCCTGATCAACCGTGCCAGAGATGTCTGCTGGGATGACGTCGCCCTGAAGAACGAAATTAAAACAATAAAATCTGGCTTGCAAAGAAACGGTTGTCCCCTTTCCTTCATCAGGAGCGCAGAAAGAAGAATGCCACCATAGCCACCTGTTTCCGAGGAAAGCGGGGGCAAGGAAAAACCCAAAACAAAACGAGTTCTTGTCCCGTATGTAGCCGGAATCAGCGAGGCACTTGCGCGCATTTTCCGCAAGCACGGCGTCAACATCGCGCATGTCCCAACGAGCAAGGTGCGGACTGAGCTTGTCAACGTGAAGGATCAGTTCCCTCGTAAAAACTTTCTCGGCGTTGTATATGAAATTGACTGCGCCGATTGCTCATCAGTTTATATAGGCGAAACAAAAGACATCAGGAGACGCCTGAGAGAGCACCAGAACGATGTGCGAAACGAAAAAGTGTCAACGAATGCAATCGCCGAACATGCGAGGAAAAGTGGCCACGAGATTAATTGGGAAGATGCGAAGATACTGACAACAGAAAAGAATGAATCAACTCGCTAAAACCTTGAGTCACTTATCATCCAAACAACGTCTAACACACTAAACAGGAACGCTGGAACTTTGCATCCTATCTATGCCAAATCACTGAAAACACTTCTGAGTGCTACAAAAACACGGAGCCTTCTACCGGTTGCCTCATTGTGAACAGGGGAGCCGTAGCGTTCCCGAAACGTCTTTCGTTTTTTGACCTTGGTGAGTTACCATTAAATTTTCAACCATGATTCCTGACCAGACAGTATACCGTCGAACCATCGACTACAAGCCTACCGCTTTTGTCTTCACTCTGCAGGCTTGTCAGCTCACCTGAACAAAGTTCTTTGATACAGCTAAGGAGGCCTTATTGTCGTAGGTTGAAGCTGTCATCACCACGAATCCGCCTTCTTTATCAGCCTGTAGGTCGCTCTCTTCGTAGTAGCTTACTACTCGCTGTCTACAGTCCTATCTTTCTTTCTGTGTCGGTTTTTCCTTTGTGCGTCTTCTTGGCTGGTTTGTCTTTCTTTATCCATTCTTCATGGTTGTTCTAGTGCATAATTTTATCTATGGCGAGAGTTCTGTATTGTCGCAACACTTTAGAGTGCTACGATATGACTATATGAGACAATGAGATAGCTGTGTTTAAACGTACAGTGCAGTGATGAGAAAGGTTAATTACATTATACTGCCGCATTAGCGTCCTTCAACCTGACTGTAAGCGGTACTATATGAATCCTTTAGATGGACCACAGTAGCTTTAAATTCTGGTTGCTAATCAGAAGCAGTTCTGGAGGTTGCACACAGACTCAATGTATGCTCTAATGCTCCTGTGTTAAGCGCGTTTGTTGGCGATAAAGCTGTCTGGTATATTGTCTTGAATACTGCTGTATTCGTTCTGCCGAAGATTTGAAATATGAAAAGTGATCCGAGTGCTCTATGCTCGACGTGTACCTTTGTACACATACTTTTATGCCATTTTTATTTCGACTGCAGCCGTCATATCTTTGTTTTCTGTACATGTCTCTTATCTGGTGATGTTTTGTGGCACTTCAAGCCTTTTCTACGCCTGGGCTGTGATGACTGAGATGATTAGCCCTAATAAACAGCGCTGATGTTTGTGCTGTCTGCGGCATTCATACTTTATTCTTGTGCGTTATTGCTGTATTTGCTTATTTGATGTAATAAACTATGATGATGAAAACCATAAGTGTGCACTTGGTACACTCTGTTGCGAACGGGCACGCAACTGAGCACGACTGTCCGGTTGCACTGTTTGTGGACCACACCTTGCTGTGCTCAGAGACAAAGTAAATGGTCAAGTACTTGCATGACTAGTAGCAGTGTTTGCAATATGAATTTGCATGCTTGGGCTATGTTTGGGAAATGTTGCTGCCTTTCTATGCCGTCCCCTTTGACAACCACTTTCATTGTGCTGGAACAACTGCTCATAAAAGGGCGTAAACAACAGAAACTCGAGTTCTTTAAGATGGCAAAGGCTGGCGCGAGCTGAAAGGCAACAACTTTCAAAAGGTGCAGGCTCGTCAATGCCACGCGGCGGTTTTATAAAGTGACTTGCTTATAAATCGCGCAAAAATAATTGTATGCGTGACGTCCTTCAACATCATGGCCCCCCAGACTATGGGGAATCATGGAGTTCCTATGAGCCGCCATGTTCTGAACGTATGGGCATCTATGGAGCCTTCGCTACCATGGTACTTATATCTTGGTACGTATGTACGTATTTTCTGCTCAATAAATTAGTTGTAAACGGCGCTCTGTCTAGTTTTTCTTCGCTTGTGTGTGTGTGTGTGTGTGTGTGTGTGTGTGTGTGTGTGTGTGTGTGTGTGTGTGTGTGTGTGTGTGTGTGTGTGTGTGTGTGTGTGTGTGTGTGTGTGTGTGTGTGTGTGTGTGTGTGTGTGTGTGTGTGTGTGTGTGTGTGTGTGTGTGTGTGTGTGTGTGTGTGTGTGTGTGTGTGTGTGTGCGTGCGTGCGTGCGTGCGTGCGTGACTGCGTGCGTGCGTACGTCTGGTTTAGGCGCCTTGAAACAAATGAAAATGCCGTTTTTACAACCACGCATGCTGGTGTGCTTATGCATTTATTTATTTATTTCCTCAAAGGTCTCGGTTGAGACATTACATGAGGGAGTGGACGGTATCTGGCAAACAATGGTAAAAAATGTTAAGATGAAAGGTTGGCGACGCTCCGCTTGAATTCTAGTGGGTTGATGATAATGGCAACTTCGGTGGGTAGGTCATTCCAGACTCGTGCAGTACGCTGAAAAAATGACTGCTGAAATGTCGCAGTATGGGCTTGTAGGGGATACACTGCGTTACTGTGGCTGAACCGGGCAATGCGGTGGGCTCTTTTTATGTAGGGGTTATCAAGAGGCAAAGAATGGAAAAATTTATGAAAAAGGTTAAGACGTGCTATCTTACGGCGCGAGGCTAGGGGGGCAAGTTGATTCGAGCTTTTAGTGCTGAGATGCTTGAATGGTAGAAATAATCTGATGTTTGCAGACATGATGCGTTTGTGTTAAGCTCAGCTAGCATATTTGCCTCTTGGATGGAAATTCTATTTGCACACTGATGCTCAGTGCTTTGTTGTGTTAATGAAATGAAAACCAGAAAACAGGAAACCTAAACACTAGCGTATTTTGCTAGATGCTTTACGCTTTCACTACAAAGGCATCGAGCACTAGATGTAACTGAAATTTCCGTGACACCCGCTTGCTGAGCTTTACACGAATGTTATTTGCAAATTTTTACACCAATACGAAGTCCTCTGTGCAAGGTTCGAGGAACGTCCGAATTTCTGCCTCCGTGTGTCTGTCGGACGTTCGTGGGACGTGATCAGGCGTCACAAATGATATTTCGGCGGCTGTCCGGGGTACACACGTATGTCGAACATAACCAGATTTCCGTCGACGTCCGAACCTCCGAAAAAGGACGGCCGTCGTACGTCAATCGCTATCTGGGAGTGCTGCGACGTATAAACGTTTTTCTTCACGTATACTCAGAGGAAAAGGTTCACGGAGATAGGTGTTTTGAACTCGGAGGCCAAGCAGTCGGTCCACCCTCCCAGACAATCATCATCATCCTCAGCCTGACTATACCCACTGCAGGGCGAAGGCCTCTCCCACATTTGTCCAATTAACGCCGTTCTGTGCTACTGCATCCCCTTGACCCCTGCGAACTTCTTAACTTCATCCGCCCACCTAACTTTCTGCCGCACCCTGCTAC
This sequence comes from Amblyomma maculatum, assembly GCF_055883805.1. Classification (NCBI taxonomy): domain Eukaryota; kingdom Metazoa; phylum Arthropoda; class Arachnida; order Ixodida; family Ixodidae; genus Amblyomma; species Amblyomma maculatum. The sequence continues at coordinate 6,202,362 of NW_028146740.1, read as the reverse complement.
GCTTTCCTTCACTTGGAATGCAGTTTGTTACCCTAAACGACCATCGGTTATCCTCTCTTTGCACGACATGTCCTATTTCTACTTCTTAATGTCCACTAGAATGTCAATAACTTGAGTTATTTCTCTGACCCACTATGCACGCTTCCTATCTCTTAATTTTACCCCTACCATTTTTCGTTCCATAGCCCTCTGATCTGTCCTCAATTTAAGTAGACCCTCTTGGTTAGCCTCCACGTTTCAGCCCCATAGGTGAGTACAGGTAAGATGCAACTGTTGTATACTTTCCTCTTGCGCGATACCGGTAAGCTGCTAGTCATAATCTGCGAGTGCTTGCGAAATGCGCTCCATCCCAATCTTATTCTTCTTGTTGCTTCCTTTTCATGGTCAGGATCTGCGGTTACTACCTGTCCTAAGTATATATATTCGCCTACTACTTCCAGTGCCTCGCTACCTAACGTAAACTGCTGTTCCTCCCCGAGGCTGTTGAACATTACCTTAGTCTTCTGCATATTAATTTTTAATCCTACCTTTCTACTTTCCCTGTCTAGGTCATCGATCATTATTTACAGTTCATCCCCCGAGTTACTTAGCAAGGCAATGTCATCAGCAAACCGCAGATTACTGAGGTATTCTCCATCTACCCTTATCCCTAACTGCTCCCATTCCAAGTCTCTGAATACTTCCTCTAAACAAGCTGTGAATAGTACTGGGGAGATTGTGTCTCCTTGCCTAACACCTTTATTTATGGGAATTGTGTTACTTTCTTTACGCAGAACTATGGTTGCTGTGCAGACACTCACTATATATATCTTCCAGCACTTTCACGCACGGCTCGTCTACCCCCTGATTTCGCAATGCCTGCATCACTGCCGTGGTTTCAACTGAGTCAAATGCTTTTTCGTAATCAATGAATGCTATGTATAAGGGCTGGTTATTTTCCGAGCATTTCTCCATCACCTGGTTGATGGTATAGACATGATCGATAGTAGAGTACCATTTCCGAAAAGCTGATTGATCCTTTGCTTGATTGCAGTCTAAGGTCGTCCTGATTCTATTAGCGATTACCTAAGTAAATACCTTATACGTAACAGACAGTAAGCTTATTGGTCTGTAATTTTTAATGTCCTTAGAGTCCCCTTTCTTATGAATGAGGTTAATGTTTGCATTCTTCTATGGTTGCGGTACCGTCGATGACACCAGGCATTGCGTATACAGGGTGGCCAGTTTTTCTAGCACGATATCCCCCCTGTCTTTTCACAAATCTGTAGTTATCTGATCCTCTCCAGCTGGTTTCCCCCTTTCATAGTTTCTAATCATTTCTTGACCTCGTCCTTCGTCACTGATGGAACGTCTGACTGTTTTTCCCTACCTCCAATCTCATTACGGTGCTGACTACTTTGGCTGCTGTAGAGATATTCTGGTTTGACGGCTTCCGGCGCGCTGGTACTCGGCTGCACGTTGCGGCGTACCCGCTGTCGCTGGGGGCAACGAGCTTGTAGACAGCCAAAAAATCTTCATGTGAATGCCCATAGTATGTGTAGGGGCTAAAAATCTTTAGTTTAATCATGCAGTTTATTTATTGCGTCCTCCTAACTGCCTGCATTAGCTGCAACGTTTCTACAAACCCGTCAGCCGTCAACTCGTTTTTTTTATCAATTCCCCCTCTAGCGCTCTTTTTGGAAAACACGATTTTCTGTAAAACTGAATAGATTACTAATTATTCCCTCTGATTATTCCCTCAAAAAACTGATTATCCCTTCAAACTTATCTTTTTTTTAAATTTTCTTGAGCAAGGGGCGAATGCATGTTCAGACAGTGCTGGCTGGGATGCATTATGAATGTTCACCATTTACATTGTGCACAATATATACTGCTCAATATGGACGCGCGTGTAATCTCCGACAATTGATAAGGTATAATTTTACCTCCTGTAAACGTCCCGGTTTCAAGATTATTACGCTGCTTGAAGGCCGCATCAGGCGCTCAGCGGCGTTCACCTGAGCTCGGGCGAAAGTGACTGGAAACTGCACGGGAATTCAGAACCCACACTGGGCAGCCCAAGCAAGCGGGGATATAAAAAAAATATTTGGCAAATTTCATCATTCGCCCGCGCATTAGTTTTATAAAAGCAGCAGTTATAACATCTATTGCAGCACTGCTTGTCTAATTAAAGTTTCGTTTGATTTGTGGGGTTTAACGTCCCAAAGCGACTCAGGCTATGAGTGGAGGATGCGGAAATTCCCACCCCCCGGCGTTCTTTAACGTACACTGATATTGCGCAGCACACGGGTGCCTGTGTATTCGGCTCCATCGAAAAGCAGCCACCGAGGCCGGAATTCAATACCGCATTACCTTGGGAACAGTACCTAATTAAAGTACGAAGGCTCACTTAAATGCCCGCATTGACTTTCCTTCTCTGCACAATCAATTCTTATAAATGCATATACATTAATAGCCATGTCAAGGCACTTCTTAACGCCCTGCGAAAATAGCGCGGTAGCAGTGCAAAGGTGCAATATATGCAACTCCCCAGAAAACGTCAGGGTCGTTCTCGCATTCCCATGGCTGCTGCCGGTGCTAAAATGAGCTGGTGCGTGAGGTATAGCCTTTCTCTACAATTCACACGTGCTTTCTTGTCCCAGAAAGGAACATGAACTCGTGATACACCTCCGAGAAAAACAGTGGCCTAGGCCATGATTTGCACCTTATGTAGAAAGCATCGTCTGTTCTTCCGTCAATGAACAACAGGGTCATTAGCTCTACTTCCTCGCAGAATGTTTCTACGATACAGATGACACCTGCATCAAAGCAGCGGTGTTTAAAAGTCAGCCGGCATTCTCACACAAGATGCACAGCAGCAGTCCGCACAGCGCGCCGATGCGTTCCGAAGGCCAGCAATGTCGGCCGTCCTAGTGGCGCCACCTATTAAGGAGAATGGAACTACTCTCTGTAAAAGGTCTATAGATCTCCTCGGCTACTTTGACTATCTTCTCCATATTCGTGATGACGTTGCAAGCCTTGTCCCTTATCGCATACGTCTGGTTTTTGCCTATGCTCAATTCCTTCTCTACCGCTTTAAGGCTTCCTCCGTTCTTTACTGCATCTCAATTTTCTCCACGTTATACTTCCTTATATCGGCCACCTAGCACTTATTGATTAGCTTTGATATCTCGGCCAATTCGATCTGGTCTGTTGGATTGGAAGCTTCCATACTCTGGCGTTTCTTAATCAAATCTTTCGTCTCCTTAGACAGCTTACTGGTGCCCTCTCTAACTATCCTACCGCCTACTTCTACAGCGCACTCAGTAATAATATCTCTGAAATTATTGTTCATTGCTTCTAGGGTAATGTCGCAATCCTCAGTTAGAGCTGAATATCTGTTCTGTAGCGGGATCCTGAACTCTTCTGCCCTCCCCCTCACCGCTAATTCGTTGATGGGTTTCTTCCTTACTAATCTGTTGAGTTGCTTCTTCAGATTTAGGCTAATTCGGGACCTCATCATCCTGCGGTGACTGCATCGCACTTTTCCGATTACCTCTACATCTTGCATAATGGTGGGGGTTAAACAGAGTATGAAGTCAATTTCATTTTTAGTCTCCCAGTTACGACTTTTCCATGTCCATTTCCGGTGCTTCCATTTGCTGAAGAAGGTATTCATGATTCTTAAGTTATTGCGCTCTGCAAACTCAACTAGTAACTCCCCCCTGGTATTCCTAGAACCAAAGCGATGGTAACCTACTGCCTGATCTCCTGCCTGCTTTTTCCCTACCTTGGCATTGAAGTCGCCCATTAGTACAGTATGCTGTGTCTTTTCTTTTCGCATTGCCGATTCTACATCTTCGTAGAAGCTTTCAACTGCCTGGGCATCATAACTACTGGTGGGTGCATAGGCCTGTACAGCCTTTAGTTTATAGCGCTTATTAAGCCCAATTACGATGCCTGCCACCCTCTCATTTATACTATAGAATTCATCTATATTCCAATACACTATAGCGCAGCAAAAGACGAGGACACAAGAGACGAGAGACGAACACCACGAGAGCTCGTCTCTCGTCTCTTGTGTCCTCGATGGCACATGTGATTCCTGTTTTTTTCTGGCGTTTATATATGATGCTTCAGGAGATTAAAATTTGTTGGAAGTTAGCGCTCATGGTGTTCGTCTCTCGTCTCTTGTGTCCTCGTCTTTCGCTGCGCTATAGTGTATTGGAATCATGTACCAACAAGCCCAAAAAACCACGCTACTCATTTATATTGCCCGCTATATACTTATTGACAAGGAAACCTACTCCTAGTTCTCGCCTCTCCGGTAAACCTCGATAACACTGCACATGCCCATCCTTCAGTACAGTATATGCCTCATTCTGCCTCCCAACCTCACTAAGCCCTGTGAAATCCCATTTCATACCCTCTAGTTCCTCTAACAGCGCTGTAAAATAGCTTCACTAGCTAGGGTTCTAGCGTTAAACGTTGCCAGGGTCAGTTTCCAATGGCGGCCTGTCCAGCAGAGCCAGGAATTCTTAGCAACTCCTGCTGCATCAAAGGTCTGACCGCCGCCATGGTCAGTTGATCCGCAGCCGCTGGTGACTAGCGGCCGGGGTTTCATGGAGCTTATCATGAGAGGTTGTGGCCAATTACTGCACCAGGGTGGCCAACTCCTGTTCTGGTGAGGGAGTGCGTTGCCGGAGGTGTTCACCTGCATCAGGTCGCACCCTAAATCTGTTCATGCAATTCCATCGGTATGCTGATTTTTTTTCATCCGGCAGAGAATTGCGTGGCACCTGGATTTGAACCCCGGTCATCTTGCATGCGAGGCGGATGTTCTACCGCTACGCCACCGCGGCAGTCCACTGCCTGGGAAAGTTCGCGTCTAAAATGCCCACGTACGAGAGTGTGGCAGAGCCTTGTCGTTCTGAAATCTCGTCAACTTAGAAGGGTTGTTTTGTAGGCCAGTTGGTGATCCATACTTCAAAAAATGCTTCGACGCGGCAGACAAGACGCAAAAAACACACCACTAACTGATTTTATATAAACCCGCGTCAATGAATTTACACCTTGCGCTCGCTAACGACAAAAAAGGTAAAACGCAGTGAAGAGAGGACTAGGCACAAGGTGGAGGAGGGAGGAGGAGAAAAGGAGGACGGAAAGCAGGGATGTTAACCAGAAAGAATTCCGGTTGGCTACCCTGCACTGGGGAAGGGGAATGGGGGGATTAAAGGATGAGGGTAGAAGAGTAGAGGAGATGAGAAAGTCACAGTCTGTCAATCAGGCTAGTCTTTTAAAAAGCGAAGTGCCGTATAGGCTTTGAGCGCAGATGACTTTGTGGCCATGGTGCCAAGATCTTCCCTTCTGTTTAGGGGTGAGCGTCAAGGCGACCCAATGCGGTACGCAGCGTATTTCTTTGAGTTGCAAAAACAGGGCACTCGCAAAGAAGGTGCTCAATCGTTTTGTCAACGCCACATCGTTCACAAGCAGGGCTGTTAGCCATCCCGACCAGGAAGGCGCATTTGTTTGCGAAAGCAACGCCAAGCCATAGGCGGCACCGTAACGTTGTTTCACTACGTGTTGTGTGGTGGGGAATACGCAGACGCAGACCGGTGTCCAATGCTTTGAGGCGACGGTTGGATAACTCTCCGGTGTTCCACGCTGCATGTGCCAGCTGCACAGTCAAACTGCGAAGCCCGCTCGCTGCGTCGGCTCTCGTTAACGGAATTTTAACTGGAAGTCCGTCGTTGTGGGCAGAACGGGCAGCGTCGCCCGCTGGTTATTTTCTACAATGCCACAATGTCCTGGCAACCACTGGTAGATGATATCGTGACCTTTCGATATTGTGGCGTGGTGCAGCGTGCGGATCTCTGCAATGAGTTGTTCATTTGAAACGTGGCGTAATGCCACTTGCATGGCTTGAAGCGCTGCTTTGGAGTCAGTGAAAACTGACCATTCTTGGGGGAGCTCCTGGATGATGTATTCGACTGCAGCCCGTAGGGCAGCTAGTTCTGCACCAGTCGAAGAGGTGAGATGTGTACTCTGTAGCTTTATCAAGACGGAAATGGCCGGTACTACCACTGATCCCGCGGAGCTGGCTGACGGAACTGAGCCATCCATATGCACATGTATTCGGCGATTATGCTTAGAATGAAGGTTATCCAGCGTCATTTGTTGGAACGCAGGCATTTGTACCCCACCTTGTAAATTTAGGTGTAGCCTAGCGGTTAGATTCTTACCTCCCCTTGGAGCCATCATTTCAGCTAAAAGCGCAAGTTTGCCGAGCACCTGTTAAAACGACTAAACTATGACAAAGAGATGACAAAAGACAACGTGAAAGTTGATAAAAGGGTGATGAACTTTCACGTGCAGCACGTGAACGTTAATGAAAGGGTGATCAACTTTCACGTGCTGATTGCTGTCTTCGCTGAAGATCTTGCTTGGTTTTTATCTTTCATTCCACTTTATCTGATTGTAAGGAAACATGTGCCATCTGTATTTAAAAGCCCTTGTTTTTTTCAATAAACTTTGCAGTTGCCAGTACCGCCCTGTGTTGTCTCCCCCCTCCGTCATGTGCCTGCTGCGGTTTTATTTTCCTTATGGTCTAGTTGCGGGGAGATTTGACAGGTGGTGATTGGAAACTCGTGCGAGGTGTCTGATGTGTGTTCTCAGGGTCTCGACAGCCACATTGGCAGTGACAGGTTGTTTCCCGGCAAGAAACACAGTTGCTGCCGTAGAGGTGCATTTTGGCAAACCAAGGCAGATGCGGAGAGCTTGCGCTTGCACAGTTTGGAGAGTCTGAATGTTCGTCTTCGTAATGTTGTTCAATATTGGTAGGCTGTACCGCATACACCCCATAAATAATGATAGATAAAGTTGTAGCATCGAGTGCACTGATGCGCCCCATGACTTTCCCCCGAGGAAGGAGAGAACATGGAGAATGCCAAGTAGCCTCTTTTTTGTGTCATTCAGATATGGGCTCCACGAGAGATTCCTGTCGATGACAACTCCCATGAAACGATGAAGTTTCACATAGGGAATGGCTTTCCCGTTTACAGATATGATGTAGTGTGACATTGGTGTTCATCTGAAGGCCACAAGAGAGTATTTCTCACTTGAAATGCTAAGTGCCCCGCAAATGTAGGTAAGACGTCAAGATTGATGCTGCCCTTTGAAGTCCGCATGGACTTGGGGACGAATCACACTTGACGCCCAAATACAGATATCGACATAGATTGACATCTGAGCAGATTGTGGCAGAACATCGACCAGGCCGATGAGAACAATGTTGAACAGGGTTGGGCTCAACACCCCACTCAGTGGGACTCCGCGTGAGCACCTCTGTAAAGAGGTTGGTCCATCCTGAGTCTGGATAAAAATCGACCTCCCTAATAAATAGCTGCGTATCTAGCTGAACATACGGCCTCCAATCTCAGCGGTTTGCAATACTTCCATAATAGCCTGATGTGTTACGTTGTCGTAGGCGCCTTTAATGTTCAAAAACAACGCCGCAGTCAACCATTTTATTTTTTTTTGCGCCTGTACGAATGTAACCAGGTCAAACACGGCGAAAACCGGACATAAAACCTGTACACACTTGGTATCTCTCCAAGTACCACTCAATGCGCGTGAGCAGCATTCGTTCTATAACTTTGCCGACACAGCTGGCAGTGCTATCGGATGATAAGATGAAAGCTCCAGGGGTGATTTCCCGGGTTTAGGCAGTGGAATGAGCTGGCTGGTCTTCCCGTCATTGGAAACTGTGCCATCGCATCATGACTTGTTGTAAAGGTCCAAAAGAGTCCGCCGAGCCTCCTGGCGAAGGTTGGTAAGCACGGCGTACGTCATACCGTCGGGCCCCGGCTATGACGACCGTTTGCAACAAGCCGGCGCGGCGTCGAGTTCTTCTAGAGAAAATAACAGATCCATACGGGAATCCCTCTATGGTTGAACATCACAGGCCTCTCAAACCCGCTGCTGGTGGGTTTGAGAGGCCAGTCATCTTTGCACAAAATTCTTCGGCTACATCAACCTCACTGCGTCGCTGATGCAGCGCGAGGGATTTGAACGGATAGCGCTGTTGAGGAGATGCTCGAAGGCCACGAATCGCATTCCAAACTTGTGACAAGGACTTCCGTGGATCCAGTGTTGTGCAAAACGTCCGCCAGCGCTGAGACGCAAGTGTCTGAAATCTGCACTGTCTCTTCTTTTGTATGCGCCTGGCATACCGAACGTCTAGGTGCGACTTCGTGCGACGCTATCTACGCTCTGTTCGCCGCCGTAGCGACCGCAGTCGCTGTAATGCAGTATCAAAAATAGGTGTAGTTTGCCACAGGGTTGAAGAAGCGGGTTGCTCTTTCCATACCCTCCTTATTCTTTCATTCGATACCCGTGTAGAAGCCTTCAACGCAAGCATCATCCATTATTTCCTTGAAAACTTTCCAGTCAATGTAGAGCATACGTGGTGCTGAGGAAGATGTGACATGGCCGCTAATGGTAAGGTAGGTTGGGATATAGTCGCTGCGATGAGTATCAATATCTGAAAACCAGCGGACGCGTCTTGTAAGGCATTCCGAAACGAAAGTCAAGTTCAGGCAGCTGGTGTAATTCACTCCTCCAATACACGCCGTGTTTCCGTCAATAGGGCGTTGAATGTTATGATCCGAGGCAAAGGAGACAAGCTTTCTTCCCTTGAGGTTCATTCTAGCACCTCCCCACAAATATGGTGGGCGTTTAAATCTCCTGTGATAATTCATGGACCATTTGTGACTCCCATCAGGCCACTGAGTCTCTCGGTGTCAAAGCGGCTTGATTGCGCCAGGTACACAGCCACAAGTGTAAACGTCAAGGCGTGGCTTTTCACGGTCATGCAGAGATACTGGTTATCATTGTTTGGAGGAACCGGATGAAGCACGTATGTTAGTTCATGCCGAATCTATACAATAACTTTGCTAGTTCTGTTGCACGCATGCGAAGAAAATGCCTCGTATCCGGATATTCGCAAAATTTTCGATATGTTCGGTTCAAAAATAACAAGAATGGTGAAATGATTTTCATAGACATAGCGCCGAAAATCTGAAATCCGAGAATGAAGTCCACGGAAATTCCGCTGAAAAATAAAAGCTTGCTTGACTTTTTGTGAAGAGATAAGTCCGGGGGAGCCACGGTGCCTAATTTTGTAAGGCCGCAAGAACTGGATGTAGTGCATCCAGTACTTGTACAGCATTGTTTGCAGCTGGCGTGTTCAGGCTTGTCAGAAAACTGCGCATGGCATTCATCAGGGACATGAGCATAACGATCACTTGCAGATCTTGGCTGCTGTCAGAGTCTTTTCGTTGCGCTGGCTCAATTATAGATGTTGGGCAGCAACGTTTCTGGCCTAGTAAGCATAGAAGGCTTCGGTAGTGATGACCAAGAGGTGTGGCAGGCTCCAGGTCTAGCATCAATTGAAGGTTGAATTTCTGTGTTTACTGTAGGTGGTGGCGGAGTTGGACAAGCCATAGTAGCACTTGGAGCCTTCTCTTCAACGGTGGCTGCCTTCTTTGCCGATCGCTTTCGGTGCGAGCGACGTCGTCACACCTTTGCAGTGGCTTCTCTGCGTGGAACGATGTCGCACTATTGGCCTCAGTACTGCCCTCTCAGTCTTTAGTCGAGGACAGTCTCACGAGGATGGGTCATGGGGGCCACTGCAGGTGGCACACTTCAAGGCGTTCGCTCGCCACAAATCAGCGCTCTGTGCCTCTGAACATCTGGGGCACACGATGGAGTTGCTGCAAACAGCGCTCGCGTGGCCTATCTTTATGCAGTTCCTACATTGCAATGGTTTAGGCAAGCATGGTCGAACTGAACGTCGGAAGTTTCCGACTTTGACATGCGCTGGTATGCAGTCACCCTTGAACGTAAGTTTGATGCATGTTGACTTTCCAAGGCGTTGAACTTGGACTATAGTAATGCTATCAGTCACCGGCTTGATCAGCTGATGCTAGTCAGTGTCACTGATGCCAATGTCAACGCTGTAAATGACGCCAGCCGTGGTCCCGCTGCCTTGGAGACTAAGAGGGCGAACGCTGATATTGCCGAGTTTAGTTACTGCGGCGAATTTGTCGAGTGCGCTTCTCTCAGCGACATCAATGGCTAGGAGTGATTGCCCCCGGTACGAGGATCTCCAGATACATGGAGGTAGCTTGCCTCTTTAGATGGTTCAGGATGTCCATCTCGTTTTGCGGTATAAATGAGGCCGTATGTGCCGGTACACTTCGCGCCGTGAAGACTGTAGCCGTGCTCGATGAGGAAGACTTGGCGGCTTGTAGGCGCATTCGACGTTTTGCTTTTTTGTGATAACCGGTACGAACCCGCCGTCGTCGGTCGAGGAGTCGTCACTGAGCACCGAGGACGCATCAATGTCCTGGCTGCCTGATTCAATTGGGTGGTACACTCTCTTCCTCTGGGCGACTGCAGTCGAGCAACTGGTTGCTAAAGGAGGCCCAGTTGTGTCGACGTGGTGCCATGGACGTTACGTGGCTTGCCGAACGGCGGCTTGCAGGAAGAAACAGACAGCCGTACTCCACGACAGCCAAACGCACTCAGACGTTTGTTCATGAGAGAGGCTGCAGGACGGGAATAAGAGTACGGTGGCGCGGCCACTGCGCAAACCTTGGTTCCGAAACCGAAACCAAAAGGACGATACCACATCATCGGGGGATAATGTGGTCTGGTTACCATCATAGTTGTTTTTTGCATGTACGAGGACTAATTTTAAAAAAATATTTCCGTCACTCAACCTAAATGCGTTACATGATGCCCTGGAGAGCACTGTAAAGGGGCCTCGGTACTTAAGACGTCTACCTGGTAAGCGTACCCTTGCCCTACTTCCAATTGGTATGCATATATGCATGAAGGCTTTGGGATGTGGTCTGGTTACAATCATAGATGTTTTCTGCATATGCGAGGACTAATTTCTAAATATTTCCATCGCCCAACCTAAATGCGTTACGCGATACCCTGGAGAGCACTGTAAAGGGGACTCTGCATTTAAGACGTTTACCTGGTAAGCGTACCCTTACACGACTTCCAATTGATATGAATGAAGGCTTTGCTCCCCTCTTTGCATCCATGTGTTGCTTCATATACTGCTGCTTACGGAATACCCTAGCTCTCAGATTAGGACTACAAGGGGAGTTGGAAGCAGCTGGTTGAAGATCAGTTATGTCGACGGAGGAGCGAGGTTGACGGTTACGTGAAAGCCTTGCTGGAGATATCCCTGTGCTGTCACCCTGTAGGTACCTAAATACTCTGTGATGGCTCTCTTCAGTGGGCGTTGATCAAGCTGAGCAAGCTGTATTTGCTCCTTTAGCGTTCTGTTGAATCTTTATACCTGCCCATTAGCTTGTGGATAATAGTTAGATGAACACAAGTGCTTGATTGCCCTTTCTGCCAGGAAGGTCTCGAACTGCGGAAATTTGAACTGTGGACCATTGTCAGTTACAACGCTTTGGGAGAAACCCTCACGGCTGAAAACTGTAGAAAGAAAAGTTATAGCATCAAAAGTTACCTCGCTAGTGAAGCAAACTTCTGGCCACTTAGAATAATAATCAACTAATATAATGGTAAATTTGTAGTGCGCTGTGGTGCTCAACTTCTCCCAAGCAGGTTCGGAAAGGAAACCGGTTGGAGCGGAGCAAAGACCGGTTTAGCCGACTTGTCGGCGGCCTGGCAAATGTAGCAACTTCTGACTGCCTTTTCGACTTGTTTGTCTACGCAAGGACACCAGTATCTCTGTCTGAGTTTAGTTCTGACTATTCCTGGGTGACTGTCATGCGCGAGCTCTAAGAGCCTGTTTCTCAAAGACTAGACCGTCGACGTACGAGAGTTCACCCTTAACTGCAAAATAAAGCAATAATTTAGGAGGTAGAGCCTTCTTCATGGGCCACCTATCTGCAATGAACTTGACAACCTGCTGCAAGGAAGTGTCTTGCGAGGTAGCTGCCTGTAAGTCAGCCTTACTGAGGCAAGGAGTAACTAGGGAGACAATTTCCCCTCAAACTGCTCAACTGCAGAAATCTGAAGAGGTGACCTAGACAAGGCATCCGCTACGACATTGTCTGACCCTTTAATATAAGAGTCGAGCACACCATCTTGAAATGCGTAGCAGGCGTCGTCCCGCTCAACTTGCTGACAGCAATGTAGTTAACGCCTGATGGTCAGTTCGAATGATTAATTTCCGGCCCCACACGTACACATGCCACTTCTCACAAGCAAACAAACACGCAAACGTCTCGCGTTCACCAGCCGAATAACTGCGCTCGGCAGGAGACAATGTTCTCGAAGCAAAAGCAACATTAACCAGCTGGTTACCTTTCATCTGCTGAAACACTGCTCCGAGTCCGACATCTGATGCATCAGTAGTTATCACAATGGGAAGGCTTCCGTCGAATATATGAATTACCGTTTTTTCTACAAGGATTTTTTTTTTATCTTACTGAAACTTGTATGAGCTTCCTCAGACCATTCAAAGGTCTGGCCTTGCCGGAGCATACGGCGCAGTGGTTCAACAATATCAGCATAATGCGGTACAAAGTTTGCATAATACCCTGCTAACCCAAGAAATGACTGCAATCTTTTTATCCGCGGGAGGAGGAGCATCGCGAATGGCATGTACTTTCGATTCAATTGGCGACAACCCTTAAGCAAGAATGACCAAGAAAGTGCACTTAACTCGCAGAAAAGACATTTCTGGTTCAATTTCATACCTGTAGCACCAATCCGGCTTAAGGCAGCTTTCAAGTTTGCGTCATGCTGCGCACGATCTTTATCCCAAACTAAAATGTCATCCAAATAGCAAATTACTGCACGGCAACCTTCCAACATCATCATCATCATCATCATCAGCCTGATTATACCCACTGCAGGGCGAAGGCCTCTCCCATATTTCTCCACTTAACCCGGTTTTGTGCTAGCTGCATCCACTTGACCCCCGCGAACTTCTTAATCTCATCCACCCACCTAACTTTCTGCCTCCCCCTGCTACGCTTTCCTTCCCTTGGAATCCAGTTTGTTACCATAAGCGACCATCGGTTATCCTCTCTTCGCACTACATGTCCTGCCCATGCCCATTTCTTCTTCTTAATTTCCACTAGAATATCGGTAACTTGAGTTATTTCTCTGACCCACTCTGCACGCTTTCTATCTCTTAATGTTACCCCTACCATTTTTCGTTCCATAGCCCTCTGGGTTGTCCTCAACTTAAGTAGAACTCTCTTGGTTAGCCTCCACGTTTCAGCCCCATAGGTGAGTACAGGCAAGATGCAACTGCTGTATACTTTCCTCTTGAGCGATACCGGTAAGCTGCTAGTCATAATCTGCGAATGCTTGCCAGATGCGCTCCATCCCAATCTTATTCTTCTTATTTCCTTTTCATGGTCCGGATCTGCGGTTACTACCTGTCCTAAGTAGACATATTCGCCTACTACTTCCAGTATTTCGCTACCTAATGTAAACTGCTGTTCCTTCCCGAGGCTGTTGAACATTACCTTAGTCTTCTGCATATTGATTTTCAAGCCTACCTTTCTACTTTTTCTGTCTAGGTCATCAATCATTATTTGCAGTTCATCCCCCGAGTTGCTTAGCAAGGCAATGTCATCAGCAAATCGCAGATTACTGAGGTATTCTCCATCAACCCTTATCCCTAACTGCTCCCATCAATCAGGTGATAGAAAAATGCTCGGAATATAACCAGCCCTTATATATAGCATTCATTGATTACGAAAAAGCATTTGACTCAGTTGAAACCTCGGCGGTGGTGCAGGCATTGCGAAATCAGGGGGTAGACGAGCCGTACGTGAAAGTGCTGGAAGATATATATAGTGGCTGCACAGCAACCATAGTTCTACATAAAGAAAGCAACAAAATTGCCATAAAGAAAGGTGTTAGGCAAGGAGACACAATCTCCCCAGTACTATTCACAGCTTGTTTAGAGGAAGTATTCAGAGACCTTCCAACACTTGAGGCATAATTTTCTTGAAAACAGCAGGCGCAGAGGCTAGCCCGAAGCACACTCTGCGAAAATAAAATAACCCTTCGTGAGTGATGAATGTAGTTAAATGTCTGCTCTCTTCAGCCAATTTAACCTGGTGATATGCGGAAGCAAGGTCAAGTTTAGAAAAAAAAGCAGCACCTTATAAATGATGAAGCAGCACCTCGATGTGGGAAAGGGGAAACCCGTCCACCACAATGGCCTTATTCGGTTCACGGAGGTCGATGCATAGTCTAATGGAGTCGTCCTTTTTCTTTACCACCACTAGTGGTGACCCCCAGCCGAAAGCGTTGACTCTCTCGAAGACCCCTGAAGTCTCCAAGCTACGAAGCTCGTCCGCCACTTTCTGACGGAGCAGTAACGGGAGTCGACGCAACGTGGATGCCACAGGTTGCATGCCGAGACGAAGACAAGTCCTCTTGTCGAAACGTTGGCTAATCTGCGAACTGAGGCGTACCCCATTTACCCTTGTTCAGTTCTTCTTCATACCGTGCAAACCATCTTCTTCCTTTCGTTCTACCTGGATCTCCGGCCGCCGAATCACTTGATGCACGTAGCCCTTTACCAGACCCAAGTTTGGTGAGAAGAGATGACTGGATTCCAACGGTGCGTTGAGCGTTTCGCCGAAGATTACGAGTTTCAAAGCCTTAATAGCGTCATGTCCCAGACGTGTAGACTCGCGCTCCATTGCCTAGAATTTCACCGTAGCCAATTTGTCTTGATACTTGACGGTGGCGGAGAAAAAGGCCAAGGTCTTCACCACTTGCTCCGAGTAATTCTGGAGGATTAGGTGCGACTGAAGCAGGCGGATATGTGAAAAGTATGTCTTGTAGTCCCGAACATTCACGAGAGAGCCAGCCGCCCCGGTGTTGATCATCTAGCGGAGGGTAACGCTGTTAACCTGCATAGGAAGGAGCATAAATGACAGGCCATTGCCACTATCTTCGATGTTGAGCAGAGTTAATGTATTTGTTTTTGTAGTACCTTGTAGCGTTTCCATCTCGTTGACTATTCCCGCAGTCTCTTGCGATGATCGGCACAGGTGGTGGAAATGCCCCTTCCTTCCGCATGTCTGGCAGTATTTATGGCGAGCGGGACAAGCTGGAAATTTCGCCCAGTGATCAGGTGAGCCGCAGCGAAAACAGCCACCCGATGGACATGACGACGCGGAGACGCCCGGTTGCCTCCTTTCCTGCTGTGGAGCCTGGCCTCCTCTCTCTCGGCGTCCTCCATTGCTGCTTGATCGGAGAAGAAAGCTGGTCCGTCGATCGCCATCTTGAAGGGAAGTTGAGTCGGGGAGGAAACCGCCATCTTGCAGCTGCCGACGCTGAGTAACTGCGTCTACTTGCAGAAAGCTTAGGTGCTGCTTAACTTTATCGGTGCGTCCCTCCTCCGCTGCACTTTCGAGCGCCTTTTTGATCGTAAACTGCTCGCCCAGTTCGATGTACCGGCGCCGAATTTCGTGAGACTGCAAGTCGCAAAAGATCTGGGCCCGCTTGCACAAACGATCTTAAGACTGTCTTAGCTACGTCCAGACTTAACTGGAGTCTTAAGGATAGGCCGCTAGCATGGCTGCTTAAGACTGGAGCCAAGACTGGGCTTCAGTCGTGACTTGAATAAGTCGCTTGCAAGATTACGACTCTAGTGCCGTCTTAGTTAAGACCACGGTGTAAGAAGTAGGTTGGGGTGACTGAGCGGCGCGGGTAGCGCGGGCTGCGCGCGAAGCGGAGGAGAAGGCGCGGAGTTCTCCTTTCTCCACGCGTCAAGAGAGGGCGCTAGCAACTTGCGCCCGCTGAAACCCCCGCGCGCCGTCTTCGCGCGTGCCTACATCATCGGCTGGTTACCGCTGTGTTGCTGCCACGTGCAGCGTGGCCACATGGTTGTTGCCCACCGTGTTTTCTCAACGCATTTTTCACTTGGCCGTCAGGTACGTCTGAACCTTCGGACTGTTTCATGAGCCTGCATAATAGGAAAGTGCTTCGTACCGTTTTGCAACACTGGTCTTGCAAAGAAAAGTACTCGCTTTTCAAGCCGCCAAACGATGAAGCAAGACTTGAAGCATGGAGACGGGCTATACCTCGTAAAGACAATATACTCCAAAGGACGGACCGTGTTTGTGAAAAGCATTTCGCTTCTCATTTTATCCTGAAGACATGGTCTGCGGAAATCGACGGTCATGTGTTGATGTCTGGATCAAGAAGAGCGGGCCTTTCAAAAGACCCTGTGCCATCACTTTTCGAAGGCGCTCCAAGCTACCTCTCGAGAAAGGTCAAAAGCCCTCGAAAGCATGTAAAACGGCTAGCGCTTCCTGTGGCTGCTTCTGTGAGTGACCGGAGCAGTGACAGCAGCAGCGCGCTGATGTCAGCTAGCAACATAGATGTTTTTCCAGCGGACAGTATGGAAACATCTTCTGACGACAACGCTTGTATTGCAAAATCCAGTGAGAATGACTTATCTCACTCATCGTTCGAGCAGCTTTTCAGTGGAGTATCATCTTGCATTAGCCTACCACAGCCTTCATGGGCAGCGCATCTCATCACTGTGGCAGGAGTGAGGGACGTCGTGTTTATTGACGCCGCGGTAGCGCATAGGACCAGCGACGGATAGTCGGTACTGTTTAACAGGAAGGCGGTGCACATCAAAAGCGACATGACCGTGCAAGTCTACATATTTGACAAGTTGATCGACCCTACTGCAGTGGGCATAAGTCCCGTCGCCACGTCGCCCTTTGAAGTTCAAACCATGCTGAAAGTTCTTGACAACACTGATGTCTGTGGGGGAGGACCTAGTTCAAAAAAAAAAAACTGGAGACAAACAAATGCCTTTTGTTGACATCTCGGGGTGCCATCTGTCGTCTGTGTTCTGGCCTTGCTGACACCCTAAGGATACATGCTGATCGCCGAGCTGCCCGAGCCAAGCAGCAAATACCTTTCAAGCGTTTCAGGTTGTCGGTGGGGCCTGTCCAGCAACAGAAGCTTTCTGCTTTGCGACGTGCAAGGTCAGCCCTTCAGCGTTCAAGAGCACGACTGGCAAAGCGCAACAAGCTTCTACTGGGGCAGTTGCAGGCGGCGATGAAGCAGCTAACAGATTTGCAGGAACAAGATATCAAGGGGAAACTAAAGGGACTTGATATACCGCCAGCACAGCTGCTTTTCTTAGAAGAATGTATAGCAGCGGCTAAGTGCGCATCAAAATCAAGCAGACGGTACACGGACGACTGGATCCTGTTGTGCCTCTTGCTGCATATACGGAGCCCGGCCACCTACTCTTTTTTACGGAACAATGACGTATTGCCTTTGCCGTGCGTCACCACCGTGAGAAAATATATTAGCATGGTTGGCCAGAAGTGCGGTTTTGATGAGAACTTCTTCAAAGCCCTCAAGATAAAGGTTGCCGCAAAGACCGCTTTCCAGCGGGGGGGGGGGGGGGGGGGAATCCTTATCTTGGACGAAATTCAAGTAAGAAACGAAGTGGCCGTCAACTCGCAGACAATGACGTACACCGGTCTTGTTGATCATGGAGAAAAAAATAATCAAAGAAATGAAATCGCAGATCATGGCCTCGTCTTTGCTTTTGCACAGTTTGGTGAAACACACTTACAGCCAGTAGCCGTATTTGCGTCGAAAGGACCAACTAAGGGGACGCTTTCTCAACTCCTGATCCAATGTATTGTACACCTAGAAAACGCCGGCTTGTTCGTCTACGGAGTTGTGTGTGACAGTGCTTCCACCAACCGGGCGATGTGGAAGCAGCTCGGTATCACTGGTTCTCTGGGTCACGTTCGTAATTTTTTTGAGCACCAAATGGACAGTTCTAGAAATGTGTACGTACTGTCTGATACACCTCATCTTTTCAAGTGCATCAGAAACAGGCTACTAGACAAGAAGGTTCTCAAAAGAGACGGGAAGCTGATAAGGTGGTCCTGCTATGATGCCTTGTTCGTTGCAGACAGCAAGAACAAAACAGAGCTCAAATTATGTCCCAAAATAACATACAGCCACATAAACCCTTCCAAGATGCTCAGGATGAGGGTAAAGCTTGCTACGCAGATATTCATTAACTCTGTGGCTAAAGGAATTCTTTTTTATGCAAAGAGAGGTGCGCCTCGCCTAACCAATGTGGAGCCGACGGTCGAATTCACGCTTTTTTTAAATGACTTGTTTGGCGCTTTAAACCGGCGCTTTCCGGCAGAAGGTTTAAAACTGGAGTGCAAGGGTTTTGATGTCCTGGAATGTGCATTCGAGTGGCTGGACTCGTGGGAGCAACAGGTCGTGAGCGGTGAAATCCACAAGGACCTCTTTCTGACGCAGTCAACTGCCGAAGGCCTACGCGTAACATTGCAATCTGTGCGGGAGCTCTCAATTCACCTGCTGAAGAACTGCGGCTTCAAGTACGTATTGACGGCAAAGATGAACCAAGACCCGCTGGAGCTCTTCTTTGGCATAATCAGGCAAGCTGGTGGGCAGAATAAGCACCCGACGTTTCCCACCTTCCTACAGCTGTACCGCATGCTCAGCTTATACTCTATGGTAAAACCGCCGAAATTTTGGAATTGTACGGTGCTAGATAAAAGGCAAGCAGCTGTTGTGACTTTGGCTGACATCGGAGAAATATATAAAGGCTCAGCTGCGCAACATGCGGGAAAGTTGCATGAACTGGAGCAAAGACTTGACGGGCTCATCGATGATGGAAACTGGGAGTGCGACGATGTCTTCGATTTCGACGACCCTGACACAGATGCAACTGTAGTTGACTGCATTGTTTACTACATTACAGGGTTTGTGTCAAGAAAACTTCGCAATGTTACAACCTGCTCCGTTTGCAAGGGTGCTCTTGAAGGACAGAAAGGTCTCGCAAATGTGCCCGAAGCCGATCCCGTGAACTGCAAAACCAGGGGCTGGCTCACGCATCCAAATATGCACCTCTTTGACTTGTTCAAATACACTGAGGAAAGGTTCGCTAAGTACGCAGATGACCGGGATGCATACGACAAAACTACTGATGCCGTGCTAGAGAATTTCCACTTCACGTTTCCTTGTGGTACGCACAAAGAAGAAATGCTTGCCAAGTTGCTACATTACTACATATGCCTACGCATGCGTCAGTACTGCAGGCAACTGAAGAACAAGTAAGAGCCAAGACTTGCGCAAAATGTCTAAGCTTGTGTAAGCAGGATCGCTTCAACGAACTGAACATGCTTTTTCTTGCTTATTCGCGTTTCATTCGCTTCTTTTATCGAGCATGTTATTTGTATTGACGTTTTGTATTACATGCTTTCTTGCCTGAAAATTCTAAAATTCAGTAAATAATGACGTGAAAAAAAAAAAGTTTTGATGCGATGCTGTGCTACATATGCGGGGAATAGCAAAGAAATAATGCCGGTGGCTTTTTAGCTAGCGACGCCAAATAAGGTTGATTAAAATACTACATGCGTAATGAAAAAGAAACGCTGTTAGCTTGTATCATTACGCGATTGCGACAGCAAGCACGGCCGCAACAGTAGCTGTTCCATAACCCTATAACATCTTGCGAATACGAACGAATTGCTCAGGCCTCGGTTTTTGTTGTTAAGGAAAGGTAATGAGTTATATCCAGCCTTCCGCAAAACTGAACCAAACCGTTCCTCGGCCAGATTTATTTCTTACTGCGCGCGGTTTATAATCAGGGCGTCGGACTCTGTCGGCCCCCCACAACTAAGTATGAACAGGGTTAAACGAGCAGACTCATATTAAGCACAAACAGCTCTAAGTTCTTTGAAAGTACTGTGTTAAAACGGAAAATGCCGATGCCCTCAGCAAAGTGCTTCTTGCACCATGAGCGGGGCGCAGTTTTCGCATTGACGGGGCGTGCGGGAGGCGGGGCCAAAGGGGCGCAGTTGCTCGCGCCATCTGTAGGCGCTCTCTAGAAGCAGAGCCTTTGCGCCGTGCGCCCCGCGCCGCCGCCCTCTCACCTAAGCTACTTCTTACACCGCGGTTAAGACACAGGGACGACAGGTACCAAAGTAGCGAAATAGGGGAAAGCAGGGACGTGCTGGCCCGTCCCCGCATTGAGATGTAAGCATTGTCATTCTTGCGTTGTGCTAGATCCGTGCCATTGCTTTTTTGCGGCTTAATATTGTGTCATGAGGTAAATTGACCAACGTGGTTGCTCAGGGTGTTCGTGGAAGCCACTCTGGGGAAAACAAGCCGAGCCGAAGTGAGCAACGAAGATTGCAGTCGGGTGTTGTGCTGTTTGGCCTGTACGCTCACTAGTTCGTTGCGTTTCGGCATCCGGCTGCAAGCCTACGAAGCATTTGGGCCCCTTTCGCGGCGCCGTAAGGCAGCCAAGCACATTGTGAATCAGTGAGCGTTCAGTGAAAAGAAAAAAAAAAAAATAGAACGTGCGATAAAATCGTCCTTTTGACGAAGTGCGTCTCTGTTTTTTTTTTCTTTATTGATGACGAAGTGCGTCTCCGGTGATGGCCGAAGAGCTTCGGCGTCCAACGCGCGTGCTGTGATGTATAATTGCATTCGACGTATATGTGTGTGCCTATGTGTGCACGCCATAGAATCTTGTGCGCCGTGTGTATACGTCTTGTGGCGAAGTGATAGGTTGTGCGCGTGATCTTGTCTCTGTCAGGTCTGTGGTCGTCGGTGGCTTTAACGCAATGCTGTTGTAAAACAGGTATTCGGCTCTGATATTTTCAGCGCCTGATGCTCTGAAGAGAACGTCAACCATGTTCAACGCGCATGACGGTCAGGAAAGAAAATGACAACGAAGCTCTCTCTCCGACGCTCGGGCATGCGCTTACAGAAGTGTAACGACTGATCGCAGAACGCTCCATTGACTGTTGACGGCGTAGCGCCCTGTTCAAGGACTCCTATTACAAGTGGTGGAGGTGACAGCTATCCACTCAACCTGGAGCTTTGCAGCCGAGCGTTGCCTATCACTTCCGCGATGCCTGAGACCGCCAACCCCATCGCCTGTCATCTGTCACGGTGCAGCGCGTCAGCGCGACCCGGCCATCTTCAGCGACACCGATGACACGGATGTAGAAGACTGGTTGGCGTCGTATGAACGCGTAAGTGCGTACAACAAGTGGGACGACAACGTGAAGCTCACAAACATCATTTTTTATTTGAGCGGCGTGGCCAATCTATGGTTTCGCAACCATGAGAGTGATATCCCTACCTGGGCGGCTCTTAAGACCAGCCTGACCGAAGCTTTTGGCCGTCCCGCTATACGTAAGCTTCGCGCCGAGCAATGCTTGCAAAGTCGGGCACAACAAACCGGCGAGAACTTCACCTTTCATAGAATATGTTGTCGACCTCTGCAAGCGCGTCAACCCTACCATGAGCGACGTCGAGAAGATAGGACACATTATGCAAGGCATTGACGATGACGCCTTCCACATGCTCGTCGCCAAAAATCCCCAAACTGTGTCCGATGTTATCATTTTCTGCCAAAGCTTCGATGAGCTGCGTAAAAGGCGGCTTTCTGCACGACTTGGTGGCCTTCAGCAGGCCACCCTTTCCAGCTTGGCTCTCTCCGGGGACGGTGCCCTGGATCAGCAGTCGCTCATTCAGCAGATTCAACAGTTTGTTCGTGAGGAAGTCGTCCGCCAGCTTTATTTGTCTACCTGCCCCCCAGCACCTGCGCCTGCGCCGCCGCTCAATCCCACCCTTCAGCGTGTTATAGAAGAGCAGGTCGCTGAGGTTCTGCCTTCACCTCCTCAGCAGTCCCTGGTGGCGGCTCCTCTCACGTACGCTGATGTTTTGGTGCGGCCACCACCCCCTGTCGCCCCTGTATACAGCCGGCCTCCCCTCCTATACGAGCCTCAGGGAAATCAGCAACCTCCACAGCCTGCAATCCCCCCTTATCGTCCGGTTCTCCGCCATCGATTACAGCCACAGCATTCCAACCCCTGGTGCACACAAGACAACCGAGCCTGTGGAGTCGCCGGCCATGTGGCTCATTTGTGCCGCAATCGTGGCCCTCGTCCCTACGACTATACACGTGAGCCGATGTACAATCTTACCCCGTCCCCCTCGCCCGTGTTCCTTGAGCCTCTTCCGCAGTCCTCTTCAAGTTACGATCGCCGATCCCACCGCTCGCCTTCGCCTGGCCGTCGTTCCCGTTCTCCGATGCTCCGCCGCCAATCAGCAGTTCACCCAGAAAACTAACGGCCGCAGTTCCGGAGGCAAGAACTGCGCCATCAGGAACTAACACAAGACCTGTTTCAATACCAGCCAACATTATTACCGTATTCATTGAGGGAGTTCCTGTCGAAGCACTTGTCGACACTGGCGCAGCCGTATAAGTTCTTAATTACACCCTCTGTCGGAAACTCAATAAGGTAATGACGCTGCTTACTGTTGTTTCTCTTCGCACCGCCAGCGCTCAGGACATTCGACCATTAGCCGCCTGCACCGCCCGCCTTGTCATCGACGACGTTCAATACACAATAGAATTCCTCGTCCACGCCCGCTCATCACATGATGTCATCCTTGGTTGGGACTTCCTCTCCAATCATAACGTCATAATAGACTGCGCCCGTGCTCAACTTGAGTTATCACCCCTCAGTGCCACTTCTTTCGACGCATCCGCTGCTACTACCGCTACCGTGCACGTCGCAGAGGACACCGACGTTCTGCCATTCTCCTCAGTGCTTGTGCCTCTTTATTGTGCTGCTCTTTCCGACGCCACTGTTATCTAAACACCCTCTTACGATGCGCTGACCAAAAATCCGTGTTGCTGCCCCATGCTGTGCTAACAATTTTTTTGCAGCTCAAGTGCTATTTTTGTTTGTAACCCGTGCCCCTGCCCAACTACTTTGCGCCGTGGCCAGTCACTGGGTAACGTTGCTTTCCTCGATTCCACTCCCACCTATCCCTTCGTCGATAACACCGCCGGCCTTCACATCAGCGCCATAACGCCTCTTCCTGTCGCCACTCCATCTTCCCTCGAAGTTTTCCACCGGTCCATCGACGCTGGCCTGACGCCCTTACAACGAGCCCAGCTTGTCGCCATCCTACAACGTTTCGCGGCTTCGTTCGGCTCCCAGCAACCTTCGTTGGGGCGGACAACTGCCGTTACTGCATTGATACCGGCACGCATGCCCCTTTGCGCCAGCATCCGTACCGTGTTTCAGCCGCTGAGCGCCGCATTATTGACAAACAGGTGACTGACATGCTCCAGCGCAACGTGATCCAACCGTCGCACAGCCCATGGGCGTCTCCGGTCGTCCTGGTCAAGGAAAATGACGGTTCCATCCGATTCTGTATATACTATAGCCAACTGAACAAGATTACGCGCAAGGACGTTTATCCTCTCCCTCGTATCGACAACGCCCTTGACTGCCTGCAGGGAGCTGAGTTCTTTTCTTCAATAGACCTGCGTTCCGGCGATGGCAGAGGCCGATCGCCCAAAAACCGCTTTCGTCACACTGCAGTCAAGTCAGATTCTTGAAGTCGTAGGCTCCATCTTGCAAGGCGGCCGGATGGATCTTTCAAATTAGCCAGCCAGCAGAGCGCGTGATGGTCGCTTACCACCTTGAATGGTTGGCCGTATAAGTATGGACGAAACTTAGAAGCGGCCCAGATGATCGCAAGGCACTCCTTCTCGGTCGTCGAGTAATTGACTTCGGCTTTTGTGAGGGACTTGCTAGCGTAGGCTATTACTTTCTACTGTTCGGCACTCTTCTGGACGAGAACGGCTCCTAGGCCCTCACTGCTCGAGTCGGTGTGAATTCCGGTCTCGGCGTTTTCATCAAAGTGGCCAAGTACAGGAGGGCACTGCAGAAGGCGCTTAAGTTCGTCGAAGGCTTCTCTTTGCGACGTTTCCCATTTAAAAGGTACGTCAGCTTTTGTAAGCTGCGTCAACTGTTCGACGATGCGCGAAAAGTTTCTCAGAAATCGTCGATAATAAGCGCACAACCCAAGGAATTGGCGCAGAGTTTTCTTGTCGACAGGCAGTGGGAATTGTGCGATTGCAGCTGTTTTCTCCAGGTCTGGGCGAACACCATCCTTGCTAACGATGTGACCTAGCAACCGCAGTTCTTCGTAGGCGAAGTGGCACTTCTTCTCTGCTTTTAGGGTTAGTGCCGATGACTTGATGGCTTCCAGCACTGTCTACAGTAATTTTAGGTGGTCTTCAAAGTTTGACGAGAAGACGACAACGTCGTCCAAATATACCAAACAAATTTGACACTTCAATCCTGCCAGGACTGTGTCCATTACTCGTTGAAACGTGGCTGGTGCGGAGCAGAGGCCAAATAGCATCACCTTGAACTCATATAGGCCGTCCGGTGTGATGAATGCGGTCTTCTCGCGATCTCTTTCGTCGACCTCAATTTGCCCAAATCCGCTCTTTAGGTCCATCGACTAGAAGTACCGTGCATTGCAGAGCCGGTCGAGATTGTCGTCGATAAGGGGAAGCGGGTAGACATCCTTCTTAGTTATGCTATTCAAGCGGTGGTAATCAACGCAGAAGCGAAGTGTGCCATGTTTCTTCTTCACCAAAACGACTGGTGCCGCCTAGGGGCTGTTCGATGGCTGGATTACGTCATCACGCAGCATTTCCTCAACTTGATCGCGAATGGCCTGGCGTTCTCGCGACGATACACGATAAGGACTTTGGCGCAAAGGTCGGCGTGTTCGTCCGTTATAATTGTGTTCTTTGCCAGTGGTGTTTGCCGCACCTTCGATGATCACGAGAAGCACTCCCTGTAGCTTCGAAGAAGACTGCATATCTTGTCATTCCTGCTGTGGGTCAATGCCGGGTTGATGTCAAATGTAGGCTGACGAAATTGATTCGGTGCGTCTTGCGGGGGTTGGTCGTGGAGGGTGAATACACCTTTGAGATTCGCTAATTCGTCAAGAAAAGCGATTATCATACCCTTGTCGAGATGCCGGTATTCCTCGGTGAAGTTTGTTACCAGCACCTGAGCTTGTCCTCTCCGGAATTTCGCGATGCCTCTTGCGATGCCGACACCTCGTTCTAAGAGCAACTGCATATTTCCTTCGACGATGCCTTCAGCGGTTTCGATGTTTGCGGCATGCCGCCCCGATCAAGCGATGATCGGGTGGCATGCGGGGTGGCATGGTCAATTCTCCGTCGAGGACGTTTAGAGCGACGTGTTGCGTCGAAGTCGTCGTAGCAGGTATGGCTTTGTCTCCAGAGAGCTTGATGAGCTTGGATCGGAGGTCGATGAGAGCCCTATTTTCATTTAGGAAGTCCATGCCTAAAATCACGTCTCGGGAGCACTGCTGCAAGACCACAAAGCTGGTGGGGTAAGTACGCGCATTTATGATTATTCTTGCAGTGCATCGTCCCGATGGAGTAATCAGGTTGCCACCTGCGGTGCGGATTAGCGGACCGTCCAAAGTGGTCGTCACTTTCGTGAGCTGGGTGGCGAAAGCTCCACTGATGACAGAGTAGTCGGTACTGGTGTCCACTAGGGCGGTAACGTGTGTCTGTCGACAGCAACCTCAAGTTCGCTTGTTCGCGTCCTAGTATTGCACGTTGGCGGATAAGGTTAAGAAGTTCGCAGGGGTCATGTGGATGCAGCTAGCACAGAACCGGGTTAGGTGGATAAATATGGGGGAGGCCTTCGCCCTGCAGTGGATATACTCAGGCTGATGATGATGATTGCACGTTGGCTTCGGTGTTCGATCGTTCGATCTCTGCTTCGTCTTGTGCTGAGGTCGCGGCCGGGGCACACCATCGTAACGTCGCAGGGCGGCAATGTCAACTTGAAGTCTGATCGTGATCTCGTCGACGTTGTCATCTTGTGGAACGACGATTTAATGACTGCGTCGTCGTCACTCATCGTCGGCGATGGAGGATCTTCGTGTTTTTGCCATGAAGCAAACTCACCTCCAAAAGTTGCTTTGTTTAGTTTCCCCGGCGCGGGCTTGGGGACCTTTCGCGAACACTCTCATCGTACTTACGGCCTGGTGACGCAAAGTGGGTAGGCGACAAAGACCTGAACCGACGGCTTGGTGGCGCAATCTCATCGCAACGCAGATAGTTGTCGATTTCTTGCGGTCGTTCACCTGGGCGTGGTCGTGGAGCGGCGACTGAAACTCCGCGGAGACCGATTCGTCGGTACGGGCAGTGGCGCAGAATGTGACCGGCCTCACCGCAGTGGAAGCATAACTTCCGTTTGTTCGCTGTCCTCCAGGCGTCGCTCTTCCTGGGGCTTGGGGGTACTTGGTAGGCTTAGTGGGCGTGGGCTAACAGGGGGCTTACAGGAACAGGACGGTAGTGGCGAGGGCTTAGAATGTCATCACTTCGTGGCGCAGGGCGAAGTAATGCAGCAGCGTAGTTCATCGCTGTTGCCTGTTGTGCTCTAACAGTTGCAGCCGTCGCTTGAGGAACGCCCAGCGCCTGCTGGACTTCTTCACGGACGACGTCCGCGAGCGTTGCCACCTGGGGTTGTTGCGATGACGGCAGCAATCCGCGGAGCTCCTCTAGCACGATCTCCCGGATGAGGTCCAGAATGTTCTCTCCGCTTGCAGGTGCGCTGGGGTAGTGGCTTGAGTAGTCGAGCTGAAGTGGTCACTCGTAGTGGCGCATCCAGATGCCCAACGTCTTCTCGATGGTCGATGCTTCCCTTTCGAATTCGTCTGCAGTTTTCGGCGGGTTCCGGACAAGTGCTGCAAAAAGCGACTCTTAAACGCCTCGTATTAATAATTTCACTCTCTCAACTTTGGTCATGTTAGGGTCGGCGCGGCGAAACAGGCGCTTCATCTCCTCTACGTATACCAGGACGGGCTCGTTTGGGAGTTGTAGTCTTGATTAGAGAAGAGCCTGAACTCTTTCCTTTCGGAAAGATCCTGCAAAGTGTGCTTGTAATATCTCCCAATCCTTGAAAGAAGTCTCGTGATTTTCGAAACAAACTCGGGCATGTCCTTGAAGAAAAAGTAGACTTGCCTGAGTTTCGCAGCGTCGTTCCAGCCGTTAAATGCTGCCACACGGCCCAAAAGGTCCATCCAGTCTCCCGTATCTTCATCCGGTCGTCCATGGAAGCAGGGAGGCTCATGGGGTTGAACGAAAACAAGCGGTGCTGTAGGCTTGGCCATTGTCAGCGTCGATACCTTCCGAGATCGAATGGGGTCCGGCAGCAGACTGTGTTCAGGTTGGAGCCCTTGAAGCAAACGACTGGTTCGGTAGCCTGTTCGCTGGTCCTAGGTAACATTAACAAGCCTGGGGTCTTCGCTTGAAGGATCAAAGGCAGCACCTTCGCCAGATGTCACGTAGTGGTGACACGGCCATAGACACCAAAAGAAGACACAGGCTTGATGGTACTAAAATTAACTCTTTATTGGGCTGACTTGCGCCCCCAAAAGAACAAAGCAACTCGGCTGCGGCGATAGCAACAATCGTGCTCGACGATCGTCGAACAAAGAATCCCCGTCCTACTCGTCAACGCTCAATTTAGAGGCTGCTCAGAGAATGTAGATAACGTCGCAAACAGCTACCAGCTCAGGCGGGAACATTGTAGAATGACACACGAGTGGCCCGAATCTTCGGGACAGATCTCGGTGCATCTTGCGCTACAACGAAATTGATAAAAGTGTGACCCGCGAAATCGAGCATTAACAAACAAAGAATACGGAATTGATACGTGATCCAGAATCAGAGTGATAAGGCCCTATGCCGGCGGCTGTTACAAAACAACAAAAACAGTTTTGAAGGTTTCGCGGCAATATTTTGTCGTTTTTTTGACGCAGTTCTGTAGTTTTTTTTCCACTGGGGGTTGGCAGAAAAAATACTGCTGGAATGCAGGGCAGCACAAGTAGTAGAAGAACGGCAGTACTGAGTGGAAGGTCGTCACTCACGCATAGCTCCGATTACTTCGGATTGTCGACTGCGCTAATTTGTTGTGTCCGTGTGGCTGCCATGGACGCCACTTGGTCCGCCGAACGAGAGAGTATCTCCGCCTGCCACGCGGGAGACCGGCGTTCGATTCCTCGACGGGGAGCCAAATTTGTGTTGTTGTCGTGGCTGCCATGGACGCCACGTGGTCCGCCGAATGGCGGCGTGCAGGAAGAAACAGACAGCCGTACTACACGACAGCCAAACGCCGACTGAGACTTTTATTCATGATAGAGGATGCACGACGGGAGAAAGAGTACGGTGGCGTCGCGACTTCGCAAACCTTGGTTCCGAAACCGAAATCAAATGGGCGATACCACACCAGTGGTCTCCTCGTTCATTGCCGTTGCGAAATGGAGCGGCACCTGCCTATATATTGCACAAATTCCGAAAAAAATGCAGAGATATAAGTAGCGTTCCGACGCAGAACAACTTCTTCCAACTAGGCACAAAATGATTATCAAAGACGGCCCGTGTGACACAAGCGAACATCGTGTGCATAAAATCTAATCATTTTTATAGAAATTCTAATTCTTTCTTGAGGAGCACAGATGGAGTGGTCACGAATGTGTTTGTCCCCGAACGAAGAATGACTGCTGCTTCAAAGATTTCTTTTGAGCTGGTCTTTTCTGCTGAATAAAAAAAAAAAAATAATTGTACCGCCTAAAAGCGGGAAAACAGCTGCATCGTTTGCAGTGCGCCGGCAGATGCTCCCCAGTGCTCTTCTTGAGAGAGTTGGAGTGCTCCCTTAGTCTATCATTTACGCACCTGCCGGTTTGTCCAACATAAAACTTCCCACGGGTGACCTTGATCTTATAGATCACGCCTATTGCACATGGGATGAAAGGAATTTCGTGTTCTTTTTTTGTGGCGCTCTGTGATGTGTTTCCTACCTCTTGCTCTTGTCTGCCACGCCGAAGCATTTCTTGAAGCACATCTACTTGAGCACGTTAAGCGGAAGTTCTGAAGAGAAATTGATGAGCATATCATTTAGGATGCGCTCTGCGCAGTTCGTGCCGGTGAGGTTCCCGTCATAAAGTAGCGGCCTACCAGGCGACCTTGAAATATCCCGCACCCCAGCTGTGCGGGCAACCGAACCTTATGTATTTGTCCTGGTACCCAGTGTGAGTTCGTGGCCGACCAATAATGGGCGTTGTGCAGATTTAACAAGAAATGTGTACAATAGTGCGCTTTATCCGTCCATATCATGTTTTCTAAACATTCAGGGCTCTCCTCGCATTTGACTAGGCACCAGTTACAGACATCAAGTCGGCATTGAAAATCAGACCCTCCCGCTACTTGTAGTAGGCATACCTTAAACTTTTGAGAAATTTCCAAACGAAAAAAAAAAACTGTATCCCAATGTATCGGCGATCTCTCTGTGAGTTGACCTTCGCGTAGGCCTAGACACCAGTTCACTCAAAGCGAAGCCACGTTCAGAGTGCACCGTCTAACCAAACGACTGATGAAAGCGCAGCCCACGGCAGCCAGGATGCGCATCGTCGTACAAGTGTGTCGATAAAGTGGCGCACGCAATACGCGGCAACATACTCAACCAATTCATCATCATCATCATCATCATCATCATCAGCCTGATTATACCCACTGCAGGGCGAAGGCCTCTCCCATATCTCGCCACTTAACCCGGTTCTGTGCTAGCTGCATCCACTTGACCCCTGCGAAGTTCTTAATCTCATCCACCCACCTAACTTTCTGCCGCCCCCTGCTACGCTTTCCTTCCCTTGGAATCCAGTTTGTTACCCTCAGCGACCATCGGTTATCCTCTCTTCGCACTACATGTCCTGCCCATGTCCATTTCTTCTTCTTAATTTCCACTAGAATGTCGTTAACTTGAGTTATTT
This sequence comes from Amblyomma maculatum, assembly GCF_055883805.1. Taxonomy (NCBI): domain Eukaryota; kingdom Metazoa; phylum Arthropoda; class Arachnida; order Ixodida; family Ixodidae; genus Amblyomma; species Amblyomma maculatum. Next base: position 6,172,626 of record NW_028146740.1, on the reverse strand, counting down.
CTCTGACCCACTCTGCACGCTTTCTATCTCTTAATGTTACCCCTACCATTTTTCGTTCCATAGCCCTCTGGGTTGTCCTCAACTTAAGTAGAGCTCTCTTGGTTAGCCTCCACGTTTCAGCCCCATAGGTGAGTACAGGCAAGATGCAACTGTTGTATACTTTCCTCTTGAGCGATACCGGTAAGCTGCTAGTCATAATCTGCGAGTGCTTGCCAAATGCGCTCCATCCCAATCTTATTCTTCTTG